>NC_135784.1:94325421-94649171 GCF_051106095.1 Pogona vitticeps
CTCTCTCCACCTTCCACCGTTTGCTCTGCCCTGAATGTCTGTTTTGAAGGCAGCACAGCTGCTTGCCAGGGCTCCAGCTGTCCTCCTCATCAAGCTCTGTGTTGACAAGAAAAGGTCACTCTTCCTGTACTGTTCCATCAGCATGTCAAAGAACGCGGGAGGTTAAGCTGCTTTAGACACCAGCAACCTGAAAGCTGCAAACTGTACAGTGAAATCCACCTGGGATGAAGAGCAAAGGGCACCTGCTGTTCTCTGGACATATTCCTGGATTCAGATCATAACATGAACAGCATAAAGGGGTTGATGGGATGGAGGTCTGATCCCTTGCATAACTGCTGTAACTGTTATGGAGGCATGAACAGCCGTTTTCATGCCATTCACAACTCCACCATGTTGGAAAGGGAGAAAAGGAACAAGGGTACTTGCACGAGCTTACAGTGTGTGTGTGTGTGTGTGTGTGTGTGTGTGTGTGTGTGAGAGAGAGAGAGAACACTAGTCAGGGTTCCTAATGTGTTCCCTTTGGCCTTACCAAAGGGAACACTGGGTTGGACAACTTCTGAAGAGCTGGAGGGCATTTGTGCTTCCATCTGCATCTTGGTGGTGGGTCACAGTCCCCAGGCAAAATTATATTTAGATGGAAAATTGTGCTCCCAGAGACTTGAGTGAATGTGGAAGAAAAAAAATTCAGGGCTTAGGGGAGCCACAATGAGAAAGACTTTCATATTTTGGGCATTCCTGCTGCAAATGGCATTCTCAAGTCCAACTCCATTGACGTTCACCTCCTCTGCCCCTTAGGATCTTTGTCTTAATCAGGTCCCCCACTGCTGGCAGGCTCCACACTTCTCTGTCTGTCTGAGGGTGGAATCAGACAGCTGTAAAGGCACGTGCCTGATCTCACTGTAAAGGGTCACTTGGGAGCAATCTTCCTTCAGGTGACCCTTCTGTCTGCTGGGGAATTGCTCCAGCCCAGCCCAAAAAAGTAGGAGTCCTGCAGCTGGACCAAAAAGATCCAGCTTGGGCACAGATCAGAGTCAGTGTGGAGTATGTTTCCCTGTATGCTGTGTGATCGCTGGTAAATAGATTGCAATGGACACCTACACAAGAGGTTAAAATACTGATCAAATACTGATCTACAGTATTTCCTTTGGTAATCATGCCCAGATGAGCAATTTCCTCAATAAACACTGCACCCCATGTCTTCAGACTGTCTTTGACACTGGTTCCTGACGGACAGCCTCCACCCAAAGCCAACACTCCATGCTCGTACTTTTGTGTCAGGTGGCCAAATTCATGAGGATGCCCTGAAGAACCCTTACCTGGAGCAATGGAGTTAGGATTCAGGGCTTTGCTCATCTTAAATACTTTGCTTGTTTTCTTTGGTACTTTTGGGGGTCCTCCTCCTCCTGAAGCGGCTGAGTGAGGTCCATCCTGGCAGTTCTCCTTCCACTCTGCATTATGGGCAGACTAGGAGACAAAGTATAAACAGCCAAAGTCATCACCAAATGAATGCTCTGGTGATAGAAATGTGAGGACTAGTTCTTCTAGGAGAAACAGAATAGCCAAAACTTTGCTATAGAAGGCTGACCAGGTAGTTGATAAAAGGCTAGCTTCTCTCTCACTTGAGAGTGGAAAGACAACTTGTTTATTATTATTATTATTATTATTATTATTATTATTATTATTATTATTATTATTATTATTATTATTATTATTATTATTATTATTATTATTATTATTATTTAGAAACAAGAGTAACTGCCTTTGTACAAGAACATTACTTCTTACTTCCCCAAGGTATATGTTGTGAAGACTCCAATCCAAAATAAGACTCATTCCTTTTTCATTAGTCCCATTTTCTCCTTGATTACAAAGAACCCCAAGAACAATTCCGCTCCCCTTTTGCTATTGAAATGTCAATTCTTCTGGAATGAGATCTTTAGACACTTAGGCTGTGACTACATGGTGAAATACTACAGGATTTCCTCTGCTTATAAAACAGGTGAGTTTGAAGGACCACATGATGCAAAGGCTGATTTGAATTGATCCAGCTCTTGCTTCCAAAGTGGCTTCCTTGTCCCCTGCTGCTGGTGGGTGGGTGGGTGGGTTTCCTATGTTTTCAAGCCTGAATTATTCCAATGAGCTTTTCCCTGTGTGGTTAATTGTGATACATTCATGTAAAGACTAGCAAAGGGGAATGTCTGTAGCTGGTGTTTTGATGATGTAGGTAGTTGGACTGTGATGTTCAGGGCCAAGGGAACACTTTCCTCTCCCTTGATCATTCTTCCATTGATATATATATATATATATTTAAAAAAATCTTATATATACAAGATTAGTGCTAGATCACCCTAACACTGGCAATGGTGCGGCTAAAAAATATTGTAAATAAATAAATAATAAATAAACACCTTACCATGGGGTCATTGGTATTACTGTTTCCTGTATTACACCCCCATCAGTTCCCCATCTAATTAAATGAGGTGGGACCAGAGGAAGGAAGTAAAGAAGGGAGGATGTGTGCTGGAATGTCAATTGCATCACATCCAGCATGAATGGTGAACTCCCAAATCAATCTGTGAGCACTGACTGCCATTTCAAACATAATATAGATTACAAATCAAATTGGAGTAAAGCTCAATTGGATTTCCAGTGTAGTTGCACTGTAAGAAGGTATCAAAAGTCTTAGTGTCAAAATATGACTCTCCATTAAACATTTTAGGACTAAGGAGTGTAACTAGGCCGGGGAGTTCAGTGAAGAGTATACCTAGCTTTAAATATTCTATTTGTTCTATGTTGTTTTCAGTTATTTCAGGCCATTTAAAATAATTCATTTCTTTCAACTGTTTCGTTTTTGTAATCTACCCTGACATCTTCTTGATGTATAACAGGGTTTTAATAAATAAATAAATAGAATAATAAATATCAACACTTATATTATTATTTAACTCACATGACTTCTAGGGTGGCAACTCAGATACCAAACCCCAAAAAGAAATTGCAGCACCAAAATGGGGAGAGATTTGTATTAATTTTGCATAAATTGTGTATATGTAAACACAAATTCAGATGTAATGATTATAATTTAAATCAGTGGTTCTCAACCTTGGATAATCTAGGTGTTCGTGGACTGCAGCTCCCAGAAACCCTGTCCAGCACAGCTGGTGGTGAAGGCTTATGGGAACTACAGTCCAAGGACACATAGGTGATCTAAGGTTGGGAACCACTGATTTAAATAACATTCTCAATTTTAGTAATTATAATTAAAATAATTGCTATAATTATAAACGTATAAAATATTTCAAATAACATTATAATAATTAGAATAAGAAAATAATATACATCTCTCTCTCTCTCTAGTGGAGAAAAGTGTGACCGTATGAGCGGTGTGCCTGCGCGTGCATCCTGCTGTAGAGTTCCTATCTGCTGATGGACAATGTCAGGGGACTTGTCCTAAACTGGACAGCCTTTCAAACAAAGGGCACCTTTAATTAGAGGCCCACCCCATGAGATCTCTGTGAACAGAGTATTATCCTCTGCAACCTGTGGCTATCCCCACCCACCCCCAGCACTTCCAAGCAATATTCAGAGACCATTCGTCCTTCTGCTGCTCCCACATCGTTGTAGCCTGCCTCTGTGCTTCCTCCTTCCTCGACTGTTCTGCTCGAGATCTGCAATGAGAAGGAGGGAAAATATCCATATGTGACATGGGCAGTGAGGACTACAAAGCCTGACAATGGGTAAACTCTGGGGGATTATTTATATTTCTTTACCTATGCATTTATTTGATCTATATATCACCCCATTACTATACGCACTAGTCTGGGTGGTTTGCGAGATTAAAACTTAAAACCCTCAAAACACAATAATAATAAAACATTGAAAAACAATATGGTACACAGGCAACCGTTCAATCATAAATGTAAAGAACCCTAAAAATCTAAAATCAGTGGATGGAAAACCTGACAGCTTCCAAGAGTTTCAATTATTAAAAGCCGCTTTAAAGAATTCTGTCTTTACCAGTTTTCTAAAGACAAGGGAGGAAGAAGTCTGGCGTATCTCTGATCGCATTTTGTTCCAAATCAAAATGGCACGATTCTTTGTTTTCACCTTTTTGGCTTCCCTCGGTGTGGCCACTTTTGGCAACATGGATTGAGAGGAGTGGGTGGAGCAGATAGCTGATTTCTGGGAGAGATGTTCAGACAAGTGTCAAGGTCCTCAATCCTTAAGGGCTTTATAGGTCTTAACCAGCACCTTAAATTGAGCACGGATACCAACAGGCAACTATGGAGGTGTGGGGATATATGATTATGATTAAATTTACTGGTCCTTGTCATCAGACTGGCTGCCACATTTTGGACCTGCTGAAGTTTCCGTACTGTTTTCAAAGGCAGCCGTATGTAACAAGTGTTATAGTAGTCTATTTTTGAGATTATCAAGGCATGAGCCACTGTTGTTCAGCATTTCTTAGGTAGGGATGTGACAGAGCAATCAACTAAAATTGGTAAAAGACACTCCTGGCCAGGGCAGATTACTTGCAAACCTGACAATCCACTGAAATGGTGTGTTCTGCAGTGGTTCATAATCTGACCTTTATAGCAAGAGTGGGCAATGTACAATCTTCAGGTCACATGCAGCGCCCCCCCAGCCTATTTAACACTATCCAGGCCCTGCTACTGCTTCTCATGTTTCCACTACCACTACAGTCTCAGTGATCCTACTGGGAAACATGATGCACAGGGAAGACCCACCTTGCTTCTAAGAATTGCTAGCTATTTGGAATTATTGTGAAAGAAGGTGTTTGCTCTCCGTGTGTTATGTTTCCCAGAAAAATCACTGGATTTTGGTAGTGATTATAGAAATACTAATTTTGATGCTGGTAGCGCATCGTGTTGCTCTGCCAACTCCTGCGACATTGCTGGAACCAGTTGTATTGGCTCTTGCCTTTCCATTGGACCATTTCAGCAACGTGGAGAGGGGGGATTTGCTGCTTGGGTAACAGCCTAGCCTCCATATTACCTTACCCGGGCTTCATGCTCTGGAGAGGACACTCCTCGATTCAGAGCATGTTACCATAGTCTCTCGAGACTGAAGGATGCCTATGATGAGCGCAGGAGTGCAGCCCCTAGAAGATTCTAGGTTGGGGAAGTCAATGCAACCTCCTGGGTTAGAGATTTCTCACTTCTGGCTTGTTTTGTTTTGTTTTGTTTTGTTTTGTTTTGTTTTGTTTTGTTTTGTTTTGTTTTGTTTTGTTTTGTTTTGTTTTGTTTTGTTTTGTTTTGTTTTGTTTTGTTTTGTTTTGTTTTGTTTTGTTTTGTTTTGTTTTGGTTGGTTGGTTGGTTGGTTGGTTGGTTGGTTTAAATTTAATATACCACACCCATTACAGCCGCAGCACTACTCTGGACAGTTCACATAAAAATACAGAATTGAATAGTTCGTATGATAAAACCATGAGTGATCTAACTATTTACTGTAAAAACACAGAGCATCAAAGCATTAATAAAACTGCATAAAACAGAAAAAATGACTAAAATATAGATAACAAATGAGTGGAAAAGTAAGAGTACCTCAGCTCAACTAAGGTCACAGTGGAAGGCCTCCCTGAAAAGCCATACTTCAGTTGCCTTTTAAATGTTGACAAGGAAGAGGCCAGGCGACATTGACTGGATCACAAGTAGCTCCATGCTGCAAATATGTCTTTGTCCATGCAATGTATAACCATGCTCACTCTTGGCTGCCTCATGAAACTCAGAGGGAAGATGACCTGAAGGCAAAGAGGCCTTGACTTCATCTTCCAACTGGTGTAATAAAAAGCAGACATGGCTCTTGGCTTCTGCTCCTTGTGTTATCACTCTAATTCTAAAAGGATGTACAATAGCTGCTAGGACTTTAAATTCTAAAGCTCTTTGGCAATAATCTCAAAAACAGTTTGGGACCAGGATATTTGAAGGAGTGGTTCTCTGAGGTGAAATTGTCTAGACCAGTGGTTCTTAATCTTTTTGAAAGAAACGCCCCCTTGAGCCATTGAGGAAGTTATCATTGCCCCCCTCCCCGCGGTGATGATATCTTATTTATTTATTTATTTATTTATTTATTTATTTATTTATTTATTTATTTATTCATTCATTCATTCATTCATTCATTCATTCATTCATTCATTCATTCATTCATTTATGACACTTAAATCCAATGACCCCTGAAAACAAAATTCAATTGCAAGAAAATGAAATGCCCCCCAAAAGTAACATTTTATGATTTAGTTGCAAGTGAATTTTAAGACGCAAAAAGAAATATTAAAAGGGCATAAAACAAACCGCAATGCAGGAACTAAAAATTTCAAGATAAAAACTCTGAAACTAAATTAAGATTGGAGGAAAATATATATTCATGCACACTGTAAAAAGGCTGCAGCCATCTTCACAGGTTTGGCTTGCTCCAGCGCCCTCCTACCGCCCCCTTCTGCTCCAGCACCCCCACGCTGCCCCTTTTCATTCTACTGCCCCCCTGAAAAATGAAATCTCCCCCTGGGGGGCATTATCGCCCACGTTAAGAACCACTGGTCTAGACTCTGTTGTCATTAGTAGAAGCTTTACTCCACATTCCATTGCTGTCAGAAGTTTAAGTGGGTGATACACATGGCAGATCCTTTTCAGTTGCAGCAGCAAGTGCAGAACACCCCTTTTAAAAAGGGCCAGTTGTAGTAGCCGCTGGTGCCCACTGTGGTTTGTGCCACAGAAAGCACCATAATCAATGGTGGGGAACTGGGGGGGGAAGGGGTATGTGTACACACACTGGGCAGCTCACCTCTGCCTTGTTTGTTTCTTCTCACAAACATAAACACGCATAGAAGCAGGCAGGCAGGCAGGCATACATGCACATAAAGGCCTTCTGCCTCTAATAAGGAGGCTGAGGCCGAGGTGAGCTGCCCAGGGGTAGCCTGAGCTTGCGGTGGGGCAGCACTGCCCAACTGGCCTCCCTCCTCGATGCCATAATGGTTAGAGCCATTTTGTTTCCCTTCACCTGAAGCTTGCTTTTGTTTCTCTCCCTCATTTCATGTCATGCTTGTTTTTATATCATCACTGACACTGTGTTACATTTAACATTCTAGTTGCTGCCTGTGACAAACCCAGACCTACTAGGATATGCCACAGTTTCACTAAGCTGCCACCAACCATTCCCTATAAGAAGTCACACAGACCAGGGATGGATTTTTAACAAATAAAGGAATAAGGTTTATTCAAATAACACGCAGGGAAAATAAACTGATCAAGTGAATAAGATACAGTAACGTGGCTTAGTCTCAATCATACATACACACAGTTTGGTTCACACAGAACACTTAACTTGAAGCACAGACCCTGAACCTATCAGTTCTGGCTAACCATACAGACACCTGAACCTATCAGGTTGGTACTGACTGACACACAGTAGTACCCTGTCTGACACACAGACTCCCACTCAAGCTTCTTCTCTCAGCTCTTCTCCAGCTTCTTCCAGCTTCTAAACTTCTCCACACAGGATCCCCATCTATATACAATACAGCCCCTCCTCCTGATGTCCCGCCTTCCACTCCCCATAGGATGGAACTTTCCCTCCAAACCCATGACAGACAGGTAACATCAGTGCTGTATGTAACACCTCCCCTCTTTATAAGTTGTTTTGTAGGGGGAAAGCTAAAGTGCTTTTCTCCAAAATACAACCTGGATAAAACACACAAAACCAGTTATACATACAATATCATACTTACTTATACTTACACTCTAAGTTAACCATATCAATTAGGCATTTAAACAATAACATTTACAATACATCAAGTTACCTTTATTCATACAAACCAATCATGTTTTTAATACACAAGTACATTTAACCTTTTGTCACCAAAATATATACATAGTCCATGTTTCTTTCGCCGTCTTCATTCTTCGGGTCTTCTTGACAAGGCGTCAGTAACACAGTTCACTGACCCTCTGACCACCTTCACTTCAAAGTCATAGTCTTGCAGGTTTAAAGCCCACCTCATAAGTTTACTATTGTGGGTTTTCATTGTCTTTAACCATTGCAGTGGTGAATGGTCAGTGCACAGAATAAAATGTCTTCCCCAGATGTAAGGCTTGGCCTTCTGGATCGCGTAGACTATGGCCAGGCACTCCTTCTCCACGGTTGCCAAATGTCTCTCCCCTTTCTGGAGTTTCCTACTCAGGTAGGACACTGGATGCTGGTCACCATTTTCATCCTCCTGGCAAAGAACTGCTCCTACCCCGCTGTTAGACGCATCGGTGTATATGATGAACTCCCGGTCGAAGTCTGGAGCACGCAGCACTGGATAGTTGATGAGGGCCTCCTTCAACCTCTGGAACGCCTCCTCACAGTCGCTGGTCCACGGGATGCGGTCATCAGTCTTCTTCCTCGTCAGATCGGTCAGCGGAGCCGCAATCTCGCTAAACCTCGGGATGAACTTTCTGTAGTAGCCCACCAACCCAAGAAATGATTTGACTTTTCTCTTGGTGTTGGGTCTAGGCCAATCACGAACTGCTTCTATCTTAGCCTCTAGGGGTTTTATCACTCCTCCCCCTACTATGTGACCCAAGTATTTTATTTCTGGGCTACCCAGCTGACACTTGCTCTCTTTGCAGAGCCTAGGCCAAAGCACTTCCTCCCCTGGGTCAAAGTGCCTCTCTCTAGCTTTGTGGTCATACCATGTTTTCTGTCTGACTTTCTGAGCTTGCAGGTTTTCTGCTGCTAGCTCTAGGTTTCTCTTTAGGTCATTCATCAAGGTGTGTATGTATGTCACAACGTCTTGTGGGTCATCCTGGGTGATCTGCTCCCAATTTTGTTTGATCAAATCAAGGTGCCCTTTCACCCTTCTCCCAAATAAAAGTTCAAACGGACTGAACCCGGTACTGGCTTGTGGCACTGATCGATAAGCAAACAAAAGGGATTGCAGCTTCTGGTCCCAATTGTTTGGATTCTCTGCCAAGTAAGCCCTAATCATGCGCATTAGAGTCCCATTGAACTTCTCAGTTAACCCATTACTTTCAGGGTGATAGGCAGTGGTTTCCTTGTGTTTAATTCCACAGATTTGCCATAACCGTTTCATGAGCTTCGATGTGAACGATGCGCCCAAATCTGTGATTATTTCTGAGGCAAATCCCATCCTGGACATATACCCCACCAAGGCATCTGCCACTGTGTTAGTTTCAATGTTAGTCAAGGGTATGGCTTCAGGGTACCTCGTGGCATGGTCCACAATGGTGAGAATGAACCTGTTCCCCCTCTTTGTGGCCTTGGGCAAAGGTCCCACAATATCCACCCCTATGCATTTGAACGGAGTGTCAATCACAGGCAAAGGGCACAACTTTGCTTTGGTCCTGTTGCGGTTATTCCCCTGCCTTTGACACACATCACATTGTTTGCAGAATTCTTTGATTTGCTTCCCTATTTCAGGCCAGTAAAAATTCTGTGTGATTCTCTGCTGTGTTTTGTTCACCCCTAAGTGCGCAGCAAACAGGTCAGAGTGCCCCCTTTGTAAGATCATGGGGCGATACTTTTCAGGTACCACTAGCTGACTTCTGATCCCATCTCTCCCTTTTGAGATATTCCTCAGGGTCTCTCTATATAAAATTCCCTTTCTCTCACAAAATCTCACTGGGGTCTCAGGTGTTAGCTGGGCGTCTGTCACCTGTTCAAAACACTTTTGGAGAGTGGCGTCTGCCTTTTGCTCTTGGCCAAATCGGCTGTCTGTGGTTAAGGTTTCCACCACAGCTTTGGAACTCCCCCCACCTGCTTCCGTCTCGGGCTCATCATTACCCCCCTGAACTGTCCCCGTGGTGGCTTGTGAACGTGTAATCACTAGCACCCGTTTCACATGTTCAGCCAGGTCATTTCCCACGAGCACGGCTGCTGGCAGAGTCGATGAAATCGCTAGCCGCCAAACTCCCCTCCAGCCTTGAAAGTTCATAGGTACCTCAGCTACTGGCAGCGAGATCACCTGTCCCTCAATCCCTGCCACCTTTATGCTCTCATTTGGGATTACATACTCCCTAGGAATAATATCTGGATGGCACAGGGTCACCTGGGAACAAGTATCCCTTAACCCCCGATACTGATGGTCAAGTATTCCTACGTCCACCCCTGCTGTTTCAAACAACTGAGAATCTGTTCTCACAAGTAAGCAGCGCTTGACCTCCACAAGAGGACCATTTTCCTCAGCCTGCTCAGCAGATGTCACTGTTCCAGATTGAGTAGCCATGGCAACAGGCTCCCTCAGTGACAAGGAGCTTTGCTCTTTCTGGACACAGAACACAGCTTTTGGCTTGGTTCCACTCGAATCATGAGGCACAATTCCTTTTAGCTGCTTTAATTTCTCACACTCTGAGATTAGATGGCCCTTTCCCTGACAGAAATAACATTTTCTGCTATATTTTGAGTCTTTCTCATCTTGTTTTGGTTTTCCCTCCAAAATCTGAGGTCTTGGTTTCATGTCTGAGGGCTTCCCTTCACCATGGGCCCCTCCCCCTTGCTGGTTTTTCCCTGGTCCCTGAGAGTACTTGCTGTAGGTTTCTTTGGGTTTACCTATCGATTTCCCCTCAGCACCTAAGGGCTTTCTTATTTGGGAAATAAAATCTGCGATCTCGGCCGCTTCCGCCACAGATTTCGGTTTCCTTTCCCTCACCTGGAACTTCAGTTCCCCATGCAGGACTGAATAGAACTGTTCCAGCGCTATCAAGTCTTTGAGCTGCTGAAAGGTCTCTGTCCCCTCCTGAGATAGCCATTTCTCTAGCAGCCTCACCAATTGGGCCCCCACTTGGGTAAAAGTCTGCTCTGGTTTCTTGGTGAGTGACCTGAATCTTTGCCTCAGCTGTTCCGCATTTATCCCATGTCTGGCAAACACCAGTTTTTTAAACTCAGAGAAGTCTTTTAGCAGCTCCTCTGGCATCTCTGCATAGACTTCTGCCAGGCTGCCACTGATTAAAGATCGCATTATGGTCATCTTCTCAGTTTCCCTTACTGAGAAGTCCACAAACGCTCTTTCCACGAGGGAAAAGAACACCTCAGGGCAATCTCCCTTGTGGTACACAGGGAATTTCTTCAGGTCAGTTTTAGACAATTGGCCCCCCTCAGAATCCCTATTGTTATTATTGTTCTGATTCATCAGTTCCAATCTTCTTAACTCAAACGCCATCCTTTCCTTTTCCAGAGCAATTTTCTCTCTCTCTAATCTTTCTTCTTTTTCCATTCTCTCTATTTCAAATTGCCTTTGTTTCTCTCTTTCCCTTTGCTCCATTTCAAATTGCCTTTCCCTTTCCTCCCTTCTTTCTCTCTCTAATCTTTCCTCCATTTCCCTCACCCTCAGTTCATGCTGTTGGGCTAGGAGTATTTTCCTGAGTTCTGGGTTCTGTTCTCCCGTGCTGTCATCCTGCACTGAGCCAAATTCATCCTCAGAACCTTGGTCTACCTGGGGTTCCCTCGCTTCACCCATTTCTGCCATTTGGCTTCGAGTCAAGGGCATAATCCCCCCCCAGAACAGGCTGCTTTCAAAAGTCAAGCCTCAAAATAAAACGACCACTTTTTTTTTCTTCTCTTTTGCCTCAGAACCAGCTTTCTATAGATTGCTGCTGTTCTTCAGCACTAACTTGCAACTGTAGCCAGCCAGAGTCCACCCCCCTCTGCTAGGCCTCTCAGCAGACAGGCTAGATCACTGCTACTTCACACAGTTTTGCCTCAGCTTTTTTCCCCGCCAAAACAGGTTGCCTCAGAGCTCCCTAATCTAGTCCCCAGTTGGCACGTTCTTCCACTAGCGCACCTCCCCGTGAGGTACGCCTAGAAGATTACCTACGCGCCCTCAGATTGTCCCTGACTAGACCCCCCTTGCTCTGGGCACACTTGCCAAGGCTTTGCTGGACCACTGGACAACTGGACCAGTCGTATCCCACACGCTGGACACCAATCAATGTGACAAACCCAGACCTACTGGGATATGCCACAGTTTCACTAAGCTGCCACCAACCATTCCCTATAAGAAGTCACACAGACCAGGGATGGATTTTTAACAAATAAAGGAATAAGGTTTATTCAAATAACACGCAGGGAAAATAAACTGATCAAGTGAATAAGATACAGTAACGTGGCTTAGTCTCAATCATACATACACACAGTTTGGTTCACACAGAACACTTAACTTGAAGCACAGACCCTGAACCTATCAGTTCTGGCTAACCATACAGACACCTGAACCTATCAGGTTGGTACTGACTGACACACAGTAGTACCCTGTCTGACACACAGACTCCCACTCAAGCTTCTTCTCTCAGCTCTTCTCCAGCTTCTTCCAGCTTCTAAACTTCTCCACACAGGATCCCCATATATATACAGTACAGCCCCTCCTCCTGATGTCCCGCCTTCCACTCCCCATAGGATGGAACTTTCCCTCCAAACCCATGACAGACAGGTAACATCAGTGCTGTATGTAACACTGCCTTAGAAGGTTCTTGGGATAGAAGAAGCAGTGGTCTCCAACCTTGGGCCGCCAGATGTTCTTGGACTTCAACTCCCAGAAATCCTAGCCAGCAGAGGTGGTGATGAAGGCCTCTGGGAGTTGTAGTTCAAGAACATCTGGAGGCCCAAGGTTGGGAACCCCTGATATAAAGGATAGGGAGGCACACATTCAGTAGAGAGGAAGGGAACTGAAACTGGAAAGAAGGAATGGCCAAGGGATGACAAAGTGGTTTAAGAGGGTTTATTGCCTACAAACCACCCTAGAAGCTTTGCTGGGGAGTTTCAATCTCTCAGACGTAGAAAAGGTGCAGCCTTTTCCTAATCCAGTTGAGATCCAGATACTTCGGCCTAGATCTCCCATCAGGCCCATACAACATACGGCCAGTGGCAAGGGATTCTGGGAGTTGTAATACAAAACATCTGGAAAGCCAAAGCTTATCCACTCCTAGATGAGACTATGCCCTTAGGGGTGAAAATGGAGCAGAGAACCTACTGCCTATCTTGCCCACTGCTGTTGCTACTGGCTCATATAGGGATTGTTCTTGCAGGAACTTTCTGCCTCCCTTTCCCATTGGGATAAAACCAGGACTCACCAAATGGTAGCCCACAGGAGGCTCCAGCACAAATCGCTGCACCCTTTTCTGCCTCTTCTGGTACAGCCTAGAACCCCTGTTTATTGGCAGGGAGAGCTCTTCCACCATCAGATCCTGAGGGACACTGACCTTCTTTCCCAAGTCTAGCTGTGGACCTGAAAAAACACATATATATATAAATACAAGAGGCTGTAGAAGAGCCAGGATAGAATAAGTAACAGCATATCTACTCAGAAGTCTCACTGAGTCATTATAAACAGACATCCTGTAAAAGGGAAAAGATTACTGTTGTGTAGTGCCTCCACAAGTTTTAGATTAACTTACTATTCTTTGGTGATTGTTCATTGGGACACAAACATGGGCTTCACTGACAAGTCTAATTGCTCAGGCACAGACCTTTGCAGGAACTGGATTGCTGTGGAGGGAAAATGTTTACCACATTCTAATTGTGAGGCTGACACCTTTACTAGTTTGATCTTTAGGTTCTCCAGATGGTTCTTCCTGGACTGCATAATATCCCATTGGTTACAATTTGACTCAGCATAGAAGACTACGGCAGCCAAGGTTGACCTACCATCTTCTTCCACAATCTGTTTCACTATGGCATGGACGGGTGTGTGCTGCTCCTTCCTGAGATCCAGCTGTGGAACAGGAAACATGTTTTCAGCTGTAAAGGAAAGGAAAAGTTGATTAGTCTTTGTTTGCACATTTGTTAAAGTTTCTGTTACTGCTCCTACTTTGGTATCCAATAGTAGGATGTACTTGCAAACTAAGTTTGCACCAGAATCTTCATTGGGCTCCTCTTTTCTTTTGGAATGTTTAATTTGGAAGAGTACCACAGGTTCCAAGACAAAATGCTGTGCAGTAAGAGAAAATCTAAAATGAATACTATCTAAACAGGCTTTCTAAACTGTAAGAATGCACAGAAAGTAATGGCAATAACTCTTGGGAGGCAGCCATACCCATTCATTCTATTTGTTCACTACCATTCCATGAACTGTTTATCCATCAAATGTGGGCCAACAACTCCCAAAGAACAGTATCTGAAACCCTGGATCAACTGCACAGCGCTCTTGGGAAAAAACTAAAAAGGAAGATGTGTATGGCAGTACGCTTCAAGGAAACAAAGAGGAACCAGTTCTTTTCATGAAGTAAAGAGAGTATCACAGCTTGAAAAAGTTACCTTTTGGGATGATAATTCTTTCTAATTTCCAGTGGCAGTCATATGGTGGGAGTTGAAATACCCAAAAATATATTTTCCAGGCTGTGGAAAATATAAATTCAAAGGAACCAGGCTAATGCTCAAGGTACGCAAGGACAGGCACTTGTCAGAGTCCACAGACATCTGTAAGTATCTTATAGCTGCCATTCAAGCCACTGGTCCATAGAGTTCAAGATTATCTCCTCTGACTAGTAGTACCTGTCCAGGTTAGAGCAGTTGTGAAAGACCTGGAGAAATCAAAGACTGAAACTGATAATTTCTGCATGCTATAACGTTGACTGTAACCCCAGCAATATGGCAAAAGGATAGGTTGCTTTACTATATCTGTAGTTCTTTGAGTGGTCTGTTATGAACTCACACAACTGAGTCTTCAGCTTGTGCAGAGCTATGTCCAGAATCTTTTACAACTGAGTACCTAGCTTCAGGCAGGAATTCCACCCTCACCCTCTGACTCTACATGCCTAGGGATCCCCCAGTGGCTTTCTCCTCGGTTTCATCCTCACCACTGATGGGAAAAATGGTTTTCAGCAGAACAGGCTATACAGAGGTGAGAGGATTGTGTGAATTTGCAGATGGCTGTTCAAAGAACTACTAGTAGAGGTAAGTGACTCTGAATCATACAAATGTGTGATTGACTAACTCACTCACTGGAGGCAGACACACATCAATGCCAGAAGAGATGATAGAATGGCATGATCAAAAGATGTATCTGCCTGAACATGAACACAATCTATTGTGAGTAAAAAATGTGAGTGTGTGAGAGACCATGTGGCTGCTTTGTACATGTCAAGCAAGGGGACCCTTTCCAGAAATGTCATGAAGAAGGCCAGTAATCTGCTAGAATGACTGCAAGTACTGGTGGGGACAGATAACAAGTTAGCTGATAGGCAGCCGTGATAGTAGTAGTGACCCATTTTGCAATACATGGAGCAGACACAGGATCATTCCTCTCAGTGCCCCATAAAAAGTCTTGGTGATATGCAGAAGGGTTTTGTTCTGGCAAAGTAAAAGGCTACAGCACGATGAACCTCCAGAGAATGAATAACACTTCTAAAGGTGTAAAACAGTTTGTAAAAAAAAAAGTAGGCAGCCTAATGTGCTGACTAATATGAAACTGAGAAACCACTTTAGGAAGGAAAGTATTATCAAGTGTGAAAAGAACCTTGTCTCTAGGGAATAGAAAAAGGGGGGCATCTCATCTCATAGAGTTCCCTGGTTGTATGAGTGAATGTGACTGGTACCAAAAAAAGTCAGATGGAGAAAAAGAAGATGAAGACCTACAGTAAACATGAATTCAAATACTGTAGATATAACCTGGGTAAGAGTAGAGGTGTGTGCATTTGTGTCTATGGACAGCAGCTCCATGAATTCTCCAGATAGACTCCCTGTATTGTGGGCAATGCTGCAAGCTGTAGTCCAAAAGCACAAACATGCTCCCCTTTAGAGAGGACAGAATGGAAAGATACCCAAAGGCATCGGGGGTCACCTGAAATAAATTTTTAATCAGTAGGTGAAAACACATAGCTTCCCTGCCCAACAATAGAGAAGGGGGTCTCCCAGAGAGCACAGTGCAATGCTTGATTGTGAACAAAACCTGGGGTACTTGCTTGCCAGTGCAAACCAATCCAACGCTGGAACAAACCAGAAGGAAAGCAACACTGGTTGACCTAGTTCATATTCATGTGTTTGCCTGTGCTCTGTCTGGAATAGTTAGCTACCTCATTGGCATCACTGGCCACATCAATTGCAAACAGAAATACCTGCTTGACAATACACCATTCCCAAAATAGTCTGGTAAATTGAAGGACCTCTAGATAATGTATTCCATACTGGTTTTTAATACAAAACATGGTGATCGTGACATCTGTAGGTACTTGAACCACTAATCCTTTGTCAAAAACTTCAAAGGCTTGTAGCTCTTTGAAGACCACAAAGAGCTCCAGTCTATTGATGTGAGAGTGGCATTCTGTATCAGACCGTGGTGGATAAATCTGCTGGTTGTGACACTGCAATGCTGAACCTATCAAGGACACATCTGTAGTCAGCATTACTGTTGAAGAAGGAATTTTGAAAGGCAGGCCTGTGCATACGTTGGCATCCCTTTTCTATTTTAGGACATCATAGTAGAACTACTTTGGATAAGGTAAGTTACTTTGTGTAGGAATCTAGATAATCATTGCAATGAGCCATTTCCCAGGACTGTAGAGCCTGCATCTGAAGATGATTTATTAGAATGACTGACTTCATCAAGGTCTTAAGCCTGAGATGTTGCTAAATGATAAGTATTGAAGAAAATGGATTTCAGGAGACTTGATGCACCAAAATGTTCCATTATTCTTGCTTGTCATGTGGCAGGAATGTCCAGGCTACCCAGAATTGAGAATTGCAGCTACATATTGCAATAAAACAATGATTAGAGCAATTGGCACAAAACACCTGGAATTTCAGATTTTTCGATATGCTGAGAGACTACTACAAACAACCAAGCACTGATATCCAGAAGAATTACAAGGCTCATTACTCAAAGGTAGGCTGCTACTAGCAACATTTACTTCTTAAAGATTCTGGGCATAATGGCAAATCCAAAACGAAGGACCTTGAACTGGAAGACCATGGCATTGAAGGCAAAATGAAGGTAAAGATTGTGAGACAGTTTGGTGGCAGTGTAGAAATATGTGTCTTTCAGACCTTTTATACTTTCTAGGAAGGAGGGAAGGAAGGATCAGAAGAATAGGATCGTCTACATGGAAACGTTCATTCATCATGTGCCACCAAGTCAATTCTGGCTTAACAGTGACATTTTTTCAGGGTTTTCCAGGTAGTGAGTACTCAGAAGTGTTTACCATTAGACTTAGTATAAGCTTAAGGTTGATGCCAGCCTGACTTCAGTTGTTTACAAGGTTGAAAGCACTGGCAAAAGAGGGAAGTGAACCAGTGTCTAAGAAGTGCATCAAATCCTGCTGAAAACTGGATGGACAATGGGAAAGCTGGCATCTTCCTTTCTTACAGTAGTAATTTAGCCATTCTGAATATTTAGTTTGTGAAAGACTGAATGTCTTCAGAAAGAGAAAGGGGTGGTATCTCCAGTACATGGACCAGGGTGACTGGAGGTAAGAGATACACCATTGTTGACAACAAGCCATCTGTGATGGAAGCTAAATCACGATCATCCATGCTGACATATGTTTCAGTGATCAATGCAGGCATCAACCTCTTCAATTGTTGGCTGTGATACTGAGAGCAGGGTATAATTGCCTGAGACTAAAGAGATTGATATCAAACGAATAGGCATTGATGATGGAACCAAAGGAGCAAACAAAATTGCATAGAAGGAATGGAATTAGATAAGCTGGTAACACTGCTGCAAAGGCTATGGGTGTGATGGAACAACTGATGACAGCAAAGTCAATGTTGTGGCAAAGTCAGTGTTGTAGACATGGGACAAACTGATTGGTGGTGTTGCCAAAGGTTGACAACACTAAGTGTTCCTGGAGGAGAGCAACATCTTAATGCTTTGGCAACAGAGGATGATTCTAATTGATCAGAGCATTTCAACACTGAAAGGCAGTAGCCTCAGAAATCTCTTTGGGAAGAAGGAGAGGGATGAGCAGGCATAATGTTGCAGTTAATATTGGTATGGAGAGCTATAGTAACAAAAAGGTACATGTTAAGTACCACAGTAAGCATAATCCCTCCATGGTGATTGGTTGTACAAAAGAAATCTGGAATGATGAGGTGAGTGAGACCAACCACGATAGTACCAAGCGAGCGATCAACTGGAGTGTTCAGACCTTGGCAAGTATTCCTCCTAGCCCAATCATGGGACTGACATGAGAGAGGAATGTGTTACACTGTGATGGAATGAGCTGCACCTCAAAGCAAGGTCCTACACAGACCACTTCAGCTGAAGACAGTTTCTGCGCCCTATGCTGGAAAGAGGTCTGAGAGTGGCATTTTGGTCTTTTCCAGGGAAGATTGGGTGCCGTTGCTTCTGAAAGTTTGTCAGCTGTGAATGATTCTGGATGTTGCTCTGGGCAAATGCAAAAGCCATTTGGCAACTCACAGGGGTCCTGAAGAACAACAGCAAGGTGTTCAGTGAACTGACCTCAGCTATTTGCACAAGCTGCAAATAAGGGATAATTGACAGACAGACAGAAACCTTTATTGGCATACTGTACAAAATTAAAACACACTAAGATGCAGATAAAACATTCAGCAGATAACATGTGGCAGGGAACAGCCAAATAACATCGTTAGGGCTCAGCATTCTGCAATAGCACAATGAGTTGCCTCTGCATGATGGAGTAGATGCACCTGGCTGTTGTCAGGGTAAGTTCCTAAATAGTGCCACCTATCCTTATACAAGATATAGTAAAACAACATATGCTTCAAGGATTCAACCAGTCCTTGACCGCAAGGGCAGATTCTCAGTTCTGTTGGTAAACCCATGTATCTGCCCTGTGCTAAGTTCAAAGTACAATATTGCACCTAGCAAGGGTGAATGCCCAGCAGTCTTGGGGATGCTCTAAGAGATAGAGGTAATTAGATCTTCTGCCATGGGAGAGGGGCAACTGAAAATATACTGTAGTGGGGAACAGATCCTTTGTGCAGAGCTATGCAGGGTTTGCCCCTCAATATCCAGAACTCTATTTTTGATTGTACGGAATACCTGGGATAGGATCATTGAACCCAGCAGATCTGGTGGGTCCTGATTTTCTTGAGAAATGGGGCCAACCCTTTTGGAAGTACACTGTCAGAAAGCAGCACTTGGAATAGGATGTCCTGGGCTGAGAAGAAATAGGTTCTAACCTGGTATTTAAAGAATCGGAGCCAAGCCAGGGTCTCAATCCTGTGTTGGCCGCCTTCAAGGCGTAGGGTTGCACAGCAGGGGAGGCCAAAGGTTTTGTATAGGAACATTGATTGTATCCTTTCCACAGAGCTGTGAAATGCAGACATCCAGATGGGGACACCATAAAGAAACTGTGCTGCAGATTTGGCATTAAAAATCTGCAGTGCAGCAGAGATGTACGAGTGGCCCCATGTACGATGGAAGCATAAGATAGCCTGCTCTGAAAGCAGTATCCTATCTGTTTGTCTCATAACATACTATGTAGTCATGCTAAGTAAGTAAAAGAGCTCTCAGGCATTGCCTGTAGGCTCCACTGGCTCGGACAACTGTTGTCAACTCCTTTGTTTTTTCTCTAAGGCAATTAGCCTTCATTTGTTCCATGATCACCCACAATCCACATATAATAGAATTGAAATCTGTATAGGGACTAGTTCGGGGCAAGAATAACTACAATTTCCTCTTCTCTCTCTGCTGAGTTCTGTGTGGTTGTCTAAAGCAATAGCTCTGCTGTGGCCTTCCAGATTTGCAGGAGGCATGGCTACAGCACAGCTACCTTAACAAGATGGAAAGAAGGACTGATTAGTGATTTCCTCTTTGGTATCTGCTGACTACTCACTCTTTCCCCCCCGTTTGGTGCCCACATGCTCTAGTGTCAAGCCTGCAGTCTGCCTGCCTGCCTGCCTGCCTGCCTGCCTGCCTGGATGGATGGATGGATGGATGGATGGATGGATGGATGGATGGATGGATGGATGGATGGATGGATGGATGGATGGATGGATGAATGGATGGATGGATGGATGGATGGATGGATGGATGGATGGATGGATGGATGGATGGATGGATGGATGGATGGATGGATGGATGGATGGATGGGGTAAACAAGCAGACTAAGACATGAGGTTTGGGGAGGAGAAACTTGCAAAGGCAACCAGTTTCCCATCTGGATGGGCCTATTACCCTGCTTCTCTCACTGATGTTGTAGCCAGGTGGAATGGTTTAAACAGAATGGCTTCCATATTAGCACAAGCCATCACCTGAACCAATGTGAATGCATTTGCTGCCAAAAAAAAAGTAGAAGCCCCAGCAGTGGAGGAAAAAAAATGGCTGATTTGCTTTGACTTGTTCATCATGTAGTCAATGGAAAATAATTCAAATCTTAGCATTCCAACCCTAGAGCTTTTACTGTATTATTTGCCAACGTAGCTACTCCCTCAGTGAGTTTCATGGCTCTGTGAGGGACTAAAATCCGGATCACTCAAGTCCCAGTCCAGTGCTCTGATCCACTATATTCCTGTGGCTTGTATCTCCAGGCAACAGTATTTGTCCGTAGGGAACAAATGATTTGTGCTGATGCTTGATTGTAAGCAAACAAATGCCATAACAGAAAACAAGGTGGAGATCCAACCTCTTCTGTTCTTAGCCTCCATGGGGACTGTGTTCCTCCCCTGTGGCAGAAGCGATATATCCCTAAACTGGCAGTATCTATTTTAAGTAACTGACCCAGGAGCATTGGGACATGTAACCCTGATCCTTGGAGCGTGAAGGATGCAGGCAAGGATTTTTGAGATGATGATCTCATACAGGTTGGAAGCAGGCAGGCATGCTTAATCCAGAGATCACACTTACCCAAAGGGCACAGGGTTAAGCTTGTTCCTGCATGCACAAAAATTCCAGGTCTTCAACATAATTATGTTGATTTTTGCTTCATATGCTACAAGGTGTCACTTGTCTAGACATCAACTTCCATCCTATTCCCTTGCAAGCCTGCCACTTGCACCAAATGAGGTATCCCATGCACAACAATGCCTGCTGTTGCTGTATGGTGGTACTAGGGGAGATCACTGAAAATTCACTCTGTGCCTGGTTTATCTGGTGCTATTTGTGCCACACATGTCAGAATTCAGATGTGCAGTCACCCAGGCTGCTATAGATGAGGTTTTTGTTTTGTTATAATTTTGTTGTAGCTCCAGGGGTCAGGAATTTGATTTCCCATTGGCCTTGAAGGAGAACAGCCAGCCTATGCAGCCCTTGGCTACCAGCACAGCCCCGGAGTGCCCATGGAAGAAGGGAAACTTGAGTATGCTAAACCTAGCAAAACTTGGCAATGGCCACTGTAAGTCAAAATCAGCTTGATGGCACATAGTTATTTTGCTATACAGTAATTGCCCCCTGAAACTCTTCTGGCCCCCAGTTCTCTTTTGAGTGCATGTCTTTCCCAACCTAATTAATTTTCATGTGGCCTCTATCATATATGAGCCTTTTTTGTTGCTCCCAGCCAAAAACAAATTAAGGAACTAAAATATTCTGATTCAGCTTACATCAGCTCACATCTAAGTGTCATTTTGACACACTGACCATTTTTACAGAGGAAAGGTCAAACAACCTCTGAGGCAACCTTTCAATCTTTTTAGAGGTGAATGGATCAGTGCAGTTGTGTTTCCTGCTGCATTACTTTAAAAAAATCTCAAGTTCTTTCCACTGAATTTCTGAAGACATTTATTAATTTTGGCAAGGTCTTCTCTCACAAACCAAATATTTGCCCATCCCAAAATCTGGCATCTAAATCATGGTACTGTATCCCCACCCCCACCCCAAAAGAAATGGACCCAGGGATTTGAACTAGAGCCATTTCTGTCTAAACTGATAGATGGGCAATGCTGGTCCGACCAAAGAATCTCGTCTCCTCTTGGTAGTTCCCAGTTCTGGAGTATATAATTTCCTTCTTGCTCTTTCTAATTTTAAATGACAAGTCTGTTCCTGGGCTGTAGGGCACTTGCAATTTGTGACCATAATTCAACAACAGTCAGGGAGTTCTTTGGCAAATTTCAATGGAACTGCCCTCCACAGGAATGTCTTGAGCTCGCCTATCTGACTGCCACAAGGCAGCCCAATGGAGAAGTCTCCTTGGTATCTGAGGAGACGGTTGGAAACTGGAAAACTAATTAGTACAAAGCTGAGGGAGCTAATGTTACAGAGCCATCAGAGCCATGCATTTTAAACAATCCCCAGCTTGCTTCTGCTCTTGCCCTGTGTGTGTGTGTGTGTGTGTGCGCGCGCGCGCGAGCGCGTGTGTGCGCGCGCATGTGTGCATGTGCGTGTGTGTGTGTGTGCATGCGTGTGTGTGTGTGTGTGCGTTTGGGAGTGACTAATGTTCTTCCAGGGCATCCCAAGTAATGTGAAGACAAACAACTAGAAAAATGGCACACCCTTATATAGAATTTTTGTGCCAGAAGTGTTTTTTGTTTTTTTGTTTTTTTGGGTGGAGCAAGCAAACATCTGTCAGCTCAAGCTTCTTGGGGCTACTGCTACGTTATGCCCATCCGCCCTTTGGCTGACCTAACAAATCCTATTTTTCATATTCTGCAGCTGATTTTCCATGTCAACATCCAATCATTTTGGTGACTCCGGTCTATTTTTTAAAAAAAGGACTTTCCTCTAATTTGTTCAGGTGGACCCTTGTCCAATAAAACTGAGGATGAAAGAAGACCGTATGTGTTTGCACCTATGTTTGGAAAAGAAGATCCTTCCTCCCCACCTTCCTTCTTCCTTCAATGTATGCATAGTTTAAATCGGAATTGCTCGTAGTACTCACTGACTTTTAACAGAGAAGTGTCAGTTAGTACATATGGTATGTAGGAATGAGTTGGGATGCTGGCGGCATCTGTCCTTTGGCAAATGAAATTTTCATTTGGTAAATCAAATCAAAAAGCCTAGGCAACACCTTCTCACCTACTGAGCCACTGCATGTGCCAGAATGTAACGCACAACCTACAGGTGTTCCCTTTTCTTTTGTCCCCCTCACCATTCAGGGTCATTTGCTTGTCTAGATGATCCCACCATAGCCTCTTATAACTATGGAGCTCAGTCCCTCATTCTGCATGGTCCCTTCCTGGGATTTGGGCTGATTGCCTCCCTCTTGCCCGATTTCATGTGCTTAGAGGGAAAGAGCCGTTTCGTTCACAGTGCCCTGACCATATCTGATCCTTGGCAGGGCACTGCAAGAGAAGGGTACAAACGGCCATAGAATGAGAACTGGATTTGCTAATGGCTGCCACAGATGTGCTTTCTGCTGCCAAATCCTGTTCTTTTCTTATCGCCAGCAGCTGACTGAGCCTCAACTTATTAAAGCCCCATATTTCAGCCTGACAAGGACCTCTCTTTGGACTCTAAGGTCCACCTGCTGAGCCCTCTAATCCCCTCAATTATTCACACACCATAAGCAATTAGAACGTGCCATGCTTCATCATGCACAGTCTTCAAATGTTTTCTCTCCCTTATCTCCAGTTGCCTTTGGAGCAAGAGACAAGATTTTTCCGGTACCTGCTTGAGCCTTTCCCTCAGACTCGCAAAGCCTGGTCGCGCAGTCTTGAAACGGCCAGCACTTCCCAGGTGGGGATTAGAGCCTCGCCTCGGCTTCCTCCCTCAGCACCTTTTCTCACCCAAGAGATTCTCCAGGCCGGTGCTTTCCAGCTGTCCCGAGCCTTGTCCCCCTTGCGCTTTTTTTTAAAAAACTCCTCCAGCAGAGATTCCGAGGTGCCTCATCTATGTTACATCAGACATTTATTTCTGGCTGAGGAAAGAGGTGTGGCCAAAGCTGGGTCTGCCTGAGGCACGGCTGACCGCAAAAAAGAAACACATGGACCATGTTGCTGACATTGCTTTAACACCCATTTATTGTACAGCAAGTGATTGTATTTATCCCAATGTTGCCAAAAGCCACAGCTGTTGCTCTCAGTTTCTGAAGATGACACCAGCCCAAGCCAGAATCTTTTCTAGTCAGGTCGGGAACCCTACATAAAAGACTAGGAATCCAGTATTTTAAAAAGGGTGGGTCTTTTCCACAGAGACATCCATGTATATCACTATGTATAACTAGTCAGGTAAGAGCGTGAATATTCTGACATGTCATCTCTTCTTCCCTCATATGAAAACCTTTCTTTTTTAAAATACAGAATACAGAATATATTCTTTTTTTAAAATACAGAAAACAGAATATATTCTATATTCTGTATTTTAAGAAAGGAAGGTTTTCATATGAAGGAAGAAGAGATGACATGTCAGAATGTCATCTCTTCTTTTATACACAGACACAGACACACAGAGACAGTATTTATATATATATCTATACACACACACACACACACACACACACACACACACACACACACACACACACACACACACACACACACACACACACACACATACATACATACATACATACATACATACATACATACATACATACATACATACATGTGTGTGTGTGTGTGTGTGTGTATAGATATATAGATATACTGTATATATGCGTGTTTGTGTGAGTGTGTACACACACACACACACAGAGTGCTTGTTTTAAGCTTTATGTGGTTTTAAAACAAAGAGTTTGGATGAAAAACTCTACTTTCTTGGAGTCTAGTAAAAATTGACCAATCCCAGTCAAGTAGACTGAGCTGGTCCAAAAAACGTAATGGGTTTAGCTTCCGAGTAAAAACTTTAGAGCTAGAAAACATAGAATAGAAAACTCCTAAGATGGGAGGTTCTCCTGGCTTCATGGAAGGGCCAAGACTGCATCCCTTCATATTTCTGTCCTAGACTCAGAGATAAGACCATGGTGCTAAATGCAAAGTTTGCTTTATGTATCTTGGCATGATATACTATTTTGTGACTTCTTGCAGGACCAGGATGTCAGATTTGGGCACAATGCATCAAATTACAATGACCTCCAGTGAATTATACTTTTTTTAAAATGAAACCTGGCCACTGAATTTTGAAACATCTTAAGTCAGGGCAGAGCTACAACTTGCCCACTTGTATTCTGTTTAGTACTATATAACAAAGCTAGCATGGCATAGTAGCTATATTATCATCCTAGGACAATGAAACCTGGGTTCAAACACTTGCTCAGCCATGGAAACTCAGTGTGGGGTAGCAATAGTCCACCATTCATTGCACATTTCACATATCTTGAAAAGCCTATTAGGTTCTCTATAAGTTTGAAGCAATTTTACAGCATGCAGCAACATCAACAACTGTATAACATGGATTGATGTGTGCAGTGTTGGCAGTACTGAAGTGCTCCTTTAATGCTATTTTGCTGGATTTTCTCTGAACTTACCGTATTTGGCTAGAGCATCAGTGATGTCAGTCACATCTGGATTCAACCCACAATTAGAAGACTCATTCATCCCTTCACATGTTAAATGATGGTGCTACTCATGCTATTACTGATTGCGGTCTCCAAACATTCATGTTGGGCACTCAGGTGGTGAGATTTTCTTTTGTCCTATAAGTTAGGATGAAAGGACGCTTTGGGATACTGCTGTGTAATAGCTTGTTTATAATGGTTCTCTCACAGATGTGTGGGCACTATGCAAAGCAGGAGTGGGGTTTTGTTCTACTTGTTACATGTACTTATTCCAGAGATAATATATGGTGGTATATAACACGACTTTACAAAATAATCCCCTTTAATGTATTCTTGAAGGCTTTCATGGCCGGGATCCAATGGTGGTTGTAGGTTTTTCAGGCTGTTTGGCTGTGTTGTGGAGGTTTTTCTTCCTAACTTTTCACCAGTCTCTGTGGCCGGCATCTTCAGAGGACAGGAATTACAACTCTGACTGTGTTCTGATGTAGTGTGTGGGATCAGCTTTTTGTCCTTTTCAGGAGATAGAAATAGAGGGCCAGCTCCCTTTCTCAGATGTCATGGTCATATCCAAACCTGAACTCCAATTGGGACACAAGGTCTTCAGAAAACCCACCCACACAGATCGGTAAACTCCAACCACCACCCACAATGAAAAAGAGGCATGATCAAAACACTGGTAGACTGTGCAGATTGGAACTGTGAAGCTCAATTTCTTGGCACCAAACTCAACCATCTGAATTGGGCCCTACAGGTAAATGGCTATTCCAAGAATGAAATCACAAGAGCCATCAAAGCGAGAAAACAACACCGAACTGAAGAAGAAAAACAGCCACCCACAAATAAAGCATACAGTACTGCCATACATCAAAAGGGTCACAGACTGCATGGGGAAACTTTTGAAAAAACACAACATACAAACAGTATTCAGGCCCACCACAAAAATACAACAAATGTTACTGTCAGCAAAGGACAAAAGGGACTCCCTCACCACTGCAGGAGTATACCAGATACCTTGCAGTTGTGGCCAGGTATATATTGGGACCACAAAATGCAGCATCCACACCAAAATCAAAGAACATGAGAGATACTGCAGACTAAAACAACCAGAAAAATTGGTAGTAGCTGAACATGCCCTGAAACAAGCTGGACGTGAAATTCTATTTAAAAACACGAAAGTACTGGACAACACCAGCAATCATTATGTTAGACTGCACAGGGAAGCCATTGAAATCCACAAACACCAGCAGAGCTTCAACAAAAAAGAATGTCTAAAATTCAACAAACCCTGGCTCCCAGCACTGAAAAATACAGCCTGCAAAAAGCTCAATGAACTCTACCCAGCCACAAGGACCAGTGATCACTGAACACAAAAGAATAGATAACGACAGCCATCAATCACAGTGACAGATAATTGCTCCCCCCTTATCGCCATGATACACCCATAACAAAAAACACTGTGATCACTATAATCACCCAATCTCCTGAAAAGAACAAAAAGCTGATCCCACAGCTACAAATACTCAACTATCCCACACACTATACCGGAACACAAGAGAGTTCTAACTCCTGTCCTCTGAAGATGCCGGCCACAGAAACTGGTGAAACGTTAGGAAGAAAAACCTCCAGAACACAGCCAAACAGCCTGAAAAACCTACAACAACCAAACCCCTTTAACTTTTCCTCCTTCTCTCACTATACTGTTCAGCAGCATGCTAGAAAATAAAAGTTGCTCAGACAAAGCTGAAACTCTGAGCAGTTCTTCCCTACCAAGGAGTTAATTTGTAGAACTGGAAGACTATAGCACTCATTGCTACTAGCCAACAGAGATCATAGGCGCCAGGCTTTTCCAGTAGTAGTGCAGGTTCTGGGTTCAGGCAAGATGGTTTTTATGGGTGAAAGGCCAGAAATAGATGAAAGCTCTCTCTGACTTTAATAGCCAAAGATACTGGCTGAATATTCAGGTCACCCATAGCTCTTTAGATATTTTTGACCTACAACACCCTGCAGCCATTGGGGAAATAGTTAGAGATTGTAGTAGACATCCTTCAGTCTCAAGAGACTATGATAACATGTCTCAAGAGACTATGAATAGAGGTTTTGGAACAGCATCTAGTGTGACTGAGATGGCCAATTCGAGACTGACAATCCATTCCACACTGAAGACAAATATAATCTCTGTCCCCTGTCCAGCTCCCTGATTTTGCTAGTTTCAGGACTGTCTCTTTGCCTCCGCCTGCTGAATAAGTGTCTCTTCAAATTGAGACAGACCATGCCAAGGTTTCCCATCTGTTGAGGTCCATTCCTAAGACCTTCAGATCCCGCTTACAGATATCCTTGTATCACAGCTGTGGTCTCCCTCTGGGGCACTGTCTCTGCACTAATTCTCCATACAGGAGATCTTTCAGAATCTGATCATCAGCCATTCTCACGACATGCCCAAGCTAACGTAGACGTCGCTAATTCAGTAATGTATTGTTGTTTAGTTGTTAAGTCATGTTCAACTCTTCGTGACCCCATGGACCAGAGCACACCAGGCCCTCCTGTCTTCCACTGCCTCCCAGAGTTTGGTCAAATTCATGCTGGTAATTTCAGTAACACTGTCTAACCATCTCATCCTCGGTCGTCCCCTTCTCCTCTTGCCTTCACACTTTCCCAACATCAGGGTCTTCTCCAGGGAGATTTCTCTTCTCATGAGATGACCAAAGTATTGGAGCCTCAGCTTCAGGATCTGTCCTTCCAGTGAGCACTCAGGGTTGATTTCCTTTAGAATGGATAAAATAGGTTTAGCTGAGAGGATTAGCCTAACATTGCCCAGGAAAATTTTGAGAATGAGCAGGGATTTGTACATGGGTCTCCCTGTTCAATACCCAACACCATAACCATTAAACTATACTGAGTGTATCAGACCAGTGCTTACTTATTTAAATAGTAAGCCCTGACAATTACTTTGTGTTTAAGTGGGAAGAGGTTAATTGACAAAAAAGGAATCAGCTTCTCGGGTTTCCCCTTGCTTGATATCACTTAGTGAATGGTAGGGAACACAAGAGGGTATCTTGTGACCATCTTGACTGCTACTGTTGGTGAACATTCAGGCTGCCTGTTGTTATGTAAAATGTAGCATCCTTTTTCTTGGTGACAACATTAGGCCATTTCCTGATGTTTTGAATCACAGATACAGAAGCACAATATCTGACATTCATAAACTGGAGCGTGTTTCTTTTAAAGAATTGAATATTTCATAGCCCCTACTGTCACATCTGCAAGAGGGCCAGACCTCCACGAAAGATCCAGAAATAAGAAAGACCTCTCAAACACTGTGCTTTACTGTGGCTGCCATCTTGTGGTCACTCTTCCAATCTGTATTTTCAGGGGCTGGAAATAGGCCAAACTTAAAGTAAAATTTTAATGATTATTTTTGGCACTGGACTTATTTTATTTATACCCAACACAGCTTATTTATTTATTTATTTATTTATTTATTTATTTATTTATTTATTTATTTATTTATTTATTTATTTATTTATTTATTTATATCCCGCCTATCTAGTCAACTCAGGACCACTCTAGGCGGCTAACAAGCAGAGAATAATAAAAGTAAACATATATAAAACAGCATAAATAATAAAAACCTTACGAAGATAGAAAACCAGTGGAGGGGAGAAGAAAAGGAACGTCAGGAATTGTCTGGTGGGAAGGCCTGCCGGAACATCCATGTCTTTAACTGATTCTTGTACTTTAATAATTTCTTGTCCATTAGGTATTGAGGGATGGATAACAAAAAGGTATATTAAATTCTGTTGGCAACAGGGAGTTGCATCTTCTTACCTCTAAGGACAGGTGGTTGGAAAGACAACCTGGAATATATTAAGCTAAAGAGGAAAATGGTTTCTCAGGACAGGGAAAAGAATGTCCAATTATACAAAGTGTGCACAGCAGACAAAGCTTCTCGAGAAAGCCTGTAGTCCCGCTCTTGGATATGTTCAAGATTTGTTTCAAAGTAATACAGGTTAAGGAGTCAGCTCCCCACCCACTCACTTGTGAAAGCAAATGGTTTTTATGTAAATCTGTACAGCCGTGTGTGTGTGTGTGTGTGTGTGTGTGTGTGTGTGTGTGTGTGTGTGTGTGTGTGTGTGTGTGTGTGTGTGTGTGTGTGTGTGTGTGTGTGTGTGTGTGTGTGTCTAAAACCAGATATATTAGCCGTACATCTTATGTCTCAGATGCATTATTAATAGCACTTTGGAGCAAACTGACAGGTTGAAATTAAGCACATTAAACCCTTCTAGTTAGAGAAGCAGATAATACCTGCTCAGTTACTGTAAATTGGGCTGCTGATAAAAGACAAATCAGATCCATTTAAATTGTGTGAGAGAAAGGCATCCTAATGACACCAAGGCCAGAATAAGCTGAAATACTGCTGTTTACAATGTTAATTGTGCATGTGGTTTGCATAGTTTGGCAGGATGTTCACCATATGACCCACTGCACAGCCAATGCATGACCAATCACACTACAGACATCCCACCAAGCCCTTTGAGCACCCATTGCAAATGGTCCAGTCAGACAGTATTTGAAGGGTAGTTAGGACAGCAAATTTAATTTGTTGTTGTATTTCTACTTCTAGATGTAGAGAGAATTGATCTGTGATTTATTTATTTATTTATTTTTGCCTTGTGCGCAAAATAACTTAGCTGGCTTGGCAGTGTCATTTCTTGCTCTGCCCCAGGCAGCAAAATATCTTAGGCCCTGTGGATAGAGGGTCATGGATAGAGGCTACACATCTTTAACTTGTGTAGCCCCTTCCCATTGTTTTTGCACATGCATCTACCGAAGGTCCAGCTTGAGGAAGCAGCAGTTTTCTCTCTGGTCCATCTGGAAATATTAAAGGAAGGGCATGCTGCAATCAGGCAGCTAGTGTGAGGGTTGAAGCACTGGGACTGATCCAGTTTTGCCAAAGACGGATCCATTCATGCTAGTTTCCCTCTCTTAGCCAAGGATCACCTTAGGGGTCTTAGGGCAACTCAGCTTGAGGGTGTCATCCTAACTTCATTTTCAGATGGCAGGTGAGAACAATCAGTGACTTGTATCCATGGGGATCATTTCTCCTGTCATCCCATGAGATGTCATCTTGTTTCCTCCCTCAGCAGACTGGACAAGAGGTCATTGGCTGGGAGGCAGGTCAGCCAATACAGGGCCCCTCGCCCTGCACTAGGCCAAGGCTATGGTAACTGTTAGTGAATGAAGTTGTGGGCAGTTATTTCCAACATAGTGGCTGAAATCGAGTGGCGAGTCACAACTAGAGTAGGCCCTTTGCATCAGTGAGGCAGTGGGCCTTTTCTAGTTGTGTTGTACTGAATTTCAGCTCCTATTGAAGCACAGCTGCGTTACAAGGACATCTGCAAGCGGGATCTGAAGGCCTTAGGAATGGACCTCAACAGATGGGAAACCTTGACATATGAGCGTTCAACCTGGAGGCAGGCGGTGCATCATGGCCTCTCCCAATTTGAAGAGACACTTGTACAGCAGACTGAGGCAAAGAGGCAGTCCCGAAACAAGCAAAACCAGGGAGCTGGACAGGGGACAGATTGGATTTGTGGAAGGGATTGTCACTCTCGAATTGGCCTCCTCAGCCACACAAGACACTGTTCCAAGACCTCCATACAGAGCACATTACCATAGTCTCTCGAGACTGAAGGATGCCTACATGATGATTGAAGCATAGTAAGTTGTAACTAGAGTAGGCCCATTTGAATCAATAGAACTTACAAAAGAGTTTACTCACCAAATCCCCACTGATTCAGTGGTCCTACTCTAGTTGTGATACACTAGGCTGAGGAGCAGGACTTCAGTTATGATCACCATACAGTGCATCTACACTACACATGTATAGCCGTTTGATGCCACACTGACTTTCGTGGCTGTATCCTCTGGAATTCTGGGACCTGTAGTTTGATAAGCTGCTCAAAGGTTTCCACTGGTGAGTTCTAGCACACTTGCCTGATCAATAGCAAAGAATGCTAAGTATGCTCTTGGACTTACAACTTCTGGGAGAGAGCCATGATCATTAAAGTAGCATCCAGAGGATATAACTGTGTAGGTTCATTTGTATAGTTTTTTATCCATTAAAAAACAAAAACAAAATACAGATACACGTTTGTGGCATACTTCTAGTAGATGGGGCCATGTTCCTCTTTCTGTGGCTGGCATGGTGAAAGGACAGGCATCTTATTTTACTTACTAGATTTTCCTGAATGCTTTAACCCAGTGGTCCCCAACCTTGGGCCTCCAGATGTTCTTGGACTTCAACTCCCAGAAGCTTTCACCATCACCTCTGCTGGCCAGGATTTCTGGGAGCTGAAGTCCAAGAACATCTGGAGGCCCAAGGTTGGGGACCACTGCTTTAACCCAAAAAGTAAGCTCCCTATAACCCAAAGACCCTGTCCAAACCAGTTTGCCCTAAATGATCCAATGGTTCAAAGAATAGCTATAAAAATGCTGTAATTGATTCTCCCCATATTTTACAACCAGTACACAATTAATTATCTGTTGTACACTTTTTAAATTGCATTTTGTATATTTTAACCATATAATATGTTTTATGAACTGGTTGTACATTTTTAAAATTACATTTTGTATATTTTCACCATATATGTTTTATGAACTGGTTGTATATTTTTAAACTGCATTTTGTATATTTTAGCCATAAATATGTTTTATGAGCTGGTCACCCGACCGTAATTGATAAATTCATTCATTCAAAAAGTAAGCTAGACATAAGAGGTGGACTGAGGCTTTGAGACTGCAGGTGGCAGTAGCACACTGGCCCACTGGCTGAGTGGTTCCTGTCCCCAGCCTATCTTTCACCTGGAATGGACAATGCTATACTCTGGCAAAGTGTGTGGGTGGGTTGAACAAGAGGGAATGTGTCTTTGAGACAGTATGAAAGGAAATCCCCACTGAGCCATAAAACTACCAGACTCCATGCTAGCAGGAAACAAGTTAACATGGAGACTTGTGTGTGAACTGAGAGTATGGTGAAAATTAAAACCAATATTTATTTATTTATTTAACTTATATGCCGCCCACTACCCAAAGGTCTGATGTGTTTCTGTTATGTTCAGAATTTGATGTCTTGTTTTCAGTCCCTACGTTCCTGTGCAGTTTAGACCCAAGAGCAGCTTCCCACAACCCATTGCTTTCCAAATGAGATATACTACAACTCCTATTAGTCCATAATTGCTGTGGATGGTGGGAGTTGTGGTCCAATATATCCATGTTTGAACTGGCCTTTGGGGCCCAGGCTTACGATGAAAAAGATGTGGCAACTTCAGTGACATTTTTGTTCCCATTATGAACAAATTTTGTTTGGCAAGGCAGCGAAGAAGGGTTTCATTATTTACCTTGACTCTTTGGGATCGAGTATCTTCTGAATCCAAATAAACAGCGTTGATTAACAACAAACGGCTTCACTTCAACAGGGTGTTGTTTGATCCATTTATAATTGCCTTTTCTTTCTGTGAGGTAATTGCCACCAAGGGGCTTCATCCCGAGCTCTCCCTGCAGCATATTTGTGTGTAAGTGAATCTATGGAGATTACATGAATGCCCAAGAAGATAAGTACAGTGGTGCCTCGCTTAACATTAATTCATTCCAGCGAAATCGCTGTAGAGCGAAAATGTTGTAAAGCGAAATAAGAAAGCCCATTGAAACGCATTGAAAACCCCTCAATGCGTTCCAATGGGCTGAAAACTCACCGTCCAGCGAAGATCCTCCATGGGGCGGCCATTTTTGCTGCCTGTAAAGCGAGGAATCCGTCCAAAAACACAGCGGGGAGCCATTTTAAGCAGCTAGTGGCCATTTTGAAACCTGACAATCAGCTGTTTTTGATTGTTGTAAAGTGAAAATCGGTTCCCGAAGCAGGAAACTGATCATCGTTAAACAAAAAAAAAAAACATTGAAAACATTGTTTTGCAATCGCAAATACCTAATCGTCAAGCGATTTCATCGTAGAGTGGGGCAATAGTTAAGCGAGACACCACTGTATTTTTCAATGGCGAACACAGGACTCCTGTTTCTGCAGGAGCAATATCCATAGTTTCAGTTCTCCATGGCTTACCATAGCTGTATATACGATATACAAGGGGTAAGGCCTTGTGTCCTTTGCCTCACCTCCTTGTATGTTCTCTATAGGGTTCAAAACCTGTATCCTTGTTGATACAGGCATCCTACTATGCTTGGTTCCAAAATGATACACAAAAACCATGCTGTGTGAGCTAATTTCTTGTTTATTCTGGAGTTTGTTATACAAATGTGTGGCACAGTGCGAATTGCAAACAGCTTCTGGTGAAGATACAGCAAGTAAGCCCCATGTGTTCTTAGTTACAGAAGATCAAAATTGAAAAAATCACCGGTTTTCCCTACAGGCCCCTAAGTGAGATGTTGCAACACATAATGAACAACAGCATCCCTTTCAAGCAATGCCTTGGTGTTCTGCTGAACTGATCTGCCCGCTGTCACTATGGCAGTGTCTTACAGTGGAGACAACAATCCTTCCTTCCTCTTGCTCACTGTTTTCCAAGGCACATTCCTGAGAAAGCAGTAATACCACCAGTCACTCTGATTTGCATGCAAAAGCTCTTTGAAATCTTGAAACGATTTTGCTCTTTAGAACTTTGCAACAAATCCTCGTACTTCTGTGATCTCTCAAGAACAGAGAAGTCAAGGCTTCTGCAAAAACTCTCAGCTGGGAAACAGTCCAGATGCATGGAGTATAAGATCTGACTTCTCATTAGACACACCAAGGTTGGTGATGGTGACTGATAACTTAAAGTGCAATCCTATACACCTTTCCTGACAATAAATTCAATAGTACTTACATCCAGATTAGGCATGGATTGTATTGCAGCGTAAGTCACCTGGAATGTGTTTATCTGTGTGGGGGTACTGAAATACAGTCAATGCGGTAACTTTACACTTTAGTCATGTTTCTTTGAAACGCAGCATATCCGATAACTGAACAGATCTAAGAAAGGAAAATAGCAACAGAGAACTTATAATAACCTGACATGTACTGTATTGCTTGGGTCAGTAACATGGAAATGGTTATAAGTGCAGAGTTTTGCTACAGAGTAAGCACTGCAAGTCCTATATTGCTTCAGAAGTAATTGTTAACTATTTACAGAGTCTCTGAACTCATTAAGAGAACTTGTTGCCTGTTCAATATTTCAAAACACAAACTTTAATGAAGTTTCTCTTGTTCAAAGCCATGAATGAACAACTGCCTCCCCCACATCTAATTATCACAGTATTTCATTTAGAGGGGGAAATAGATATTTGTGTTCAAGAGAAACCAGTCTTCAGCTTTATTTATCAGGACTGTTTGTACTTTAAGAAGATGGACAGCTATGCTCAGCGACTGAATCTCTGATGCTTGAGGCTACTTGACTTCATGGTTTACTGTCACACTCAAATTGAGTCTGATCAATGCAATTGCACTAGGAGATGCTAAACAAGAAGAGTGTATGTTTCATTCTTGTTTTCTCCTCCAACAAATCGTATCATCAGCAGAAATCACACTGCTTGCTTGGTGCCTCGCTGTTACTCCATTTCCTGGCAGTAGGCCTGGATTATCCCATGGAAGAGTATAAGGCCCTTAACAAACTTGGATCAATAAGTGGAAAGTGAAGCTTATTGACTTGTGGCTGGTGGCCAGAACATGGGCATGCGTTGTATGTTTCTGCCGCAGGAGGCATCACATGATAAAACCGGGGAGTGAAGCAGAAAGGGTAAATTAAGAGCAGGAGATACAAATCAGCCACCTTTAAAATCCTCCCCCTCATATAACCTCCTTTAAGGCTTTCACTGTTCTGAGGTGAAAAGGAGATATACTTTATAGCCCTCCAGACGAGGTGAGACAACATCCAGCCTTAGAGAACTCCGGCAATGATGAAGAACGGTGGGAGGTGAAGTCTAACCACGTCTGGAGAGCCACTTGTCCCTCTCCCTGGCTTCAGGATTTAGGGCAGGAGAGAGAGAGGAGTTTAGACACTATATTGGAAAACACAGACATGTATTTTCTCTTTCAGATAGCCTTTTTACATTTTTATTTTAAAAATTTCTCTAAGGAAACCACAAATCTTAAGCAAAGAGCAGAAACACATCACAGCTTCTGTGCTTTGCATTTGGTCCCTTCCCTATGTTCTTACTTCCTGGAACAGAAGAAAGCCTATTATTGATATCTCAGTTTTATATATATATATATATATATTAATGATATACCTGTGTATATATATAGGCTTTTTTCTCCTTTAACAACACCTTCTCCCAGATCAGCGCTTCTCTTCCATACACTCAACAACATGCACAATTTCCTTCACTAACTAAACAAGAGCCTCCCGGGTGACAAAGCTTTCTCTCTACTACAGGGTCATCCCTGTGCAAAGCTCTGCAACCAGTGTTGCGCTTACACTCATCTAAGGAATGACTTCCACACAGGTCTTCTTAGCATCAGATTCTTTTTAGTGTACACTGTGCACCCCTAGAGGGCACCACCTACCTTTCTTTATCCCCTTCCTTACTTCCACCTCCCCCACCCTCTCCAAGGACCTGTTGACTGGCCCAAGAGCTACCTGAGAAAGGCACGTTATGTACTATAAGCTCCTTGCCTGTGGGACTGCAATGCGTCGCTCAAGCCAATCAGTCACAACAGAGGCCTTGGTGTGGGATCTGAGATACGATAGTCTTCTCTCCCTTGCCATTCCTCCGGTGTAACCAGAGCAGCGGCAAAGTATCTGTTTAACCTCTAGGCCCCAGAAAGCTCAGCAGTTGTAGAGCAGCAATCATTCAGCAGCACTGGGTGTTCTTATATCGTCCTTTTGGTGGTGCCGAGTCAAGGCAGAAGTCAGAGAAGCAAAATCTTGGCTTCAGCACCCATGAACCTCTACGACTGCTGACCACTGCTGGTTCCCCAATAACACCACAAACCCCAAATTAGTACAGGAAGGGGGAGCAGAAAGGGTGGAGACAGAAATCTATGAGGCCTTCCTTACAGACTTTAGCTTTCCTTCCTTGAAAACAAAAACCTTATCTTGACAGATCACCTTAGGATGAGAATCAGCTCTATGTCAAGCCAGATCCCATGGCCCATATCACCCAGTCATGTCTGCCCTGACTGGCAGCAACTCTGTTGGATTTCTGGCAGAAGTCTTTCACGGCCCTACCAGGAGATACCAGGCATTGAACCTATGCCATTCTTCCTGCAAAACATGTGCTGGACTGCAAAGCATGTGCTATACTTCAAAGCTACAACCTTTCCACCAGAGAACCATGTCCTTCATTCATGTCTGTAAGCTCAGAAGAACGTAAGAAACGTCCTGATGGATTAGACTGAAGGCCAAACTAGTCCAGCATTCTGCTCTGTGAAAAAATCTATCTTTTTCTCTGTTATGAGTTCTCCACTGTTCTGTTTCAGAGGATGACCCTCTTGTGTTCTTGGCTGTAAGAATCCAAAATCTCTGTCCAGTTGTTTTGTCTTCTTCAGCTGTGCCCATGATCTCCGCATGGTTGCACTGGAGGTACTTGGATAGCTGTCTTCTTCTCCTTATCTCTAAATGGGAGACTTTTGACTTCTCCCTGCTGTGAAGCTGCACTGCTAAAACAATATAATGCTGATGCCTCGTGATACACTTGGTTAACCTGTGCTGGACTGTTTCTAAGGAACCCACAGCCTGACACTACCACAGACACCTGCGTCTCCCACTTAACACTATGCGTGACTGGGAGAAAACAAAGACAAGTGAGGCTTCTTCTTTTCTAGCTCACCTTGAATCAACACTGAATCCACATGGCTGGCGTTAAAGGTTACAGGGATAAATATAGAGGACGACACAGCAGAACTGAGGGCAAGCCGGGGAAACATCTGATACAGCCTGATGGTCAGAGCATCAGCTACATGATACAGTACAGATCACACAGCCTATGGCCAAGGCAAAAAAAAAAAAAGTCAGCTGCAGGTGGTCACACTGGAGAAGTAAGATCATCAGACAGTGTGAATATGAATGGCATTTGATTATTAAGAAAACTTGGGTTGGAGGATTCTGGGATTTGTAGTTGGAAAAAATAACACCCTTAAGCTCTGATTGTTATCAACCTGTGAACTTATATTCCCAATTTAAAGACAGTTCTCCCTCTTTCCTGGGGGGAAAACCCTCTGTTTTAACCCATATTTTCATCCACAGGAATTGGGCAATTTATAGTTTTAAAGGTTTTTCTGAGCTAGAAAAAGTTAATTTCTTGGACTACATCTCCCACAATCCTCCACCCTGCATGGCCACTAGGAGAGGCTGGGAGTTGCAAACCCCATTGTCACTGATCAAGAACTCCTCCAGCCTCTTAAATCAGTTCAGGAGGAACCAAACTAATGTTTTCTTCTTCTCCTCCTTTTATTGGCCTTACTCTAGGTTCCCTGCAGACTTTTAAGCAACCCAATACCATTCTGATGGTTTTGATGTCACAAATATGGGAACAGTTTGTAGAAGGAGGGGTGGGAAGTCAGTAGGCAATTATCGGTCCTTGGTAAACCAATAAGTGCTTGGGGCCCTCCTCAGTCCTTAACTTCAGTCCAGTTGTCTATTGTCTTCCTAGCTTAAAAGATCCATGCTATAGACTTTTGTATCCATGTCTGGCTCAAGAAGATCTCTAGACAAGCAGGTTTGGTGCCTGTCCTCCATAAGATTAGGTTTACGTAAAGAGCTTGAGAGCCCCCATAAAGAAGAGGATGTTTAGGCACTAAGCTAGAGATGCTAGCTTTGAAATATGTATCTTGTTGGGAGCACATGGTGTTCATCATGGTCTATTCAAATGTTGGGCTCATGCTTCTTTCTCTGAAGGAAGAATTCCAGGTTTTTCTTTTCTCTCTCTCTCTCTCTCTCTCTTTCTCTCTCTCTCTCTCTCTCACTCCCCCCCTCTCTACCTCCCTCCCTCCTTCCCTCTCTCTCTCTCTCTCCCTGCCCCTCTCTCTCCCTCCCTCTCCCCCTCTCTCTGTGATTCCAGGACCAATATTATATTCAACTGTGGGGGCCACAGGCAAATGCCATGCTACACTGGCAGAACACAAAAAAACGCCACCAGCACCATAGATCTGCCAGCAGAATTGTCCAGATATGCTGCAGCTCCTGGCAGATCAGCTCCATGAAACAGCAGCTCACCCACTAGAGCAAGCAGGGCTCTGTGCTACCTCAGGCTACCCAACAGCCCATCAACACTTGCTTTCTTCCTCACAGGAACTGGACGATCAGGGCCCCCCATCTGTGTTTCCTTCCTGGTCTTAGAATGTATCCTCCTGTTTGTGCCTTCTGCCCGCCTCCCCAAGCAGAATAGGCACCTGCTGCCACTGCTATCACTACAGCTTGGAAAAGGTACTTTTTTTTGGACTCCCAGAATTTCCAGTCAGCATAGCCAAGTACTTTTTCTAAGCTTTGGCTAAAAAGGGGGCGGGGTGAGACAGAAGGTCAATGAGACAGGGTGGCAGAAGGAGGAGCACACATTTAGAACTCTACCCTGTAATAAAATCAAATCTACACCCCACATGATGCTGCAACTTTATACCAGCCTTGGACCTGGTGCATAAAATCTGTCTCCTTTATCAAGGGGTAGGATTAAAATAGCCTCTCTCATCTCAGTGGCTCCCCTGTCCTTGTTGCTGTAAGAAAGCATAGGAAATGATGTAATTCAGCATCCATCATAGCTCACAACCACCAATTTTTAAAGCCCAAAGTGGGAGTATACTGTACAGAGCTGTATATCTCCGTAGCCACATTTTATGCAAATATAACATCACACACAAGGAGACTTTAGAAGGCAAAACCATGGGTACTAAAGATCCATAAGGCTCTGAAGAGTCTCTGAACTTGATCACGCTGCTTTTCTGACTAAGATCCTCACAGACACAGCTGGCTGGACAGCTCAGTCGTTTATGTATTTGGCCGAGGAGCCAGAGGTTGGGAATTTGATTCCCCGCTTTGAGCAGAGCCAGCCTGTTTGGCCTTGGGCAAGCTGCACAGTCAGTCCCAGGCCACGCTTAGAAGAAGGAAATGGCAAACCACTTCTAAGCATTCTCTATCTGGAAAACCCTGGAGAGGGTGGCCATAAGTCAGAACTGACAATGGCATATGTTGATGATGATTCACAGATACCTCATCTTGGGACTCTGGAGATAAGAACCTACTTCTACAACTGGAGGGGCAGGTGATCATGTTACAAACCATTGGTGCTGTAACTTTGTCCCACGTGGATCTTGTGCTTGGTTAAAACTGTGCTATTCTCGTGCTTTTCTCCCTCCTCACACTCAGATGAATTTTCAGTTACCAAAAGACAGGCCCTGCACTCCAGCTGCTGCCAGAGCTGGTCAAGCAGATGATGCAGGATCAATGCTCGAATGCGTGGGGCTGAATACGTGTCGCCACACACAGAGTTTGATGCAACCTCATTGTTGCACACGCAACCTCATGCTCCCAAGAGACCTGCCTTGTCAAGATCACCTCCATCTCAGATCCTGAGCAACAGAGGCTGCAGCTTTGCTGTGTCCATTGGGCAATATAGCATCCTGCCTGTAAATGAGACATGCATGACCAGGAGAAGGGGGGCTTGACTGGTAGGCCATGCAGCAGTCAGGCTGTGCTCCATGCGGTGCTCCTCCTGAATAGGCTGTCTGTAAAGGCCGGATTAGAACCACTGCCTGTAGGGATGTTTGGGGACTGTACTGTGCAGAGTGTGCCAGTGGTGGGGATACCTCCATCATTGTGAGTTAATGGACTCTGTTCATCTATGGGAAATAAGTATGGTCAACTGTTGCCAGCAGTTCCTAACTGGTGAATGTTTGACAGCATTTCCAGGAAAAAGGGTGTGCTCCTTGTCTGTGTGAGTGTATGTGTGTTTGTGCGTGTGTGTGTGCGTGCTTCCCACACCCCTCCAGAACCTGGGCTGAGTATGGCTAAAAAACCTCAGCCATTCCATTGGTATACCAGCGATGTATCCCGTTCTGTCACTACATATTTACAGTATAAGATTATATAAACAGCAACTCCAGTTCTCTCTCCATCATACAGTTTCCTAGGGTGTCTCACCTTCAGCAGTCCAGAGAGCAGTATATCGTGAAGGCTTCTTCTCTGAGTTTAAAGGATACATAAAAAAGTCAAGCCTCATATTTATAGGAAACACTAAATCACCCAGGGATAACTGCTGGGTGGTCTTCTTGCCCTCCGTTCCCCACTTTCTGCCGATTCTCTCAGACAACTGGAGTGGAGGGAAACTTGATTCATGGCCTCATCAGAGCAGAGGAAAAACAATGACTGTAACATGAGGCAGGCAGAAGGCCGGTCTTCCACTGACAATCTGCCGGGGATTGTGTTACTAATTGTGTGTGTGCGTGTGTGGGGGGGAGAGGGAGACTATATGTGTGTGTGTGTGATTGTCCTCCTTGCAAGGATATTTCAGAATGAGAATAAGAGCAGTCAAAGTCTCATTAATCTCCTGGTAGCTCCAGTCCAGTGAAGACAGATAAATCAAAGCTTGTGAAAGCCAAATACATAAGCAAATGCAGTGATATGGGAGGTACAAATAGACTTCCTGTAGAAATATAGAATGTTGGGATCAAAGCGGAACTGCAGCCACATTTCTTTCTACAGAGGACACCTCTGAGGCCCGAGAAGTCTTTTCCACAAATGTTCTACCTCATTCTCTTACAGCAAGTGGCAGGTTTGAGGAGAAGCAGTTGCCTCTTTGCACAGCCAACTCCTTTCTCCCGATGCTTAAGTGAGTGGGCAGGATTAGTCGCTCGCAAGCCTGCATACACATTTTGGCAAAAGGCTTATCCATTTTTCAGTAGTTCTCTCCTATTTTCCTGTATTTAAGTACAGGGGGCTTCGGCAGGCAGGCTGCCTCGCTTCAGCCTCAGGCTTCCATTCCAGCCTCGGGGACAAATGTTAAAGCTGCGAATGCTGGGGGACTTGATCCCGGAGTCTTCAAAGTCCAGGGATGCATCTGAGTTGGTGGGCGACATGGAGGTGTAACGCTTCTCTGGAGAAGGTATGCTCATTGTGGAAGACTGCAGGGGATTCTTCATGGTTGGGGAGCAGGTGCCCAGATTCTTTGGACTAGTACATGATGATTTCCTGCTTGGACCTGCTGGTGGCGTGAAGATCCTGTGACTATCCATGATTGTGTGTTTTGGAGACTGCACTGGATCCCTCTGGGCCACAGAATGGGGGCCCGTTGTCCTTGGGCCGTTATGGGATGCCACCATGACTGAAGTTCCTGCACCAAAGAGCGAAGCCCCAGTGTTAGCAGGCAGTGTGAAGTACTTGCTCCCATTCATCCGCCCTGCTTTTGGGGATTGTAGTGGGCTTTTGTACGTTGGGGACTGGCTGCCTAGCAACCTGGGACTGTTGTTTGAGGATGCACTGACTGGTGGCATTGCTGTTGGGAGAGAGACACGCCTGAACCCATCCATTCTCATTGGTCGGGGAGATTGCAGTGGGCTTGGGGAAGGGTTGCCGACGCTCTTAGGGCTGCCTCCGGAGGATGATGACGCATTGGCTGATGTCACAGGGGGAGTGAAGGGCCTGAAGGTCTCTGCCCCTGTTGCTTTGGGAGAAGAGCTCTTCCTCCGGGCAGCGTTGATGATGTTTCTGGCCAGCAGAGCTTGCATCTGCCGGCTGGACTTGGGATCCGTTTCCTGCCGAAATGGGGACAGAGATCTTTCGCTCCAAGATGGAGACATGGGGGGAGGCGGAGTCAGGACACTGGCTGCTCGGAAGGCATCTGCAAGCCCTTCCTCAGGCTCTGGTGTTGGGGCCGGGCTCACCCAGCCATCTAAGCTGCTAGGCTGTCGTCGCAGCAGGCGTGGAGTCCACGTCGGGGAAGCAGGCAGGGACGCCTTTCTTTCCTGTAAGGGCAACAGAGAGGAGGGTTAGTGCACTTTCACTTAGGCTGAAAAGAGCCATTTCTTTGGCCTGGAAAAAAGCTGTTTCACGCCCCACTTCACAGCTCATTGGCACTTTTAGTGCCTGTCCATGTGGAAGGCTGGAGGCAGGGAATGGGTGGAATTTGCAGCAGCTGTGGATGCTGCACCCAACACAAGCCCTACTGCGTTTCACAAATGGAATCAACCCATCCTTTCAAAACCAAAGTAGGGCATTTGTTGCCAGCTGGCCAGTGCTGGGAAACTTCTTGGTTACTAACATGCCGAGTTTGGGGCATCGGAGTCCTTTGCCCGCTCAACATGTGGTGACAACGGAGCTGCTGGAGCTGCTCTCTGGGAAAGGAAAGTGTGGCCACCCAGTCAGTGCTGGAAGGTTTCCCAGCTAACTTGGTACTGGCCAGCTGGCGACTGTGTTCTTGCTTGGTTGTGTTTGTGTGTAGAGGATGGCTCTGGAAATTCTGTTTTCATTGCATGTTGATCAGATCACCTGCTGCCCCTCTGAGCTGTCAGTAGCCCGGAAGCCTCCAAGTATTGGTGAGCTGGCAGCTGGAACTACAAGTCCTGCTTTAATGCTAGAAATCACTTGAAAACTGGACATGCACTGTAAGCAGGTTATTGCAAACATGTGATGCTTGTCTTAGAAAGATTTCAGGCTGAGTTTACAAGTGGAAAGATAAATTTTGCAGTCTCAAGTCAGGGGAAATACTGTCATTTAGGCAGCAGGACCTCTATACAGTATTTCTTTTCCAACTGTATCAATCCCTCCACTGTTGCCCTTGGGTAAGGCACCTGACGTCCATGTTTGACTCCCTCCTTGAGTTCTACAAGTAAAATATTCTAATACTGTATCATTGTGTATTAGAAAATATTCTAATACTTAGAAAGCCTGGCTAACAACAAGGCCAGTGGAGGTGATGGCATTCCAGTTGAACTATTTAAAATCTTGAAAGATGATGCTGTTAAGGTGCTACATTCAATATGCCAGCAAGTTTGGAAAACTCAACAGTGGCCAGAGGATTGGAAAAGATCAGTCTACATCCCAATCCCAAAGAAAGGCAGTGCCAAAGAATGCTCCAACTACCGTACAATTGCACTCATTTCGCACGCTAGCAAGGTTATGCTCAAAATCCTACAAGGTAGGCTTCAGCAGTATGTGGACCGAGAACTCCCAGAAGTACAAGCTGGATTCCGAAGAGGCAGAGGAACTCGAGACCAAATTGCTAACTTGCGCTGGATTATGGAGAAAGCCAGAGAGTTCCAGAAAAATATCTACTTCTGCTTCATTGACTATGCGAAAGCCTTTGACTGTGTGGACCACAGCAAACTATGGCAAGTTCTTAAAGAAATGGGAGTGCCTGACCACCTTATCTGTCTCCTGAGAAACCTATATGTGGGACAGGAAGCAACAGTTAGAACTGGTCATGGAACAACTGAGTGGTTCAAAATTGGGAAAGGAGTACGGCAAGGCTGTATATTGTCCCCCAGCTTATTTAACTTATATGCAGAATACATCATGCGGAAGGCTGGACTGGAAGAAACCCAAGCCGGAATTAAGATTGCCGGAAGAAATATCAACAACCTCCGATATGCAGATGATACCACTCTGATGGCAGAAAGTGAGGAGGAATTAAAGAACCTTGTAATGAGAGTGAAAGAGGAGAGTGCAAAAAACGGTCTGAAACTCAACATCAAAAAAACTAAGATCATGGCCACTGGTCCCATCACCTCCTGGGAAATAGAAGGGGAAGATATGGAGGCAGTGTCAAATTTTATCTTCCTGGGCTCCATGATCACTGCAGATGGAGACAGCAGCCATGAAATTAAAAGGCGCCTTCTTCTTGGGAGGAAAGCGATGACAAATCTTGACAGCATCTTGAAAAGCAGAGACATCACCTTGCCAACAAAGGTCCGAATAGTCAAAGCTATGGTTTTTCCTGTCGTGATGTATGGAAGTGAGAGCTGGACCATAAAGAAAGCAGACCGCCGAAGAATTGATGCCTTTGAATTGTGGTGCTGGAGGAGGCTCTTGAGAATCCCCTGGACTGCAAGGAGAACAAACCTATCAGTTCTAAAGGAAATCAACCCTGAATGCTCACTTGAAGGACAGATCCTGAAGCTGAGGCTCCAGTACTTTGGCCATCTCATGAGAAGAAAAGAGTCCTTGGAAAAAACCTTGATGTTAGGAAGGTGTGATGGCAAGAGGAGAAGGGGACGACCGAGGATGAGATGGCTGGACAGTGTCTGCGAAGCAACCAACATGAACCTGACACAACTCCGGGAGGCAGTAGAAGACAGGAGGGCCTGGCGTGCTCTGGTCCATGGGGTCACGAAGAGTCGGACACGACTAAACGACTAAACACACACTGTATCATTGTAATAGTGCTGGCTGAGAATTAAACAGAAAAGAAAACCACATGGAGAGACAGAGTAGAGGGCAGAGGAAACTCCTGAAGTTCAGAATTTGCCTCTGATTTTGTTCCTCATTGTGTTGGGCTCCCTGTATTTATGCTCATTATGGAATTAGTGAAGATTTTTACTAGAAATGGGCATGAATCAGGAAAATGGTGATTCGATTTGATTTGTGATTCATCAAGGTCAACAAATCTCAAATTATGAATTTACATTTTTTTTCTGATGAATCAAAGTGCCCTTTAGCAGCTGGCTTGAGGGGACCCCAATCTTCACTAAACTTTGAAGAATTGTAGGGGGTAGTCAGAGGAAGATTCCCTGCAATCTTGGTATCTCAAAGTGCCTTGAGGGCCATTTTGCAGCCAAACAAATTGATTTGTATTCGTTGGGGGCATTGATTCATCTGAATATGATTCAGCGAATTAGTGATTTTTGAATGAATTTGGTGATTCATTTTTAAATTCGTGCCAATCTCTAATTCTTACAGTATAGTTTAGGGCTGTACTGAACTGACAGGACTACTAAAATTAAAATATGTATTGTAGGATTCCCAAAAGCTTTACTCTGTCTTCCTGTTTTGAATTCTGGAAAATTCAAAATGGCTGCTGACACTTTAAGAAATGGCTGCCGCCTTTGCCATGTACTGCAGATCACCCTTATAATAGTGAGCAATTGTATATCTACCGTTAACTCAAGGGCCAGAATACTCTTTTAGTAGCTCTTCTAGTAGTACATAAAAGGGGGCATGTAATCCCTCAAAGAAAGGGCAGGGACTGAAAAAATCTTTAAAAAAATGTAAAGTCACAATGCTTTATATTTTCATGAAAGCTTATTTTTAAATCTAGAATTCTAGGAAAAAAAACTTTTATTTTGAATATAGGATTCTTTCTCCTCTGACCATGTACAGCAAATCCCCAAGAGATGCTTTGTCTGAAAGCAGATCTGTGAGTCCAGTGGAAATTACCTCTAAATAAGGATTCTGAGTAATTAGTTTGACAAAACAAAGTTGAGGGAGGGAAATTTCTTGGGGCTGCTTTTCTCTCTCCATATTACTTGGTCATACATTTCATCAAATTACAATTCTTCCCCCCACCCCCACCAGGAAGGCTTCAATTTAATACCATCTCATACTCAGGCTTATTATTCTAATAGCACAAGAGTTTGGGGATGGCCAGAAAGAGGAATAAGGCAATGGGGCAATAGCTCAACATTTATTATTAATGCCTGAGAGTGCAGCAGTGGTCTTGTGTTGCCAGAGCTAATCAACATTCTATAAGGCAATTTTAAAAATGGGGACAGCCAAAAAACCTCACAAGTACATATTTTAAACTGGGCTTCAAATCAACGCCAAATATGGCAGTTATATCAGACAGTCTGCTCTTGATCTGTGCCAAATTTGGGGTAGTTTGGACAAGGGGTTTTTGAATTACAATTTTTTACAGTTTTTTGCCCTTCTTTTCAGTAATAGGCAACTTTAAATATACCCAGATTTAAAACAGATCAAATTGAAAAAAAAACACAGTCTTACTTCTCTTGAAAGAGAATGGTTGGCCCCACTTTTTTCATTTGGAGGGAATCCAGGCAGTAAGGGCTGAAATATTGAGTCAGGAGGAGAGGCTGAAGAGCCTGACGCTGAGAGAGGCCCGGAAGGAAAAGACATGAAACCAGGCCTTCTCGGCCGTGGCTCCTCGCCTCTGGAACAACCTCCCTTCAGAGATTTGTGCAGCCCCTACGCTGGGAATCTTTAAAATCCAATTAAAAACATGGTTGTACATCCAGGCCTTCCCTCCAGTCAATACCTGATTTCTTTTCTATTCCTTCTTATTTTATTCTCACTCTATTTTATTATAACTGTATTAAATGATTATGTAATGTTCTTGTGTTTTATTGTTTTATTCTATACTGGAAGCCGCCTAGAGTGGTCGAGTAGACCAGATAGGCGGGGTATGAATCAAATAAATAAATAAATAAATAAAATAAATATTGGGCCTCAAAATTTATTTATTTATTTATTTATTTATTTATTTATTTATTTATTTATTTCACTTTCGAAAGGGAGAAACATTGTTTCCTTATCACACTGAACAAGCTAGCCAACAAGAACTTTGGGAAATAGATACATTTTTTGCAGCTTCGGGGGCAGGGAAGGGAGTTATTTAGATCACTTAGTGCAACTGAAGGTCACAAAAGCAGAGTCAAAAGGCAGGTTTTCTTTGAAAAGTGAAAAAAAGACAGGCCTCCTTTAAAGAAAATAGTGGAGTGACAGTCCTTCAGAAAGGGGAATTAGCATACAATTCAGTATGTCATATTCAAAGTATTGCTGCATTACAAAAGCACAAAGCACTTGTTTGTCTCAGCCCGAGTGCTTTCGGTAAACCTGTTCTCAAGAGTTCTGAGACCAGGCTCCTGACACGAGTTTCCAAAGGGGAAATCAGCTCCAGGTCTGGGGCAATCTGAGCTTCTGAAACTGTCAGTCAGGACCCAATTGATTTTTTTAAACTTCTTCCTGACTTAACATGAATTTTTGCTTGTAAAGGGATTCTGTGTCTGGTTGTAAACATATTTTTAAAGATATTGGAAAAAGGATAGAGAACAAATACCATATTTTTCCATATATAAGATCCCCCAATGTATAAAACAACCCCTAATTTTGATCCTTGCTGGAGGCAGAGGTGAAGGAGCAGCTGCACTCAGTTGCCCCTCATGGCTGCCCATTGACTGCAGCCACCACCACCCCAATCGCTCCTCCAGCGCCACTCGCAGGCTCCCTTCAGGCAGGGGGCAGGGCGGCAGCATGACCTGCTGAGCCCTGGCAGTGGCACTGGAGCAGGCAATTGGGCAACGGCAGTAGCAGTCAATAGGCAGCCACAAGGGAGAGCCAAGCACAGCTGCTCCTCCGCCTCCTTCTGTGTATAAGACAACCCTCAGTTTTTCCTCTAATGATTTTAGGGGAAAGTGGAAAAATAAGGTAGTCAGAAACTCAATCATTTAAACTGTGAAATTACAGTTTTTTGCTTTGTGGCTGGGGACAGTATTACTTGATGTTAGCAGAACTTTTATGCCTATATCCTGTTATAGTCTCAACCATTCCACTCCTCTTGCCACTATGCAATTGTTTGGTTTTAAAAAAATTAGTTAAAAAAGTGACTTTAGGGCACATACATTTTTTCTGTGCCATCAAGTTACTTCATATCATTAACAGCTCTGCTCAGATCTTGCAAATCAACAACCAGAGAGAGAGGTTGTTCTCACTCCCTAATGACCCCCCTCTTTTCCCAGCAATATTGTCTTTTCTGGTGAGTTCTGTATTTTCATTATCTGTGCAAGGTAGGACAGCCTCAGTTTACTCATTTTTTGCTGTAGTAAGAGTTCATGTTTGATTTGATTGAGACCCACTTTTCTGCCTTTCTGGCTGTCTTTCATATCTGTATGGCTCTCCTCCAACACTGCACTTCAAATGAGTTGAATATTATCCTTTTTTTAACTGTCTTTCTTTTACATAGCATTATTTTGACCTTGGTTTCCAGTGACAATATTTGTGAATTCTGAACCCTCCCTTATTTATTTATTTTTCAGTAAGCAAATGGACATCTTTTGGAACATGCACATAGTATTTTTGTAGAGCTTTTGGTCCTATATAGGTTTTCTTCCTAGTGCTGCATACTCTAAGGAAAGAGTTAGAAAACTGGAAGATAGCTGTCTATTCTTTATTCTATGGAGTGCACATAGCAACAGAAGTTTACCTGAGAGGTTAAAGGGTGTGTATGCTTCTCTGTTCTATGTGTTACGCTTACTCACATCTTTTTTTCACCATTTCATTAAGTCCAAACAGCCTTTCAAAATATTTTAGCATAAAGGGACTACAGTGACAACCCAGCTGTTCTTGCTTCTGTCCTCTTCCAGCAACTATAGTACAAATCATGTGCTCATCTTCTGGGATCCTCTTGCACTGGGTAATTCTACATGAGTGAAGTTTGTGTTGGAATTTCTGTATAGTGTGTGGATACTTATACTTTCACTTTAAAAATCCAGGGAATTTGATTCTTTAAAAAACCCTCCAGTTTCTGAATGTGGGATATTGTGCTTCTGTTTCCATGACTCAAAACACCAGGAAATTACCCAATATTGCTCCATAATATTGTGCTCACATTGCCAGCAGGAAAAAGGATGCCAATCTTTACATAGCAAAGGGCAGGCTGAATGTTGCAACACCAGTGAAAGCTGTCAAGATGATCTGCAGGATACACCTCTTGTGCTTGCTACCATTTCTTTTTGTTAAAACAGAGGCCTTAGAATTGCCTTGTGTTTGGGTGAAAATTGGTTGAACATATGGAAAAAAGAAGTCAGCTTCTGGAATTTTCCCTTGCCTACTGTCACTTTGTGAACAGTAGTGAGCACAAGAGGGTATCCTGTAGACCATCTGGATTGCTGCTATAGCTTTACTTTGACTTAATGTCTAAGGTAGAAAACTATGTATCTCCTCCCATGTGGGCTACAATAAGGATATATTATGTACAAGAACCCTTGAAATGTAGTATCACATGTTATGGGGTGGTAATGAAGGTAAGACACATATCAGAGTCTGTTTGATATCTCTGAATATGAGCAAAGAATAGTGCTGAGCATGGTCACATGTTGACCAAGGAAAAATGAAATTCATTCACAACTACATTGTTGTCTTTCTCTTCCCCCCCCCCCCACATTTTAACAAGATGGACAGGGGCATAAGAAGCTGTCAGACCTTGGGTCCATCTACCCCAGTACTGTTGACCAAAACCAGCAATGGTTCTCCAGGACTTCTGACATGTACAGTAACCTCTGAGCTATTTCTGGACATATAAGGGACTGTACCTGGGACCTACATGGAAAGCACATATTCTGTCCACTGAGGACTGAGGTATGATCTCTGCAGCTTGTAAAACCATTTATTTATATATTTATCTTGTGCACTGCCCCAATTAGCACCACCCACTACACTAGGCAGTTTACAAAATAGACTGGTGAAACCCCCTCCAACACCACCCGAGCATAAACCCACATGTCTAAGGTAGAATGTATCTCCTACATCCTAAACTATATGCCTAAATATGAGCTTTTTAAATGATTCTAGAAGTTGGGAGATGAAATTGTACAGGAAAGTAGAACCTCTCTTATAGTAATTTCCTTCCTGCCTGCCTTCCACATTAACTCCCAGGAAATTGTATCCAGCTATGTGAATGTCTTCCTTTTCTCAGCATGCTCCCAGTCCTCCCAGCCTGACTACTTCACTCACTGTCTCTTGCAAGCAGAAATGCTGACAAAGGGTAATGAGGGACTTGTATATGCTTCTATGCGAAGGATTACAGGCATTTGATTCATGCTCTGCATCCCACCCAGACCTACACCAGAGCAGAAACTATTGGGGGAAATGCTTGCCTTTCCTTTGCTTCCTGGGTCCTTCTCTCCATGGAGCTTCCCCTCCCACCTGCCCTCTCACCCAGCTGTTGCTATGATGCTAAACCAAAGTTTTCTGCCATCACCTTTTTGCTGAATGTTTTGTATACTTTAAGCTAAAGGCCAAAATTGTGTGAAACTCATCATCATGGGAAAGTGGAATATTAAACCCCTTTTGTTTCATTTTCCCCCAGGTGTTTCCAGATGTCTTACATTAGAGACCCTATGGTGCACTGGATAAATAGATGGAGAGAAAGTGTTTTTATAGGAAGGCCAGTGAGATGGAAGGGAAAGATGGAGCAGTGACACTGACAGATGAGAAAGCTTTTGTCGCAGGGTGGATATGGGAGTGGCATGATGAACCCACACAGGCACACATTGGCTGAAACCCAGTAATAAATCACAACCAAAGTAGGCCCACTGAATCAATGGTACTTATATAGGTGTTAACTTGCCAAATCCTCACTGATTCAAGGGACCTACTCTAGTTGTGACTCACCACTGGATTTCAGCCACTATGGCCCTGGTCACATGATAGGAATGTTCTGTAGTTCTTCCAATACTTTCCGTACCTCTGTTGTATAGGCTTGCGGTCACGTGATGTATATACACCGGTATGAACGTCCCAAGGACTTTTAGTTGCAGCGGTCTATTTCCTCCTATTTGAATCTATATGGCCAGCTACACAATTTTGCCAGTCTATTTTTTCTCTATCCTCAATTGTGTATTTATACCCTCAATTTAAATATACTGTACACTATATATATAATCCGTTCCGGAAAAATCCTCACTATGTGGATTCGTTGCTATGCGGAACAAAAAAGCCCATAGGAGTGCATTAAAACATGTTTAATGCATTCCTATGGGCAAAAAACTCACCGTTATGCAAAAATCCTCCATATGGCCGCCATTTTTGCTGCCCGGTAAGCAAGGAATGGGCGCGAAAACACTGCGGGCAGCCATTTTTTTACCCGGCGGCCATTTTGGAACCACCAATCAGCTGTTCTAAAAACATCGCTATGCGAAAATCGGTAAGCGAAACAGCTTGCCGATCATCGCAAAGCAATGTTTTACCATTTAAAACATTGCAATGCAATCACAAAAACGATCACAAAAAATACATCGCTATCGGATTCGTCGTTAAACAGGGCGCCCGTTATGCGGGGCACCACTCTCTCTCTCTCTCTCTCTCTCTCTCTCTCTCTCTCTGTGTATTCACTTTATAAGTATATCAATATAAGTCTAAAGGGTTTTCTGTTTTGAGAAATGTCCTCCTTTACACTAGTTGATCCTGAAGAAATGCATTGTGCACAATGGATCACCATATGTCGCTGTATGTCCACGAGAGCACAAAAGTCAAGCTGCACAGGTGTCATCTATCTAAAAACCTAGGCATAGGTTCACCCAATTATCAATTTGTGGGGCCACAAATACAAAAAAGGCTCACTCTCAGCCTACACCTATGAACACACGGGCAATTAGGAAGAGGCAACTGTAGAACTTTTTTCTTTCCACATGGCCAATAATGATGACCACCCTCGGCTTGATGTATTATTAATATGTATTTTTTTAAAAAAAAAATCCCGACTGTAATGCACTTTTAGCAACGTATCGATGTACTGGGCAGGACAGGAAAAATATGAGAGCCACCAAAATGGCGGCAACCTTTGCCTCAGAAAAGAAGTTGGGCGCACAGGCAAATGTGGTAAGGAATGCACAGGTACAATGGAAGTACATTACACAAGCCTCTCAGGGAGTTTATATATAAAAAAACCACAGTTACACCGCTGGCAGGAAAAATGTTTCAACCTTGACTGTGCATTGTGTGACATGCACAAAAAACAAAAACCCCGCAACAATGTAACTGGTGAACTAGAGAACATTTCCCTTGTATGACCAGGGCCTCTGTCGGAAATAACTGGCCACAACTTCCTTTGCTAACCGTTGCCCTAGCCTTGGCCCAGCAAGGCTGTTGCTGGCTGAGGATCCCTTAAGGAGATCCGTGGCCAAGAGAGGGAAAATGGCATGAACGGATCCATCTTTGGCAAAACTGGATCAGTCCCAGTGCCTCGACCCCCACACCCTTCTTTTAATCTTTCCAGATGGGCCAGAGAGAAAACTGCTGATCTCTGGGCTGCTAAGGAAGCCCATCCCACAAAGCTGGGCTCAGACTGGTGGAGCATGGGAAAGCAAGTTGCAGCAGACAGCAGAGTGCAAGGAAGAGCAGATGTGCCACACCTTGACTGCTGCCATTCTCAGCCTCTTTTTGGCCACAGCCATAATAAACACAATATGAAAAGGAATGTAGGCCAAATCAGGATTGTACAAGTTGCATAATGATCCTTACAAGGCGGTGCGTGAATGACTGTTTCTAGTCTGTGGCCCTCTTCAAATGTGCCAGGGGGCCATATGGCCTCCATTAAGAATAGCTGGTTGTGAGCCACCTAGACTACTAACTCCCAACTGTGAATCTATAAAAAAAATCTTGTACTATATATAATACCCAAACACTAGCCATGCTGGCTTGGGGATCATGGTCCAGCTAAATCTAAGAGTCTACATTTGGGAACAACTTGTTAATGCATATTGTGTTGCTCAGGTCACTGGTGAATGTGTGGCCCACCAAATGTTGATTGGACCTTAGACCACAGTTTCTATTAGTTCTAGCCAGTGATGGATGATGGGAATTACAGTCCAACAGCATCTGAAGGCTCCCTGGTTCCCCAGCCCTGACCTTGAGAGTCCTCTTTAACATGGAGTGTTTGGCATTGCCACCATATGAAGCAAGGAGGAGAAGGAGAGGCAGAAAGGGCTGCTGTGCAGTCATTAGCTTTGCGTAGAGTTGAATGGGAGCCTTTGTCAGTCATCTTTGTCTTCCTTGGAAGATTGCATGCACAGCACAGAAGCAATTCCCTAACCCTATTTATTCCACAAGATGAATGGCAGCTAGGCCGTCCCTATTTCTCTACAGCAGCATCCTTTCCTAAAAGGCATTCTTCTTTTGGGGTTGGGCACTCCCTCTTGTTTATGTTGAAATGCACAATGGTCAGTGTTCTCCCTCTCTCTCTCTTTAACTCTGCCAGAACAAATAAGATCCATCTGCCACTGAGGCTGCAGAAGGCTCAGACAAAGGCAGAAACCTGACTGCAACATAATTCTGGAGGGTCTGCGGCTGAAGAGCAGAGTCACAGCACAACATGCAATGGCCGATAATAGAGTTCCCTTCAAAATGCAGAACAGAGCGGGAAAACACTTGACCCTCCAGATACTGTCAGACTGTAACCCCTTGCAGCTCTTCTCAGCAGAGCCAGGAATGAAGGATTGTGGGACTTGTAGGCTACATATTTCCCCTGATCTTTATGCAGAACAAACAAATTGAAAAACATATTCCATAAGTTCATGTAGAGAGAGTGACATGGAGAAGGGTTCCTTGTTGCCTGCTCTAGCCTAACACCAAGCGTTTTGGGAAGTTTCCCTTCCATGTTAAATGTAACTCCTCGTTGTGAAGGGAAGAGTCTGAACTGGTGAGTGCTTCCTCATTGCTTTGTTCCTCAGGGTGTTCACTACTGGCCCTCTTCCATCCCTTCCTCAGGAAAAGATCACGAACCCTTCCAGATTTATGCTCCTGGAATCCAACCAGGTGCTTCAGTAGCACATCGCTCAGGTTAACTGTCAAGCATGTGTCAGCTTCTTTTTGTCACTTCTCTGGCAAGCATACTTGGAAGTTGTACATGTCAACTTCCCTCTGGGTGGTGTTGGAACAAGCTTCCTTCCCCGCTCACCCCAAGGCAGTAGGAGAATTCAGCAGAAGTAACATTAACGAGAATAAGGTCATAGAAGAAACAGTTCCTATGGGAATTGTGTTCCTCACAGTTAAACATAAGAGCTGAGTGGAGAGGTGTGTGTGTGGGGGGAAACAGTCCACACCCAAACCCCTGCAAACACCTGGCCTGTTTTCCTGGGTTCACAGGTACAAGATACAAATATATATATATATATATATTAGAATATCCACTTGAAACAGATGCAAGGGGACATCACACTCCAACATCTGGGGTGAGGTGCCCCCTACTCCAGTCAAAAACTACCACACTGGTTGCATCACACTTATTTACATTCCTTGGGGCAAAGGGAGGGAGAAATGTTTGTTACCAACAGCCCTGTCTGGGTTTTATACCCCTTTAGCAGAACTTCCGTTCTAGGCAATGAAATAGGTAAAGAGAAACATGCTTTCCAGTGTAGCAGAACATGCAAATAGACAGTGGCAAGTTTGGTGGAACTATTGCTAAGTCACATTTCCATGACAGGAATAATAAAGAAGCGCATTTTCTATCTTATCCCAATGTAATGGGGAAAGGAAAAAGCCTAAATGGCCTCTATAACTAATATCACTTTCCCAAATACGTTGCCTGTACATCTTTGCAATTGGCTCTTAAAAAAAAAAAGTGGAGCTTTTTATCCAGTTTGCTAGAGATCCATCCAGAAAGGCTGCTGCCATTTTTATTCTGTGTTTTACATTATATGCTATTTTACACCATGTGTTGTTTTATTGCTTTACAATTGGTTTGATGTTAGGTGTTATTTGCCTCATAAGCTGTCCATAAATATTTGTTAAATCAATCAACCAATCAATCCCCAGCCTGAATGGTCTGAGAATTTAGAGAAAAAATGGCGAAAAGCTTCAGCACCTTGATAAATTCTAGATTTTTGTGGCCAAAGGCAACAGTTAGATCTTGCACTTTCTATGGAGAGGAACAAATGTTACTCCAAAGCTGATGACAGAAGCCTTAGTTATATTAAATATCCAGCTATCTTACAGCACTTATCCTGTATCCTTTTAGCTACCTTCATAACTATTCTATCTCCAAGTATGTGGCACATCAGGCATTTACTGCTCCACCACAAACATTTGTCCCTGTAACTCCATTAGTATTACAGAGCTTTTGTCTAGTAGCATGCTGAGCAGTAGCTTGGTAGACTTAGCTCAGCCGGCAGGTAGTCTGCACAACAACTGGTATTCTAATATCTGTCTTTAATTGTTCAGTTGCTAAATGTTTTCACATGTGGAATTTCAATGCACACTTGGCCTTAAGCTATGTGTGAATGCTGCTCATGCAGCACAAGAAATGGAAGAAGAATTAAATAAACATAAGTGATGGTGTTTTACATTTGGTGTTGTCCTCATTTATGGAAATACCTTTAATTTCCTAGCTCTGTTGGTATTCCAACAAAGACTCTTAACTCTTATATGCTTAGCTTGCCTCGCAGAAGGATTTACAAAAAGGTCCCAGCAGAATCACATGCAGAGAAAAAGAGAGCAAATGAGATAGAGACACAGAGAAATAAGTGGATTGTGAGGGTAGTTATGACAATGGCTTGCATAATTATATGATGTCCTCTGTTTTGATGTGTTGTGCCAGGTATTTGTCTCACAATTTGTTCTTGGACAGAACTGGTCACTTGGAAATGTCAGAGGCTGGCTGAGGAGCAAGGGCTGAAATGAAGTGCTAAGCACTGGGGCTTGCATGCGTTTTTACTCACTCCACAGACTGATAGAAGCAGCTGTCCCACTGAGTCTGCCTCTTCCTGAAGGTCAGCCAGCAAACTGTTTGCTTCAAGACTCAGTCTCTGAAGCCAAATATAATGTACAAATGAACCCCACATGCAGTACTTTTGTACCCCAAAGTTATGCATGTCTCTATACTAATTTTGCAAGGCCTGCACTTTTGGGACTAACGCGTAACTCCTGTTTGCTTGTTTCGAGACAGCTAAGTAAGAGTATCTAGCTTATATAATGTAAATAGCAATGGCAGGCACATCACGAGGGTTGCGTCAGTGGCTTTCCATTCCTGAGAGTTCAGGGCCAAAACCGGAGACTGGGAGGCAGGTCCTCAAGAATGTCACAAAATGGAAAATAATATGTCTCTAGCTTTGTGTGCTAGTCAGAGAGGACGCTGTCTGTTCAGGAAGGAAGCTAGCAGTGAGGCAGTGTCCTTTCTTCACAGGAAGCTTAGGTGGATTTAGGCCTATGCTAGGCCTTGAAGCTTCATGGCTAGGCCTCCCCCCCCCCCCCCCCCAAGTAAGCCACGTGTCAATAGGTGAGGGGTCTGTCAAGGGGAACACCTAGAATGGAGAATTGTGAGATTCATAGTTAAAAAATCAGACAATCCCATTCCTACATAAGACAGACCGTTTGGGTTTTCTGTACTGTCCTCTGAACAATTACGGTAGTATATTTGTAATGCACATACATCAAGCCTTTGGTACTGAGTCAGTGAGACCTGGGCTACCTGGAAGCTGGGAAGAGATGGGCCCCTACTTGTGAAAACCACCACTACTATGAAAGCAAGCTTTCTCTTTCTCCAGCACCATTGACCCTGAGATTTGCTTCTCTGTCTAGAGAAGCACAACAGTTCTCTGGTACTGCCAAATGGGAAACATACATGTAACCATCAAAAGAAGGTTACAGGTACTGTACTCCATTACTGATTCTCTGTTACTGATTTTGGCCTTTATTGTACTGGCCCTGTGTGGCTGTCCTGAAGGTCTCTCAGAAAAGGTAGAGAGAAAGGGCTGGAGAGAAAGATGGTAGCAACTGGCATTAGAAAACCATTCAATAGCATTGGATACTACAGATAGGAGAAGAAGGGAACAAAGTGTAAGTTTGAAGTCAGAACCTCTGTCTGAAAGGAATTCCTCACACTTAAGAGTCCAGACAAAGTAGAATCTGGCTGAAACGTTCTTCTTATACACAGCGCTTTCAACCCCAAATATTCAATCAGATTAGGCATCCTTCAGTCTCGAGAGACTATGGTAATGTGCTCTGTATGGAGGACTTGGAACAGCGTCTAGTGTGGCTGAGGAGGCCAATTCGAGAGTGACAATCCTTTCCACACTGAAGACAAATACAGTCTGTCCCCTGTCCAGCTCCCTGATTTTGCTGGTCTCAGGTCTGCCTCTTCAATACTCTTCATCAAATCCATGAGAAATAATGAAAGGGCAGTAAAATTCAGAAATAGTAAAGTGTTAAAATGTGAAGTTCCTTTTATTTGCCCCTTGGCTTCTTTATCTTATTAATGCACATCCAGTGTCTTCATGCCTGATTTCTGTTAATATTTGCTAGCCTGTAAAATGTCTCGTCTCTTGGGGAATAATAGTACAGTAATGTTGCTACTTATTGTTGATACCTGATCTTCAACAGCAGCTCATTGTCTGTCACATAAAACCTCACTGTGATATTTCCCAGGAGCTTACTGTGGTATGGAGCTATATGTGTATCTCTGTGTTGCAGCTGTTCAGAGAGCTCCTTTTGCAAACTTGAACTGAATTGTTCTCTGTGGTCTCCTAAGCCTCACTGCAAAAAGACAAACCCAAAGCCCCATCTTGTCTTTCTACAAGCCAAACACAGGGCACCTGCAGAAACCATCCTAGTTTCAACATATGGCTTTCCCAACACTATAGACTTCTTATAACAGGAGAGGAGGCTGTGGTGTGGCTATTAGTATTTGCAAAGTAGAGTAAGTAAATAAGCATCACTTAGCATTAAATAAAAGATGCCCAGAGGGCTGTGAGCTCCTATGTGTCACTTTTGGGTGGGCATCTTTCTTTTTCTCCCAGATGTGATTCTCAGTGTTGACGTCTAAAGGAAGCAATGAAAGAAAAGGAGAGGGGGTAACTACACGAGAAAGAAACCTTGGGGAGGCAGAGACAGATACCAGATGGAGGTAATGCTGTCTAAAATCAAAGCGAGAAAGTCACATGCCTTTTGGCATCAGGAGAAAGTTGAGGCTGCAAGTGCATCATGCTGAAGGCTCTGAGTTTATAGAAGACAGAGGAAAAACATCTTGTAGAGTGAAACAGAAGTTCAAAAGGGAAAGCAGAGATGAAGCCAGAGATTTGTTGCTCCTCAAGGTTTCTGGGCATGAGAAGAAAGAAGGCACCAGATGCTTCCTCCTGTTTCAGTCAAGTGTCTGCTAACCATCTTCTAGGACACCTATGCCTGCACTGTTTTAAGACTGCTATTGTGCACTACACCCACACGCTGCTCAGATCTCTTTGGAATTCTGCTGGCATAAAGGGATGGATCCGATTGCACAAGTTTCGCCAGGAGTGGCTCAGCCAAGACATCTCAGCATTGGCCTAGGAGGGGTTTCCACCACAGATCTTTACCCCAGCAATGACTGTGAGAGCCCTCATTCTGCCACCAGCTAAAGATGGTGTCGGCCACTTGCCCAAACCCTTGAACAGACACTTATAAATAAATTACTTGTAGTAAAAAGAAGGTTTCCACACCTGCGGCTCAATTCCTGCATTCTTGGTGGAATAGGACGGCCTTGGAGCTTGGAAGACTCCTTTAGCTCTTGGCGACAGGATTCTAGAAGAGTATTCAAAAGTTGACTCCGGAGATGCTTCAACACTTGTTCTCACATTCTGAGGTACAAGCATCGTTCCAGATGGCGAGGGGAAAAGACCAGGCAAAGATGTGCTTGGACTGGACTGGACAGGTGGATGAAAAACAGGAGAAGGCAGCAAGGGAGATGTCGGGCAAGAAGCTTGCCTCATATAACCGGGTTCAGGAACCGTAGCCTTTGGGGGTGGTGCTGCTTTGGGTAGAGATCCCACTGGATCTTTCACTGGGGAAAGGATGAATAAAGAAGGCTGGAGTTGATATGGCTGCTGCTTGGAGACTTCCAGCTCCTTTTTAGAAACCTCACCCTCCGACATGCTGCTATTGTACAGAGGTACATGAGGAGCTTTGGGAGATCTGGCTGGACTTCTGGGTGGAGGCTGGAATGACATGGCGGAGAGATGAGTTTCGGAAGCATATTTCCAGGATGGAGGAAGGGACATTGTCGGTGAAGGTGACCTGGCTGTGTCTGGATGTGATGGGGACTCAATTATGTACTTCTGCATCCTCGACTGCCTTTTGGCAAACAGTTCGGCTCCTTTCCCTCTTGCTTCTGACAGACTTTGGTTTGAACGGATCTTAGGCTTGGGCTGTATTCTCGGTGACCTTAAACATGATGACCACTCAGGTGCACTATCAGCAGGAGCCTGGGTGGGCTCTTCTATGGATCTACTTTCAGAGAGGAAGTTAGAGGCCTCTGCTCCCAAAACAAACGGCTCATCCTCAGGAATGGCTCCTCTTTGCCCTCTTTGCTTTTTCCAATTATCTGCTCTCTGCACTAAATTTAAGAGGTCTGGATTGGGAGCCACTTTGGGCTTCTCCACAAAAGTGAACATGGACTTCTTGGCTGCTCGGCGGGCTGCAGACTCCTCCAGGATGCCTGTTTTAGTTGGAGGACTTTCTCTGCTCTCCTCAGGCAGGGATCCTGGTCTGCTCTCTTCCCTCTTGGTGTGTTGAAGAGAGACTTCTGGAAGAGAGGCTTGTGGAATGGGGACGTGCAGAACAGCAGCTTGTGGGACTGGAGGTTGTGGTACAGAGGCTTCCACAACAGGGGCCTGAGGAACAGGGTCCTTCTGTTCTTCACTAGGATACAGCGCGGAGTAGGCAGGTGGTGACCTGACCCTAGTTACTGGAGGAGGGCTGGAAAAGGTTTCTGCGTAAGTGGGTGGTGGAGGAAACTCTACCACGGGGCTTTTGTTTGCTGCTGCTGGTGTTTGGCTTGTCCTTGATGACTGAGTCCCAAAGGGTCTCGCTGTTCGGTTTTTCACAGGCTTTGGCTTAGACAAGGTCAAGCGTACCTCACAGTAGTGCTTGTCGGCAGAATGCGTCATGATTTCATTAGGCTGTACATCCTTGACAAGAGCAGGTTTCTCAGTGTCAGAAGTAGTGGAAAGGTTCTTGTTTTCTGGCAGGAGCAAATCTGTCTCCTTGCCGAGAACTTCTCCATTCTCCCTCCTGTCAACAATGGGTTCACTCAGTGCCTTGTCAAGAATAAAATTATTTTCCCTATCAATAAGAGGTATGTACGGCTCCTTGATGGGGATGTTGTTGTTATTCTCACTGCCAATACCTAGTAAACATGGCTCTTTTTCAAGAGTATTATTTACTCTGTCTGCTTCCAGCAGGTGTGGCTCCTTTTCAAGAACATTGCTGTTATTCTCCCTGTCAGCAACAGGTGTGTCATCCACCAAAGGTGGCATGTTTTCTATATTATCAAAAACTGATACCTGTTCGTGAACAGGTGCATTTTCAAACTTATTGGTGGTACACTCATGCACTCCATTGGTTGAGGCTGTCCCTGTTGTTTCCTTTAGGTACACACTGAGAGGCATTTGTTCAAACTCTTCAGCTGAATTCTCTGTAGAAGATAATGTTGTCATTGTGGGAAGGCCCTGTGCATTATCCACAGCTAGGTTCTCCTTGTATTTTTCCATGGGACTCTTTGGCACCCACCGTCTGGAATCCTTGGCACCGGATAATCCTTTCAGCTCTTGATTGTCTCCGAAGGCCTGCTTCAAACAGGACTCTTTCCCATGGCTTGGAATGCTGTGGCAAGCAGCAGCTTGAGGGCCGTTCTCTCTAGCTGTTTGTTCTGTGCTGGCTGGCTTGGGGGTCTCTAAAGTAAATGCATTCACTCGCTGCTTGCGCCTGTGGAACAGCAGGACCCCTTTTGAGTTGGTGTTGGGTGGGGTTGTCAACTGGGCGGCAATTCTCTGGCTTCTGGCTTTTGCTTCCTTCAACTCTTTTTCAGAAAGACTTGCGCTTCGTGAAATATCTGAGGAAGAAAAAGTATATGGAGGACAGTGTTAAAAGCAGGATCCTAGCAAACAAACACACCTCCGTACATGCATACACGCAAAGAGAGGGAGATATTGATTGATTGATTGATTGATTGATTGATTGATTGATTGATTGATTGATTGATTGATTGATTGATTGATTGATTGATTGATCGATCGATCGATCGATCGATTGATTTATATCCCACCTATCTGGTTTAGCAACCACTCTAGGTGGCTTATCCACCTTTAAAGGATAACGTTGGAATGTGTTCAGTAGCCTTTCCTGTTCTGGGTTTCTTCAAAAGCTAGCTAGCTATTTTATTTATTTATTTATTTATTTATTTATTTATTTATTTATTTATTTAACTTATATGCCACTGACACTACCCAAAGGTCTCTGGGCGGCCTACAACAATTAAAATACAATAAAAAGTTAAGACAAAATACAATTAAAATATGTACTCTAAAAATTGCCGTCAAGACCCACAGTTGATATTATTTCAATTAAAAAGCCTTCTGGAACAGGAAAGTTTTGACCTGGCGCCGAAATGTCATCAGCGTTGGTGCCAGACGAATCTCAACTGGGAGGGCGTTCCATAGTCTGGGGGCAGCTGCAGAAAAGACCCTTTGTCTACAAGCCCTCCCTCTTACCTCCTTGAGGGACGGCTCTTTCAAAAGGGCCCCCTGGCTAGATCTTAACTGCTGGTAGGTTCATATGGAAGGAGGCGGTCCTTCAAGTATCCAGGGCCCAAGCCATTTAGGGCTTTATATGTCAAAAAAAGCTCTTTGAAGGAACCTTGTGGCGCAGTGGTTAAATCGCTGTACTGCTAAAACTGTGCTCACGACCTGGGGTTCAAATCCCAGGTAGCCGGCTCAAGGTTGACTCAGCCTTTTATCCTTCCGAGGTCGGTAAAATGAGTACCCAGCTCGCTGGGGGGGGGCAATGTGTAGCCTGTATAATTAAACTGTAAACCGCCCAGAGAGTGCTTGAAGCGCTATGGGGCGGTATATAAGCAGCACGCTTTGCTTTGCTTTGAATTGGGCCTGGGCAGCAACTGGTAGCCAATGTAATTTAAGCAGAATTGGCTTGATATATTCCCTAGCAGCCCCACCACTCACCAGCCGTGCAGCTTGATTCTAGTTAGTCATAACCTAGTTGAAAAACTAATCCATATCTAAATGTGAGCCATATACAGGCTGAAATCCTGTTGCTTAGCATAGTGAGCAACATTGGAATAGGTCCATTAAATCAGCAGCGATTTGGTGAGTCATCTCTTCTGTAAGTTCCATTGACTCAAATGGATCTACTTTACTACATTGAGCAAAGTAGTTCAGCTGTAATAGAGACCTTCTTCATTTAGAAGACTGGTTATTGGGAATCCATCAAATGCAAGATTGTCCTTTCTAAGTTATGATATATGTGCGCACGCGCGCGCGCGCGCACACACACACACACCAGGGACGGTGGACAGCTAAAATCAGGAAGTAATGGGGTGGACAAATAATGAAGACAGCAACAAACAACAACAGCAACTAAAGCAGACCACGTCTTTTCTCATTCCTGTTTCCAGGCAGAAAAAAAAGGCCATGTGCAAACATATTCCAGATGCTTTCTATAAACCAAAATTACATCAAAGGTTTGCAGGAGAGATAATATTTAAAAAAACCAAGCAAACCAACAATCAAGCAATTGCCAACCAAAGTAAATTAAATGCATTTACTCTTGATTTGGTTTAACAGGATTAAATCAAACCTACAGTAACATGAGGCAATAGAAACCCTACGATCAGATCGCTAGGAACTTTAAATTATGCGTCGGGTATGCAGTTTGGCAGCGATCTTTCCTCCACACTCCAGTCTCCCCACTGAATTATATGGAGCCCCTTCCTATTCCAAAGAGCACTGTATGTGTGTACAGTAACCAAATGCTTTATTGTAACCACGTTTAAGAACACACATACACTTTCTGTGCTTTTATATACGACCCTCATTTTTGCACACTAGTTCTTTGGAGGGAAGTCACTGGGAGGTTGTGTCCCCACCTTGCATGTAGCTTTGCTTGGTGACCGCAAATGACTGTATGCAAATGGAATTTATTGGACGACTTCAAAAGGTTTCAGGTTGCAGTTCATTTGGTTTCAAACACTCTGTACAAACACACTCCAAGCAGGAAGTTGGCCGGAGCTAAAGTGTCTCTCAGCTCTCTCATCTTCTCAGCAGCTTGGCCTAGTACAATGCACCGCAGTTATCAAAATTAGACAAATAAGCAGTTGTCATAACCCTGTGAGGAGCTCACCTCCCTGCACAACTGAGGCACAAAGCTGATGTAATAGTTCTGGATTGAACTTAACACAAGATGGCAGCGTCTGATAATAAATCAGCAACGTTTCAAGGTTCTTTGTAGGCATCCTAAAGCAGGGATTCCAAACTAATTAGTCCAAGAGCTTCCTAGAATAGAACCGACTTAGCATCTCATAAAAGCATGAAGTACAATCTGCTGGTCTCTCTCCCAGCCTACCTAAGCCAGTATGTAACAGGGAGAAGGGGAGTTGCCAGCTTTTGAAAGGTTTGGCTAAGGGTCATGGCAAAAGCTGCTAGTAGCCAAGCCCCAAAAGGATGTGGAAGGACACAGGATGCATTTTTCTCTGGGTGAGCCATTTCCTATGAGCAACTTTCCTAAAACTCCCATGATTTAATATATCTGGCAAGAGGAAATGTCAGAAACAAAGAGCAGCTATAAAAAACGTTTACAGTCAAACTGCTGACATTCCTGCTGAGGACGATGGCATAAGAGAGTTGTGGGATGACCTGCCCCAGCAACTCATTCTCCACTTCCTCTTTAGAGTCTCCGTCTGAACTGGGCTCAGTGATCAGAATTATGTGACTTGTAAATGCGTTTTTGCCATGCTGTTACTAGCAAGAGTGCAGTGCAGTTTCTTTGAAAAGAAACCACAACAGGTTCAGCTTATACTCTGATTATGCTATATTAGACCTGCTAAGACCTGCCTTCTACAATTAGAGTTAATTATATGATGACTTTAGTAGTTGCTGTTAAGCTAAAGGTTCTCTTGGAGGCTTAATGATCCTAATGATCAAAGGCAAATTCCTATGCCCATAATTTCATAGGGAAGCACCTATCTTCCCTATATATACAATATATATACAGTAGAACAAAATGCCACCAACAGCATGAGATAGTAGTAACACAAGCACAGAGCACCACAAAGGATGATTAAACAGTGAGGGAAAGAAAACAAGAAATTAAATAAAACCCAGGACAACATGTTATCTCTTTCAGATATCCCTAAGTCACCAAATGACACCCAGTGTGGTGCAGCACATATAGTGACAGCCTAGGATTCAAGAGACCTGGGTTTGAATTCCTGCTCAGCCATGGAACCTCATGAGTGGCGGCAGCAGTACTGGTGAAACCACTCCCTAATTATCTTGCCTTGAAAACACTATTAGGGTTTCTACAAGTCAGCTCCGATTTGATGGCATGTAACACAAGTCACCAAATACTCTGGAACTTGAGCTGTAGTGTCTCAGATTAACAGACTAGACTGCTCACAAAGTTCAGAGCTGGAGGTGAGCAATGTCAGAGCTTAATCGAGTTTGTGGCCCTGGTTTATTATAGACGGTGTACTGAATGGATCTTTGTTTGCAGGAAGAAAAATATCACATCATCTGACCTTATCCAGATCAAAAGTGGGGGTTTATGGAAAAGAACTGTGAAACTATAAAATCCCCTATATACTGTGCATATATAAATGAGGAGTAGAATTTTCAAATGCTGGCAAATCTTCCCATGTTTTGAAATCAAACAAATTATCAAAATAATAAAAATTAAAAGTATTAATGTATTCGCGAAGGCTTTCACGGCCTGGATCTAATGGTTGTTGTGGATTTTTCGGGCTCTTTGGCCATGTTTTGGAGTTTGTTCTTCCTAATGTTTCGCCAGTCTCTGTGGCCGGCATCTTCAGAGGACAGCACTCTGTGCTCTGGTGTAGTTTGCTTGGGAGTGGAGTATTTATGGCCATTCCCAAGCAAACTACACCAGAGCACAGAGTGCTGTCCTCTGAAGATGCCGGCCACAGAGACTGGCGAAACGTTAGGAAGAACAACCTTCAGAACACGGCCAAAGAGCCCGAAAAACCCACAACAACTAAAAGTATTAAGTTTTCCTCTCCTCCTTTTTCACAAAGGAAAAAGAAAATATTTTAATAAAATATTTTATTCTGTCTTTAACAGGGTGTAACCAGTTTCAGGATAATTATCACCTCCAGTTGTATTATTATAAGTTTGAGGTCTTAGCCAAGCAGCTGAAAGATAAACAACCTGGAGATCTGACATGAGACCAGTAGAGTTGCTTCTTGAGAGTGCTTGATGGCGTGCTATGCCATCTGCCTCCAACTATGGTCAACCTGGATATTTATAAATAAACACAAATCCTTCAAGAACACTTCCAAAACAGAGATATTGAACATGTATTGCAAGTCCCATCATCCCCACCATCAGCTATTCTGGCCCTGGCTTATGAACATTGCAGTCTGACAGCTGGGATTTTCTGTAAAGGAAACCACTACCACTGGAATTTCCACACCACAGCAAAGTAGAGCAGGTGTAAAACTAGCCTAATCCTTCAAATTTACTTTTAAGTACTGTATTCCCATTGCTCTCTCTCTCTCTAGGTGCAACTCCAAAATTTTCTGCAATTTTGTATAGAAAAAGGGGATCTGTGGTAGACAGGTTGTAATCTCTGGACCTTCAGAAGAAAATGGAGGCATACTCTTTCATGATCTCTTTTCCGCAGTGTTCCCATAGGAGATGTTTGTACGAATCATTGTTGGTATTGAATCAATAATAAGGAAGCTTTAACTGCATGTAGCAGAGACAGTCAGAGAAAGCAATTCAGTCCTGATAGCAATCCAGAACTCATACAAAATATATTGGTTTGTTATTTCACTTTTCCACCTAAAACAGAGGCAGGGAACCAGTAGCCTCCAGTTGCTGTAGGACCGACGGCTCCTATCAGCCTGCAGTCATCATGAAAAATGGTAGGAATTGTAATGGTAATATTCCAGGATATTCATAGGTTTGCCCACCTCTGGTCTAAAATATATTCAAGAGCACAGATGCTGATCAAAAATTCAAGAGCAACCAATCACCAAGTACAGTAACAGCAATAAAAAGTGATATAAACGGCCACCACTTATACAGGGAATGTCAGGCCAGAAACGGGCATTAGTAATAGCCGAGCTGAAGGCAGTTAACGTTATGGAGCAGGGACAAAGCTACCTTTCCATATTTGTGAAACCAGACTTTAAGGGAATCCTGTGCTTGAGTCCTAGAAGCCAATTCTTAAACCTAGCAACTAATCTGCATAATCCTGGAGGTGGGGGAAAAAAATCTAACACTGTGATACTCAAATGCTCACATCACTGAAACATTTCCCTTCTCCACTTCGAGGGTCTCTCATTCAGGTCTCTTGTTAACTGAACAAAGAGATTACTGGGTGCAAAGTTTCCTATCTTTCTTATGATAAGTTTCTTTTAGAAGACTGCATATAATGACTAGCTGAAACCATCCATAACTAAGCAATGGCAGGGTGGTGATGACATCGGCCCAACACTGCTCAGCACTCAAAGGCTTCAGGACATTATGACATTTATTCTTCTTCTTTCCAAGTTCTACCCACACCCTTCTGCTCAGAGTGATGGTTAGGCAAAGTGGCATGCTATGCCATGCAGCCCAGGAGAAAGGGTGAAATGATTTAGCTCGTATCAGGCAGCTGTGGGGCAAGGTGGAGGGAGAGGCCAAGCCAATGCTGAAGGTCCGAAAAAAACTGTGGAGACCATCTATGTCAAACACTGGCCACCCTTCTCTAAATTACAGGTTGTTTCCCCTCAATCTGATCTTCTCAATTCAATAATGTTCTGAAAGGGTGAAACCCACAAAGATTGAAATTCTCCTGTCGCATTCATTGGATAAGGAAAAGTACAATTATGTTTGCATAGGCAACTGTCTGCCTACAGGGGGCAGCAGTGTTAGAAACCAGTAGGCATGGTTTCTACCCTGTACTGTTCATTCTTATCTGTTTTACCCTGTTCCCCTGAAAATAAGACTTAACCTGAAAATAAGCCCTAGTATGATTTTTCAGGATGCTCATAATATAAGCCCTACCCCCCCCAAATAAGTTTCACTAGTTAAGTGAAACCCCACCCTCCACGATTGTGCAGGAACCAGAAGATGGCATGATTGTACATTTGAATAAATGTAGATTGTTGTCCATGAAAAAAACATCCCCTGAAAATAAATAAGCCCTACTGCGTTTTTTGGAGCAAAAATTAAAACGTATAAGACCCTGTCTTATTTTTGGGGAAACACGGTACTGCTTTCCTGCCTGTATAGACTGATATTTTTGGTCTGAATGATTTCCTTTTCTCTCACTATTCCTCCTTCTTCAATGGCCTTAGGGCAAAACTATACATTGTAGGCAGCCTGTCATTAGAACTGCTATCGCATGAGCATGCCAAAGCTGTGATTTGAGGCAATCTTTCCGATCAGAGAAATGAGAATTACAAAGGAAGAACATGCTTCTAGCCTGAAGGCCTGTCATAAAACAAAGCAAGTTGCGCTGCAAATGATGGGAAGTACAGTAAGAAGATTTTCCTGGTGTGACGATCACAAACAGTCAGCCCTTCTGGTGATGCATTATCTGTAATTTGAGTTGGGTCTTGATTGATGTAGCTATATTGTAGGCAGCAGGCCCTCTCCATCTCCATCTCAGAGATTTGTAATTCCCACAGGCAGTCCATAATCGACGGAAGAGGTCTTCACCCTGACATGCTTTGCTTGGACCACAAGCCACATCTGGTAACTTTCTTAATGAATGCTTTCTCATCCCTTAAAACAGTCTGGGGTCTGCTTCCCAGAAGCCAGTTTGCGTATAAAGCCAGTAATATTATCCATGGTCAACTCTACCAGTTATAGGGTTCTACTACACTAGACAAGACTGACCGGAGACATTTTGCTGCCTGAGCCAAAGGTCAAGATGGTATGTTCCTCCATTGCATGCACAGAAACTGACTGGCCTGGCAACGGAGTCTAATTCAACTGTCAAGGGCATTCAGATTCTCCACTATCCCTGAGGCTATCAGGATAGCTTAGGAGGTGCAGAATGAATGGGTCAGGTAGCAGGAATGGAGAGGGGAATGGCTGCAGGGCTCCAGGTAAAATAGCAAGGGAGTTAACCTCTGCCCTCTGGGTCCATTTGATTCACTCTATATTTTACATACATGGCCCAGGTCACAACTTTCCTTATTTCAGTTGCCTTAATACAGGAAACGGCCACTACGGCCTCCAGCTCCCACAGTACAGGATAACATATAACTCCTCTCCACCTCCTTAAATTTTAAAGGAAATATGTGGCAACAATTAAAATCAGATCAGAGCATTCAAGTCTAATAAATCCATTTTTTAAAAAAAACTATCTTATCATCAGCACAGCTGGGCTTTTGTTTTTATTAAAAGTGATGGTTATCTTTAGCCAACAGGCATTAGCTTCAAATGGTGCTTTATTATGGAAAAAGAAAAAGAAAACAAACTGGCTAAAGGATATGTAGGTGTATGGTAGGGTACTCGTTACCCAGCAACCGTTATAGAGAGAAAATAATGCATGGGTCAACTATAGGCCTTTTCTTTTTCCATACTTTTAAGAGATGCAACTAGACACAAAATAAGCAGTCCAAGAAAAACAGGCAGTTCCAAACAGAAATGTGTGCAGCTCAGAATTCCAGAATAAAGTTTTGTTGTGTCAAATGTGATTGATAACAATCTGAAAAATAAATAAGCGTTGCTTCCTCTAGATCTACAGACCTGATTAAGAATACCCATTTGTCCTATTCACCTGTCAGAGATTTCCCATAGACCCGTTGGGCCATCAACAGAATTTCATTGACATTTCTGAAGAAAACAAATCCACAATGCAGGGACCACCTTCCTGAACTTGGCAATATGAGGATTCTAGAAAATATCCTGTCACTTGTAACTGAGACTGTGGTACAGTGTTTGTATCTCTTGTACCAAGTTTGAATATAAAACTTTGCTGGATTAATGATGTCAACTTCCCATCTCTGAAGATTTTCTTCCATTCTACAGGCTTCTGAAGGTTGTGGAACCTGACTCCATGCAACAGAGCATGTGCAGACATGCACACATCCACAGGTGTGTTGTAGGCATATGGGACAAGTGTAAAAGATTATAAATTCCTTGCAGTTGTGCAGTTTTTAATCTTCTTGGGAATTTGCTTTTTTAAAATAGTCTCCCTTTTTATTGACTTGCAAATTTGCCACATCCCATTAATGGCATCTTTTAACAATGTTTCCACTAGCAAATGTGATTATTTAAAAAGGAATTTTTTAAAAAAGCTGCCAAAACATAGATGCTGACCCAGGTGCTGTTAGGGACTTCTATTTTTTTTAAAAAATCCCATACAACAGATAGGCAACTGAGAAATTTTGGGGACCCCCTTTTTTAAACAATACGTGCTACAAAGGCTGAGTCTCACCTCTAAATGGAAAGAATGAATATTTGCAAAAAACAACAACAACCCTGGGTTTGCCTTTTATGTGGCAGCTAAAAACACAAAAGAAATGGAAAGGACCATTTGAAATAATTGCCTGGTCATAGCGTCTGTCACCCTTTTACAGGGGCAAGTTTGCCTTATGCCAAAATGACCAGGATTTCAGCCATTATATAAAATAAGCTTCAAAGGTTATGTCATAGCTTAAAATGCCATGGTCGTGGCTGGTGTGAGCGTGGATATGTACATAGAAAGAGGGAAAAGAAGGAACAGAAAGGGTGTAGGATGTTTTCTAGGTCTGCCAGCTAGATTGTGGGTAGTTACTGCCAGTGATTCCACCCCCTCTGAGCATGTCTAACGTTAAGTTTTATTCCTTCCATGTGTTTTTCATTTTCTTGCCTTCTGTGCTGTTCGGAATCTTTCCAGGATATTTTAAGCAACCCCTTAAATATACCAGAAACATAAATATGGAATTACTAATTCAAAACCCTTCAGTAAAATGGAGGTAAGGAGAAGAGAGAAAAGATTTTTTGGGGGGGAGGGGGGGAGTGGGATAACCTACATGGATCTGTAAAGTTCCTTTCTGACATTCCTTCCCTACCATGGCATTCTGTAGCAGAACATAAAGCCACAAGGTCAACAAAAAGTTTCAGAGGGAAATGTTTCAATAAAGCCACTGAGATGGAATTCATCAGCACATTTAATTCCATGAAACCTAGACTCTATATGAATTGGAAAATAATGTCTCTTTACAGAAAATAATTATTTCTCTTTACATAGTTCTTTATCACCAATGGCTGCTAGTAGGGAGTGGGTCACCTCCACTCTGATCTGCCACCTAATAAATCATTTTATGTGATTTTTGTATGTTTTTGTGCTTGACAGAAGTAATCAGGAACATACACTATTGTTTTTGCTAGACCAGATTAACATGGATGCCATTTTGGCTCTTCTCAGATTACTGAGGTAGGGCCAGAAATTTTGGCGTGAAATAGATCATAGATCTAAGAGCACTTAATCACTTTCTAAGGCTTAGAAATTCTCAAAAAGAATCTTTTAACACACACATACACAAACCAGACTTTCAACTCTCCTTAGTATGCAATCCTATACACACTTTTCTGCAAGTTCCATTGGCCTTCACAGGGATTTTTTTTTTTTTTTAAAGAGATGTGGGTAGGATTACACTATTAAAGAAACAACTGGCATGGCTATTTGCTGGTGTTTACAGAGCCAGGAAGAGGATGCATGGAAATAGTTGATACACCTGTGCAAGAACTTGCAGTGGCTGAGAAATGTTGAGAATCAAAGCAGGGATGAGTAATTTGATACAAAGGAGCAGGATGATAGAGAAAAGATTTCAAAGCACATCAAAGAAATGGATCATAACAATTTAGAAACCACTCCTCTGATCTTTTAAAACTACCGACACCATCCAGTGCATTTCCGAGAGTCATGATGTATCCGACAACAAGTCTGGATGGATACCTCAGAAAGACACGAAGAAGTTCTGAAACAGCTCGTATTGTAATATAAATAACAAACTTGCAGTAGGCCATAATAAATCCATATCTCAGTAGGATTTATAAATAAAGCCTTTTACGTCATTTTAGTACTTTTATTTTACCCAACATCAGTCAGTAAGGAACATCAGGCAAGTGACTCTGGCCAATGTGCATCCTATTTTCCAGGACCGTGATCTGAGCTGAAGAAATAGGGCATAGAAACCAGCTGTGAGGATGTCTCCCTTAGGAGGCCTGAGTAAATCTTCTCTATGGCTGCTTTCCAAAAACCCCTTTCTGGTTAGGTAAGTTTTTCTAGCATCAGAGATTTCCTCTTTTTTTCTGTCCTCATGTAGCGGTGCAGATAAAGGGATGACAACACTGAAGCTGGGCGAGTGGGGGAGTTGGGGAAGGCAGGGTCTGGTTTACAAACTACAAATGTGTTGACTTGTTCTCACTGGTAACAGTTAATGTACTTCTGGGATCCCTCCCTCCCCCCCCCCAAAAAAAGGGGAAGGATGATATTGAATTTGAGATCCACATATCAGTGCACCCTTTTCATCCCAGCTTTTTATATGCCATCAATTCAAAACTGACTTATAGTGACCCTTTCATGGTAAATGAGACATTTAAGTAGTGGTTTCACACCTCGAGTGAGTTTCCATGGCTGAGCAGGTGCTTGAACCCAGGTCTCCTGAGTCTTAGCCTATCACGCTGTCAACTATACTACACTGGGTATCTTTCAAACCAGCTTACAGCCAATCAATTAAATACTGTGATTATGATCTTGACATCAGAGTTAGGGCAGTTCTAAGACGGGAGCCTGAACAACAATGATTCTGTGCCCCTATGATGTCAAGACACCGATCTCAGCCTTCCCTGCCACTGAGAAATATTTGGATCTGTTCATCCACAATCTTTTTATTGTCCTTTTTCTCACCTCAGCAGTACACTGAAATGGATGCTGAGACTCAGCATGCTCCCAGATAAGGCCTTCATTCTGCAATTGGCCTGCCTCAAATCACTGAACCAGAGGAGGATGGCCCAGATACCATCCACTTAACTTATAGCCCTCCTCCTGTGTTTTTCCACCACTTTAAGGAAGCCAGAATGGAAGAATTGCACAGGATCTTGCAACTGCTACTGGGAGGAACTGTCTACCTATAAGCACCTTTACCAGATTATATGTAGACAGGTAGAATCAACATCCAGAAAGACTTCTATGGAAACATACCTATTGATCTATTAATTATAGTCATACACTGCCTGTCAAAGAATGGTGATCAAATCATTCTCTTCCTGTTGGACAATAAATCTACTGTGGGATCCATTAGCTGCTCTTTCTATTGAGAGATCCATAATTTCACGTAGCCCTGTTTATTCATGAGCAGTTGTGGCCTTAGACCTTTTCCTGCCTGAAGCAATAATTTGGGTTGACTATGATCTTCAGTATCTTTGTCTTTCTGTCTTCAGGACATACGAGAAACTGGAAGGAACAGAACTGGTTGTGGAATTTGCTACTTGAAGTGATTTGTGTTGCCTCCTAACATGGGAAGCCCCATGTGAGTTGGAGTCACATATCCCATGACTCATAAAGATACAGTACTTGTGTAGATTAAGTTGGCTTGGCTCATCTATATAAAAAGTAATCACATCTCCTTCATCAAGAGATCATGTAAGATCCAGTTCAAGATATATGGCAAATGTTCTAGTTTCCTATCTTGTCTTTTTAGTACATTTTTTACGTAGGTGGCATTTGGGTTACTACTGTACATTTTTTTTAAAAAATAGCATATGCTGGATTATTTGTATATTCTACTGCCTCGTGATTGGAATGATGCATATATACTATACTTTAACATGATTATTACAGTATCCATATGTAAAAGACCAGCAATGTGTTATGTTAACAATGTACTTAACAATCATGTTTAACAAAAGTTAAACATTAGGCATAAGGACAGGCAGCAGAGTGAATGATTCTTGGCACTGCAATGTACAGGGAGGTTTAGCCCTCAACAGTTATTCCTCAATGGTGATTTAATGAAAAATGCCTTTTTAGGGAATACTTACTCTTTGGGGGGAGGGAAAATAATTGCTTCCTCCTCAAAACTACATTATCTGCAGGGGACCATTTTTCCTGACAGCATGGCTAGGGAGGAAAAACTTAAAACCTCCACTCTGCTGTGGTACTGATTATTCATGCCCTATGCCCCTGGTATTTAATATTTTAAAAATAATTAAGTGATTAGTAAGCATGTTGCTTACACCTTATGATGTTACGCTCCCACCCTGGGGAAATCTGGAGCTCTCTGACTGAACATCCCAGAGAAACAGATGGTTTAGCTTAAAATCCTGTGGGTGATCAGGGGATCCCATGACCCTGACATCAAGCACGCCCACCTCCTTAGAATGCAGACACCCCACATACTAAATATTTGCTTAGTCCCAGGGGAAATGGGCATCTACGTGTGCAGGCCTGGCCAGCTGCCAGGTGGAGAGGTGACATCTAAGGATTGTAATTCCTCATGGGTAAGGGGCTACACACATATAAGGCTCTTTCCCATAAATCCTACCCAATCCCTCTCTGAAAGTTTTTACCTGAGCTCTAAGGGCTTGTTTCCCAGCCTTCAGCTGCGGGCAGATGGCTACTGGTTCTTCAGCTTCCAGGTCTCTGTCTGGAATTTCCTTTGGCTCATGTGTACTCAGAGGCCTACTTCACATCCCATCTTCTGAAGAAAGTTCAAGCCAAACTGACCTCCTGGCTGTCCCTAAGCTCCTTGACGGAAAGAACTTGAAGCAGGACATTGCCTTCTTACAAGTGGGTATTTTCAAGTGACAGTCTTTGGAAGTGAGAAGTTAGGTAATGTTTCAGTCATCAGTCATTTTATGATATACCTTTGGATCCAAAGGTCACACCAGAAATAAATCATGCGGCTGGAAGGACACAGCTAACTTGCATATTTCTGCCTAGTGGATGTGACGTAATGTGGATACTGTTTTAGTAAACCTGGAAGGCAACTGGCTATTCAATCAATGTAACTCATTTAACTGACAGTATGTCAATCCTGCTGTTTTCAATGTGAGGGACGGCAGTGGTATAGGAAATCACTAGCAGAAGTAAGAGCTTCATCTGATTAGAAACCACTTAGTTCCCCCTCGATTTTCTCCTCTCCTTGTTTCAATGATTTCCCTTTTCCGCCTATTTTTATTTCTCTTCATCCCAGTACTCAGTTAGTCTTTCACTCATTTTCAGAATCCTATAGCTAATTTACTCTTGCATAAGGAAAATGACATAAATCATGGCAGCAAAATGCTGCTCATTTGCAAGGTGCTGATTTCATTCCTGGATGCACACCCAGGCACGCAGTCGAGTGCAACACAGGAACACAACAAGCACATTATTCACGAATAGTATTTTAACAAGACTTACATCAATTTTCTTTATGCAAGGAAAATCAGCAATAGGGTTCTGATGATACTATGCATGCAAAATATAACATGTAAGCCTGAATCTTTTGCCATCTGGGGAAAAAAAAGGACAACTACTCCAGTGAACTCGAGTGTCTGTGTGCTGTTAATAGACAAAGAACTGAAAGGGTTCAACAATTTCAATCTCCCTACTGCTCTTCTGCTATATCTGAACGAGGCTTAATTTAGTCAGATTTAGGGTATGATCAGATAGTGGGAAAGGTGCATGCCTGAACACACCACAAAGGGTTGCTTTGTGTCGAGCAGCATCTCTTAAAGCACCCTTCCTGTCTGCTCCATCCAAACCCCCTAAAGTAATGTCCCTCCTGCTGGACCAAAAAGATCCAGCTTTGGCACAGATCAGGGTGGGGTTGGAGTGTAATGCCCTGCATGTCATGTAAGCACTGGGAAATAGATGGTACCAGACTGCTCCAGAAGCAGGCCAAAATGCACCCTTACGGTGTGACTACACAACAGAGAAATGTAAATTCAGTCCCATTCTCTTGCTGTGAAGATGCACCAAGGAACTCAGCTCTCCTTGATTTAAGTGGCCCAACAAGGAGAGGAGGAAAAGCCTTCTAACTGCAGTTCTATTGAAGTGCCTCTAAGTGGCGCAGTTCAGAGGAACAGACTTAATAAGTGTTTGTGGGTTTTTCGGGCTGTTTGGCCATGTTAATAAGGCTTTCCTGCCTCAATGACTCTCTGTCCTCATGTTCTCTTGTCAACTGGAGAGCTTGTTAAACTTTAAAAATGAATAACTGAACTTTGCTGACCCTAGAGGAGAAGAGGAGGAGGACGAGGAGGAGGAGGAGCCTTGGGAGAGAGACTTTGTGGAGAGAGGTGAGTGCTGGAGCTGTATATGTGTGTATGGTCTCTCCTTGCCTTGTGAGGCAAGGGGCAAGAGGGAAGGTGCTTTGCCAAAAACTGCTTCATATGAGTGTGTGTGTGCTTAATTAGCATTTCCTTTTTTGCATCAATTCAAAGCAATCACACTATTTTTTTTCAAAGAAGAAGGGTCTATGGCAGGAGGAAAAACTATGGATTGGGAGTGTGGGACTCTTGGCATATTCACATTTCCCATTGCATCATATGACCAACAGGAAAAAAAATGCAACTCTGTTTTCCCCAAACCCGTAATATTTCCCACATTTTTTTCTTGTGTAGCCAGGCTGTAACACTCATTTTTCTGCATTTTGTCTAAGCATAACAACATCTGAATGCACCTAGTTATTTTTTCTTATATGTTGCCTTCATAGTTACAGATGCTTTTGATATCCCAAATTATCATAGACAAATAAGCTTATAGTTCTGTTACAGATTTAGGACTGCATCCATAACCATACAGAATAATAGCATTTTATACCAAAGAGGTTCTCTGTAAGAAGGTCCTGCATCTGAGTACATACCATTCACTCTATTGTAGATTCAGGTGCATGCCCACCCTATACCACATGCTGCTTTCAGAAACACCCATATGACATGCCACATTTCGTGACAATTTATATGTTTATTTAAACCATTGTGGCTTTTCAGCTACGTCAAACTGGTTGTGCAAGCAACTAAAACCCCTCCTCCCTTATTATTTAATGAATGATGCATTATTTGAAAATAAAATAAACTCTTTATCAACAGAAAGTCCTTTACATTTGACCCATTTATCCTTGCACCACGAAAGAATGACCTATACAATATTACCATAATCAGAATCCCGTTGATCATTATTTACAAAAGCAAATGAAAGCCTGTGAAATTCTGTGAGGGGAAAATGGAAAACACTGGACTGAACACAGACTTCAGGAGATGAGTTATGCCTAAGAACACTCCTTATTTTGGATGGCCGTAGTTAAAATACAATATAGAAGCAAAGCTTGGAAGAATTACTTTTTTAGACTACAACTCCCAGAATCCTTCTGCCATGCTAACTGGAAATCTGGGGTCTGTAGTCCAAAATCATAACTGTTCTGTTTTGTGTAAAAGCAGCGCCTCCTCATCGCCTGCTTCAGAAGTTGGCAACGTCTCAGCCTTAATCATATGTTTTCAAGATGATGGGTATCATAAAACTTTTAGCATCAAAGCTATTGCATTTTGGCTGGCTAAAGGTGATTGCAAGACACTGTGATTTTGCTTAAAACATGGAGAAGCTCTGCCCATATATCTCTTCATGATGCTTTTCCTTCAACCCTCATCACTCCCCAGTGTGCAGATTGCATTAAAAAACTCAACTCATCTATTCACCTTAAACATCTTTATTTTAAAAATTCAAATTATTACCAGTTTATCCTGGGCAGGTGAAGGGTGCCCAGGATCTGAAGCCACCTTAAAGGTAAACGAACAAACAAACACGTCAAGCTTTCTCATCCTCCACTGCTGCTCACTGTGAAATCCTTCCCCACCAGGAGAACTGGAAAACCACAGCAGTTTCTTGAGACTTCAGCCATTTGGCCTGTCTGAGATGGAACAGCAAATGGTGCCCATCTCACTTGGCCCCAAGTCAAGATACACAGTAACCACAGCCAGTAAAGTTGCTTTGGCACCCGAACAAGATAACAGTAGGAGAGAAATGTGGTTCTCAAAGTGATTGTATATATTTATTTAAAATCATCTAAGACATTTCAGAAAACAATGTTCGTTCCTCATCAGGGACAAACAAGGCGCTCAGCTTTACCCACATAAATCTTCATGGGTAAATCTCCATCACAGTTTAATTTTCTAAGCAGTGGCTGTCCCCGACAATGAGGCACTTGGGATGGGGCAAATGGGAAACAACCAAAGTCTCCAGAACAACACCAGTCTGGCCTTTTCCCGTTATCATCAGTAAAACAACAAGTACAGACTTGATGTAGCACAGAGAAATGGAATACAACATATTCTGTTTTTCAGTGTGTGTTGTTTTTAAAAAAAGCAATCCCTGTACTATTTCCCTTGGCAGACGCACAGACAAAAAAAAAAAAAGCTTCCTCCTCTCGCCAGGGAGGGATTTGACCCAAGCTAGATCAGGGCCAGTGCAGGCCTGGCTTGCATCCTCCAGTGGGTCATTCTTTCAAGTGTTTATCTTGACAGAACGTGGAAGAAATATGGCTGCGGAATGCTGGGCCTAATAAGAAACAAGCCACAGGGGCTGAATGATTATGAATGCCACTTTGGTAACTTTGAAACTGGACTTCTGATCACCAACAAGTTTGGCACATAACGTGTTTTTCCATGTATAAAACAACACCTTTTCCTTAAATAATTTGAGAAAAAAATTAAGGGTCGTTTTATACACGGAAGGTAGCTCTTTATCACTGCCTTTTGCAGTGGAAAGCAAAAAGGAAGAGGTGTTGCTCCCTTCCTTTTTGCTAAGCTTCGTGCCTTCTCAAAAGGCAAGGGGAGCGCGCAGGGCTTTAGCAAAAAGCAATGGGAAATGTTGCTTCCTTCCTTTTTGCTAACCTCTTCTCAAAAGGCAAGGAAAGGTCACTTGACAGCCGCTTTCCTTGCCTTTTGCCAAGGCAGAGGGCTTAGCAAAAAGGGTGCCCTTTGATCCCTGCTTTTCTAATTTGGGGTTAGAAAAGGGAGGTCGTCTTATACTTTGGGTCGTCTTATAAATGGAAAAATACGGTATGTAGCAGACAGTCTGCTCTTGCTCTGTGTCGAATATGGGGAAGTTTGGGCAAAGGGTTATGATTTCTTAAAAAGTAACGCTGCTTTAATCCCCTCCCAAGAAACAAGTGACCCCAGGTTTTAAACAGATCAATTCACATAATTCACACTTGTTGAAAAACATCTGTGATAACTGTTTTGTGTTTAAGTGGGAAGTGGTTAACTGATGAAAAAAGGAATCAACTTCTGGAATTTCCCCTTTCTTGGTGTCACTTAGTTGTGAGTGGCACAAGAGGGTATGCTGTAGATTATCTTGACTGATGCCATTGCTGTTGTTAACATTCAGGCTGCCCTTCCGCTTTTTTTGCTTTGCTTTAAAGCTTGGCATCCTTTTTCCTGCTGGCATTTTGAATCATGGACACAGAAGCACAATATCTCACATTCATAAACCAGAGGTTTATTTAAAAAAAGCATTAAATATTAAATTAATGGGTAATCGGGGTAATTTGCCAGCTTCTCCAATCTATGTAACTAACATTCAGGTTTATTATGCATCCAGCACACACACAACTGTAGAAATGCATACACACTGTTATTTTTATTAATGTATTACAGAAAAATGTCCAAGTGGTTGAAGTCTATCTTCCCAAATTCTCACAACTTGAATGGAATTACACTATATACCGTATTCATAGTTGTTACTCCAGCTGAAATTCTGTTTTTGTTGGGAAAGGACACAAAAACACAAGCAAGGAATATATATCCTTTTACTTACTCATCTCTGCTATAGTATCAACCTGTTGGCTTTTTCAACAACTTGTTCTGCTATCAGCAGCCGAGTTCAAAAGCTCTCTGCTTCGCCTGTGCATTCACTCATTCAGCTTTTTCATTACTGTACTCAGCCCCTGCACTGGAATGTGGTTAACGTGTCATAACATTTCTGTTACAGGGCAAAGAGAGGAGGCATTCATTCATTCATTCATTCATTCATTCATTCATTCATTCATTCATTCATTCATTCATTCATTCATTTAACTCTTTTCTTTTTAGGGTTTGCCAGCTAGCTGGCCTTCTGCTCTGCTACAGAAGAGCATTGCAAATGACCCTGTCGTAATTTTGCGCTTCATTAAAGTCTCTTTTGCCCCAGTGACCTGTCTGGCAGGATTCACCCATCTGCTTTTCAAATCCTTCACCATTTGCTTGACTTATTGCCTCAGCGCAGGAGCTCTTAATCCCTCACTTGCAATCTTTGACAGGTTGCAAGCATACTACAAGCTTTGCACTCCTCCTGTTACCTTCTTTCCCCCTTTCAGACATAGCTAAAGGCCAAGGAATTATGCAAAGCCCAGATGCTGAGGACAACTATCTGTGTGGGGTAATGAATAAGGGCAGAGCAGAAGGGCTTGTGTATTTCAAATATCAAAGCGGAGTGATAATGTGTGTATATACATGTGGCTGGATAGATAGACGGACGGACGGACGGACGGACGAACGGACAGAGAGATAGATAGATAGATAGATAGATAGATAGATAGATAGATAGATAGATAGATAGATAGATAGATAGATAGATAGATAGATAGATAGATAGATAGATAGATAGATAGATAGATAATCATGTGCCATCAAGTCAATTCTGACTTATGGTGATCCTTTTCAGGCATGTTCAGGTAGAGAGTACTTAGAAATGGTTTACCATCTCTTCTTCTGGGGGTGCCCTGGAACTATGTAGCTTGCCCAAGGCCACACAGACTGGCTCTACTGGCTCTACTTGCAGAAGACACAAAATTCACGCACTTTATAATTGCATCTGATGAAGTGGGCTGCAGTCTACAAATAATTGTGCCCAAAAGAACTTATTAATCTTTTGGTTGTTGTGGGTTTTTCGGGCTCTTTGGCCGTGCTCTGAAGGTTGTTCTTCCTAACGTTTCGCCAGTCTCGGTGGCCGGCATCTTCAGAGGACAGCACTATTATTAATCTTTATTAAAATGTATTAATCTACTAGTGCAGCAACAATACTGCATTGAATATAATATAGGAGATGTAATCCAATACTGTATAATATATTCAGGCTTTTCTAAATGTGGAGAACGCTGTTACGAAGAAGGGCACATTCTAGCATCTCTCGCTCCTTACCCAGTTTCATCGCCCTTCGACAGGTGAAGGCAATCGGAGTGAAGAGGAAGAGTTCTGCTATTCATTGGGGGGGGGGTCTCCACATGAATCAGGACCCTGATTTTCCAGGCTCCCAACTTACATATAGCACCCCACAGACTGCGTAGGCTTTCCCTCTTCAGATTTATTGACTTCCACAGGTAGGTGGGTTAAGGAGTGGGCTGGGGTCGAACATGACCTTCTACATGGGAGTATTCAGTACATGCTTGAAAAGGGGCTCCCGTCAAGAGGTTTCTAGGTTGTGTCTTGACATTTGGTTAATTCAGTGTTCTGAATGAAGGTGAACAAACTAAACAAAGTCATCTGGCGGCAAAGACCTCCATCTATCCATAGGAGTCTGCTGTCTAGTCTTCAGCATAGTCTGCTCCCTTTATATTCTGAGACATTTTGGAGGAAGGCACAGGAATTTTTTTAAAATCCTTTCTCATCTGTTTGCATCACATAGAGATTTTCACAGAGGAGTCACTGAAATAAGGGCAACATCTGCTACTTTTTCCTAAAAGGGAGGCACTGGAAATTCACAATATGGTCGCAAGTATTTCCATTGCTGCCACAGAGAAGTGGTGGTATGTTTCTACAGCTCTGAGAAACAGATCGAGGGCTCAGAAATGTGAACAGGTGTCCTACCAGAATCCTCCCAGTACACAGAGCAGTGATGAATACTGAAGCCTGAACCCAGGCACAAGCAACTGGAAATGAAAAGCTCAGGTTCAGAAGAGAAGCTATCAAACAAAACCCTTGCTATTTTTCATGTAGGGGCAGGGAGAACCCATTGTCCTATACTGAATGCTATAGTTGTATACAATGGTGTAGCAGAGCCAAAACCCACAAGAGATGGAGCTGTTTGGTTAGCAGGGGTTGTGGTGGTGGTATCATCTGTCAGCACCTTAAACTTCCAGTTTCTGCCTTAAGCTTAGCTGTAATACTCCCAGTGACTCAGATGTGGTGGACGGATGGATTTCCCCAGGGACAACCTCTTGCTATGCCAAGTATTTGGTCCTGAATGTTCAGCTTGGTCCGGAAAGCAGGAAAGACCCATCTGCTTTACAATGACCCGTTCTCTTCCCAGTTGAGAGGAAAACGGCTGGAACTAACGTGTGGATTTGGATCATCACAACTGCTGATGGCATAGTTATGGAGCCTATGGGGGGCACCTGCATTTTTAAAATGTAGGTTTGTGTGTTGTGGCTTGTGTACTGAAAAGACAGCTCTGACAGTCTCTGCCGTATTCAAATAATAAGGAAGAAAAAAATTGTGGCAGGCAGTTGCCTCATTCCACAGTGGAGGGAGGAGATGAGTCCCACCCCACCCCACTGCTTGGAAAAAAGGGCTGCTCAGGGTTTGGAACAAGTTCACCAGAACAGGTGCAGCTTCCAAATCCCTAAAAATAACTGGAAAGCAAACACTGTAAAAGATAAATACAGTGGTGCCTCGACTTACAAACGTCCCAACTTACAACCACTTCAAGTTACGACCAGATCCGGCTGCAAAATTTAGCTTCTACTTGCGACCGGAGCTTCAAGTTACAACCAGAAAAAAGTGGGGGGAAAGGTGGGGAATTTAAATTACTAACCATTGTCAGCAAAGAGGCTGCTTCTTTGTAGCTCTTTCGCCCCAACGGTTAGAGAGTGTGCGTTGGAGGAGGCTTTGGACTGCTTGGTGCTGTTTTCTGCTTCTGAGTGAGTACATACAGGGTTTTGCAGGGTGGGTTTGGGCTTGGGGGGTTATATTTCTGTGCTATGATTTTTTGTGTGTTTTTGTGCTTTTGTTTTCAGCCCCAGTGCGTTCCAATGGTGCTAGCTTTGTGAGTTGTTGTTTTTTGGTGATTTTCCCCTCAGCACCGTGTTCCGATGGGGCTTGCAGTGGGGTTTTTTTTTTGGGGGGGGTAATTCCCCCCCGTCTGGAACAGATTAATTGTGTTCCAATGCATTCCTATGTGATATGGTGCTTTGACTTACAATCATTTTAAGTTATGACCATCTTCTGGAACAGATTAAGTTTGTAAGTCAAGGCTGTAAATAAATCACAGTAACTCTTAGTTTTTCAGCCTTTGCGCTCAAAACTGTAGGCGCTCCTGCTCCAACTTTAGCCCCCTCCGCTTTACACTTCTCTGAAGATTGGCAATCCCAAAGGAACAGACAGGCTGAGTGTGGGGTGGGGACTTGGAAAAGATGCCGTTATAAATATTGAAATGTAGAGAAATGAACTGGCTAGGGCTGCTTTCATCAAGTTCAGAGAACTGTTTATAGTGACAGGGGACATGTCCAGGTCTGCATTTGGTAGTAAGGTTATGAAAAGTAACTTTCTTTGACTACAGCTATGGGACCCCATCTCCAGCTACCATGGCTGCTGGTCTCTCTGGCTGATATCCCTGGGATAGTGCCATGAAATAACTTTTCTGAGGCCTGTGTTCTTGTAACTATATTCTGAAAATAGGATGCTCCCCCTGCCCCCCAAAAAGCCTGTACAACCATTTTGTCGAGGCAGCAGCTGAATTAGCAACGGAGACTGTAACACCATGAATGCCAAAGCTGGAACCGGGAGAGGAAAAGAACAGAGGAAACCCGATCCCACAGAAACTCAAGAGGCACCTGATGGATGTCTCCTGGCGGCCATGGCCCGACTCCTTGACCGGTGATCATCCTTCTGGTGGAAACCAAAAAACCTGGAGATTGAGACGGCCATCAGGGAATGGTTAACTCTCACAATCAACCACCCCTGCCTTTCTCACCTCCAAGGCATCGTTCAGCTTCTGGGAGACAGAGGTCTGATACCTCTCCAGCCGGTGGAGGGAAAGGAACACTAAGGCCACCCCTGCTTGCTGCTCATTAACATTTGTCATTTCAGTTTACTTGTTGTTCCCCGTTTCTTCCAAGTTTAATAAACCTTCAGGCTGATGCTGCACCCTGGTCATTCACTTCATGGAAAGTTTATAGGGAGACAATCTGGTGGGACATAAGGGGACTGCCAGGGGGGGTTATAACCTTCAAGAAGAGGACAGTCCTCTCACAGTCATTACTCGTGTAAGCCGCCCCGAGTAGACTTTGTCTAGAGGGGCGGGGTATAAGTTCAATAAAAGTAAAGTAAGTACAGTAATTCAAATTGAAGATACCCTTTGTTTTTTTAAAGGTCACACAGCTACCATCTTTCACTCTACTCAAGTCTGCTGTTATTGTTAAAGCAGGCAGTGAAAACCTCTTAGTTAAGTGGACTAAAGTCTATGACACACGGATGAATAATACAGTACTGTATCAATGCCTAACTGAAAATGGGGCAGGAGGAAAAGAAGGAAAGAAGTCCCATTCATTCATTCCCTACTGCAGACGAAGCAAGCAAAACATGGGTTCTTTTTTTCTAGCATTAATTCTGAAATGCTGAATTCAGAAATAATTCTATATTCGATTTAAGCTAAACCCACACACTTAAAATGCAATGCAGAATTGACTGACAGATCCTATGGCATTTTTATACTGATTTGGAATGATGGTATTGTGTTTTTCCCTAAAGCATCTATAATAGGAAATTTACCACCGGGGAAGCAGATTATGTGTTTTCCCACAGTGAATAGCTCAGGAACAGTTTTATTAAGTTTCTTAATTTAGGAAGATGAAGAGGAATAACACAGATTTCAAGTACATGAGAGGATATTTTAAATCACCCTGACAATCCTTGCAATGTGACAAAGGATCATATATATGCTAATAATACAACACACTGATTTTTTCTTTTAATCCATGTGATTGGGGGGGGGAGCAGAAAACTATTTGTGTGCACAGACTCTCAAATCATACAGCTAGAGAGTCCATGTGTACGAATGCCATCTGCTTTGATTCATTTTGAATTATTTGTTTTACAACTTGCAGCTGATTCACTTTGAACTGACTTGTGGTTCATTTGATTTTATTTGTATCCAAATATTTTAAATTTATTTGTATGTAGTTGTATTTGGCTAAATAGTTAGGGAGAAAATGAAAGTGGGGCAAATAAGGGCTCTGACTTGGGAAGGGGAAAGGGGAAAATCAAACTCAGTGCCATCAACTACTGCTTAACCTTCAATGTGCAGGCAAAGGTCTCACTAGTTTCCTTCTGCCCTCCTCTCCTTTCTCTTCCCATGTCCAACTCCTGCCCATAAATGATTCATCCTGTGTTAGCTGAGCACTGTTATCCAGCTACCAATCACCCCTGTATCCTCTGGGACTGAACTGGGTGCTGCGGATTTTTAATTTATAAAGCACCAAAGCAAAACACAGAACTTTGCGAAGAACCTGGGAGAATCCTGATTTGATTTCAGGACTGCTTTGGATTGGTTAAAAAATGGACTCATGCTCCCACTTTGCTTTGTTTTCAAAATAAACCCTAAATCCAAATAACATGCCTATTAGAGAGCATTCCCTGAAAATGCTGACAGTTCCACACATTTCATAAAGCTCTTGCGAGTTGCTGGAATTATTTGTGTACACTTGTCACTTGACAAGCTCATTGGATTTCTAAATGTCATGGACATGATTGCAGTAACATCACTAAAACCCAGAGCTTAACAATATTTACCAAGATGTCAAAGTCAAGGGATGTTGTTATTGTTTTTTAACTACAAGGAGTCCCACTCCTTCCTTCAGATACTGAGTGGCGAAGATAGGATAGAACATTTGTGCAAATTGCAAAAACTGGAAGGTTCTACATTTTACCTCCTGTGTTACAGTAGGATTTTCCAAGCTCAATGCCACATTGGTTGTCCCATATCAGCACTGACAATTGCTTTGAGTTTGGGTGAAAAGTGGCTGAAAAAAAGAACCAGTGAAGAAAAAAGTCAGGCTCTGGGATTTTCTCCTGCTTGATGTTTCTTTGTGAAGAGTAGTGAGTAGACATGGGGAACGAATAAAAAAACGAATCGCAATTTTCAGAAGAAATCACTGATTCGGTGAATATTCGTCCCTTTGTATTCAACCCTGACAAATATGAAAGGACGACTATTTATCCATTTTTATTTATCCCCATAGACAGAGAGGGAAGACTAGGCTGCTGGAACAGTGACTTCCATCCGGGCAACCTAGCCTTCCCTCTCTGCCTATGGGCCCACTGAACAGCTGATTGGTGGGCTCACAGGCAGGTAGGGCAGGCTCTGCTGCCCTAAGGGAAGCCGCAGACACCGTCTTTGCAAAGACAGCAGTGGCAGAGGCCATGGCAGTGGTGCAGGTGGCAGTGGCAGCAGCAGGTGACAGTGGTGACCCAACTAAACAACAAATGGAACGAACTGATGCATCTTGACAAACCATGAGCCAAGACAAACCGCCATTTTGGCAATTTGTCCCCATCTCTAGTAGTGAACACGAGCACATATCTTGTACCAACCATTCTCAAACTTTTTTTTTTTGTTCCAGGGCATAAACACAATAAGAAAGAAATATAGTCCAAATCAGGACTGTATACATCTCATACCAAACCTTATAAGGTGGAATGTGAAGAATTGTTTCCCGTATATACGGTAGCCCCCTTCAAATATGCCCGGGCTCCCAGGAGTCCATATGACCCTGGTAAGAATGGCTGCTATAGACCAGGGGTCCCCAATCCCCGGTCCGCAGACCAGGCTATGGAGACAAATCTCTTGCCCCCATATGCACAGATGCATGCAAGTCCCTCCCATGCACTGATGGCCCCTCCCACATCCTTCCCACATATGCACGGCCCCTCCCACAGCCCCTCCAATGCACACACAGCCCCTCCTATGGCCTTTCCCCCCACATGGACCCTCTCACACATGCATAGTGCGTACCTGGCATGCATGGATGCCCCCCTCAACATCTATGCTAAACTAGCCCGTGGAAGCAAAATGGTTGGGGACCACTGCTTTATACCACCTTGACTGTTGATGTGAGTATTGTCAATATTCAGTTGTTCCCTTTGCTATGTAACATTTGGCATCCTTTCTCCTGCTGGCAATGCAGGTGCTATATTGTGCAGTAATATTGGGCCATTTCCTAGTACAGTATTTTGAATTGTGGATACAGAAGTACAGTATCCCACATTCATTAATCAAAGGGTATTTACTTGTTTTTTTGTGTGTGTGTGTGTTGTTTTGAGGAATAGATTACTGTACATACGGCAATTCATCTAAGACTGACTATGTCTGATACTTCCCCCTAAGGAAGAAGGGACCTTTATGAGACTGTTAGCAGTGAAACAACTTAAGAGCAGGAACTGAAGAGAAATAAACTGACCTCCCACTGATAGGAACAAAAGCATAAGTTGGAGAGATTTTGTGGTTCCCAACACCTACACTTGAAGTATAAAATCAGAGAGAGGAGAACAAACCTTAGAGCTGCCATCTGTGTTGGGTCAGCAAAATTAAATTCCTGGAGATTTCAGGCCTAGAGCTTGAGACCTGGGAGTAGGTCTTTCTGATGACATAATGGGTGGAATCTTGTAACATTATTGGAAGCAGATTCTAGAGCAACAATTATAAAATGATGTGTGAGAGATAAACAATGCAGAGATTTTATCAAGAGTTTAAAGGTCACCATGTTAATTAGAGAAGCAGCAGTTCTAGAACAGGCAAGAAGATGGGGGATCGGCCCAAAGCTGAGAATATCCTGGGTTGCTGGTGGGGAGCATCCCATTCACCAAGAGTTCAGAGATGAAGCCCAAAACCTGGCAACCATATTTTCTGTACCCCTAAGAAGTAAGGAAATCACACACTTCTTTATCAGAATAATGATACTGCAAGATATCTGTCATTCTACCCCCACCCCATTTTAGCAGGTAAGACACAAAGAACATCCCAAAATACTGGCTTTCTACTGACAGAAATGCAGCAGAAACACATGCACACATACACAAGACCATTTCCCCCACTTGTCCAAAGAGAAAATTATATTTTCTTTATTGTGTAATCCTACATGTGACACTTTCTTATTGTTAAATAAAACAATGAAACAGAACTACAGGCCAATCCTAAACAGATATGCTTGGAACTGAGATTTATTCCCAAGCAACTATATATAGGAATGCAAGAATCAACAGGAAGTAGAATGTTGATGGAAATTTGATATTTCACTGAATTCTATCTCTACTTGATAAAATATAAAACATAGTCAGACATTTGCATCATGGAAAAACCATGGCTCCACCAAGATCACTCATGGAATCTGACTCCCCTTACTTTACTGGATCTAGGATTTCAAGCAGTTATTTTATACATTGGTGCACTGCCCTCTATCTAAAAAACAATTATAAACTATCAACATCAAGGGGAAATTTTAAGAAGTCCTTCAGCTTTAATACTTATCAGCTGACTCTGAAAGAGAATATTGGCAGGAGTCAACATCCCCCCTGACGTCAATGGCCAGATTCCAAATGATTCTGATGTGTTTGGATTGTATCGGACAAGGATACCTCTAAGAGTCAGCTGGCTGAAGGCCACTTAAGGAGAGGGTAGCAGTGCAGAGTGTGTGACCCACTAGATGATGTCACATCCCAACTCCCATCAGACCTAGCCAACAAAGAGAATGGAAAGATGCTGGGAACTGCGGCCAGTGTCTCTTTACGCAGCTCCACATAAATCTATTCCTGGCCAAGGGAAATCAGTGACTCTGTTTCGTACCCGATGGCCACTCTCCAACTCTCAAAGGACAAATGGGCCAGTGACTTTGCTTGACTGTGATTATTCAGGAAAAACTCCAATTTTGTATGCCATTTCATAGCACATATCTGAATTGCCTCCCCAGTCTTACATACATGGAAGTAACTTCTGTAATGAACAGGCATTTCTAAATAAAGCCTGGTTAGAAGATGGATCATATGCACTGAACTGGAAGCTATGTCTTGGGAAGTAAACTCTCAGACCAAGAAGAGAAGATTCAATCACTGTTTGTCAAGTTGAAGTGGGGCAAGAGGTGATGCACCCCCTCTTACCTGCACAGCAGTGGCTGCAATCCTTTGGGTCCCTTGTTGGGAGAAATGTGGCATATAAATACTACTACTACTACTACTACTACTACTACTACTACTACTACTACTACTACTACTACTACTACTACTACTACTACTACTACTACTACTACTAATAATAATAATAATAATAATAATAATAATAATAATAATAATAATAATAATAATAATAATAATAATAATAATAATAATAATAATAATAATCAGAGGCAGCAGGCCCAGCTGCCTTTCCAGGAGTTGCCTGCTGTTTCGAGCCCCTGCATCAGCCTATCAGCTGGGGATGTGGTGGTGTGGTGTGGGGAAAAAGGACTTGAAACTCAAACTTGGGACTTGAGCCCCAAGACTCAGACCTGGACTTGGGACTCAGACAGGAAGACTTGCCAACATCTTTGCTTTTCTGACACTTTTTGACAACTGGAAACCATTATGTTTCCGCATAGTCTGTCCTAACAGTGATCTCTTGTCCACAGTTTAAGTTACACATAATAAAAAATAAAATGTTATGGTAAAATCTTGTTAATAATAAGAACAATCCAGAGCCTTCCCATCCCCCAGAGTCAAAGGCTTTGCTGCAACCTATAAAGCACAAACTGATTTTCTTTTGAAATTCAGGTGCATTCCAGTAACCACCACATATTTGCAGTAAGATATCTAGTGCCTCTTCCTTTTCTGAATCTGTCTTGAAAGTCTGGCATTTCTCATTTCATATATGATAACAGATTTATAAAAACTACGTTGGCAGGCTTCCTATAAAGTCTGATTTGTGTTATTTAATCAGATTTTGCACTATAACACCTAATTAATTTGGGTTTATATCTGCACAGTAAAGAATGAATTAACTTCTAATTACTTAAGCCACATTTAGCCTCACAATTAGAACCACACTATTTCTTCTTATTTTGTTGTTTCCTTAGTAAAACACTTTGTTATTGTCTGACTGAAAATGACCTCTTCTGTTCCACTTTAGTTTGCTGACACCAAGTGTTTAAAATGTTCAATTTCTCATTTTTAAAATTTTGATTCCTACTTCTCACGTACAGTACCATGTTCTGCTTATATTTGTCATGTAGCATCATACTTTCGTTTTAGCTCTATGCACATCAACAACTAGATGTCCTTTCAATTTTAAACCAGTTGCTTCATTGCCAACATCATCATTTGTATTTGCCCAATATATGACTGCCTTCTTCCATGGGAGCCTTATCTTCCAGCATTATCTCTTGTTTCATTTCAGGTTGCCTCACTATAGCATTTTAAAGGTAAAAAAATCCAGAGGTGGTTTACAATTACCTTCTGCACTGTAGTAATAAGAGTTAGCTTGAGTGTCACTGATGTTATCTATCTAAGATCCTCTGCCAGTGGCACCTTCCACTGCTCGGCCAAAATTTCTCCCACTCCTATCAGCACTGGTACTATATCTTTTCTTCTGCTAATATAACCATGAATGTTGAAGGCTGATACATCTTAGACTGCTGTCTCAGCTTATCACTTCACCATGGGTGATCCTGTTAGGAATCTAGATGCACAGCAGAGTCCAGCCTCCTGGTAGTTCTCTCAGCTTCCTTGACACACTCAAATCCCCTCACCATGTTAAGATATTCATCTAAGAGGGGATAAATATATTAATATATTCAAATTTTAGAAATGAAGCAAATACAGTAACTTTATATTCGTGAAGGCTTTCATGGCCGGGATCTAATGGTTGTTGTGGGTTTTTCGGGGATTTTGGCCGTGTTCTGAAGGTTGTTCTTCCTAACGTTTTGCCAGTCTCTGTGCTGTCCTCTGAAGATGCCAGTCACAGTGACTGGTGAAACGTTAGGAAGAACAACCTTCAGAACACGGCCGAAGAGCCCAAAAACCCACAACAACTACAGTAACTTTGTTTGCATGCTATTTGTATAGATTAACGGGCATGTTCATTTTATGCAAATCTATACCTTCATGCATCCCTTTTTTATTTTGGTGATTCATATTTTTCTTACCTGGCTAACAATGTTCAACATACAGTTAAGGGCCCATACTACAATGATCAAGCGCCAAAGTGCCATAGATGAAGTTCAAATGACACAAAAAGGCTTTGAGGTTCAAAAGCAGATCCCTCTCTACCACTAAGGAATACTCAAAAGCCATTTGTGCTTTTTCTCTATTTATTACTTTTTTAACCCTGCCTTTCCTCTGAGGCCTCACAGGATTCCCTCCTACCCTGGAATCCTCCTTTCATCTTAAAAAAACAAACAAACAAAACCCAAACACTTTTTCGACCCCACCCTTTTAAGCATCTCAGTGACTTCCAGATGCCTGAAATGAGACAGACATAAAGGTACCATCTGGTATTCATGAGGAATTCCAAATGGTCCACAGGAGGAAAGCCAAAGATTCACAGTTCATATACCAAGCCCGTGTTCAGACAAAGAGTTGAAATCCATGGCTTAAGCCCTGCTTAACTCCGGTGGATTCTGATCTCTTTGCTTTCGTTACAGGATGCCTTGAAACAAAGAAAAAAAAAAGGGGGGGGAGGATGCTGGCAGAGTTAGAAAACCACTACCACCATTCTAACAATGTGTTATACTAAGCATTTGGTAAAGTAAGGTACGGTCTGGATTCCATTCCAGTAACAACATGACTTTAGTATTTGGTGAGAGTTACAGCTTTGTTCAGGCTAGGTCTATTATGTTAGGAATGTTATCCAGTTGGGCGGACTGAGCTTATGGGAGAGTTTGGAAACTTTCAGCAGTGGAGGGAAATGAAACCACAGGTCGGTTGAACGATGGGGTTGCAGAGGCTTTGCAGGTGAGCTTGTTTTGATTCTTGGGCATTGGCAGGTCCGCAAGAATTTTGCAATGACCCAGAAACCTACACAGAGGTCTTAAAGAAAATTCACACACTGAGTTGAGAATGAATAGATGATGGATGGATAAATAAATAAATACACACCCCACCCTATATAACCAGAGGAAACCAACACTGTACAGTATTACGTTTTGAGGTTTTGGCAATAAGGAAATTAAGACAGCTAGGGATGTGTGTTTCTCTGAGTGGGTGGTTGGGTGAGTGGGTTGCTTGCTTGTTTTTTCAAAATGTTTTGGCAAGAGAAGTGACTGGCTCTTTGTCTTAGCTACAGCTGTGTGGGATATTTTGCTCTCTACATACGAAGCAATCTATACATTGTGCTGTTCCCCTATGAAATGCTGGCTCACTTCTAAGCTTGAAGCTCTCTTTTATTCCCACACATCAAGATTCTGCATATTGCAGCTAAACAAAATATGAAGCCTAATCCGACTGACGATATTGTACACATGACCGCAATGGGTTCTTCGGCCAGTTTGGATCTATTGGTGATGGGGGTGGTATCCGGAGAGCTCACATCCCTACATAGCTCAAAAAAAATTGGCTCTTGCACTGTCTTCCTTTCATTTCAGGATGTTCTGCAGGGGAGGCAAGGGTTAGGAAAGAGGATACGAAGGATAAGAAGTTACTGATGCTATACAACAGGCAGTGCTTTTGCTTCCTGAGCATGGACACACCTTTAGGCTGCTCAGCAATGAGAAGACTTACAGAGACAGATATATGCGAAAAAAGCTTTCATCCATGATGAAATAAGACAAAGAAATAAAAGATAATACTCTAAATCACCCAGGAAGAAAAGACCACATTTTCTTTCAAGTAAATGTGTATGTAACTGATTTAATTAGGGTTACCAATAGCAACCTGGATAGCCTACTTTTACCACATTAATGCCCATGCAAGTGGAGTGAAAGCCATTATTACCACTGCCTCTCCTGCTTTGTTACTTCCTGGCAGCATCCCTTACTGCATGCTCCTCCCTCCTGAAATCAGTGGCACTTGGTTTCACTCCCCAGAGCAGGTAGCACATTAGCTGCCTGGTCTTCCATTGTATAAGTATCTCTATTGGGAAATATACCCCAAACTTAAGTTTTGTAATTTGGAGAGGGTGGGCAAGGGACTACAACTTCCAGAATAGTTACACAATGCATCACACAGGCTACCCACTCTAGAGAGTGAAATGATGTATCACTGATTTCAGCTGATAGCAGCATGTAGTATGGGATAATTCCTGGAAGTAATTGAATAGGAGATGTATTCTAGGAGTTTCAGCACAGAACTAAAGACAAGCTGATGAGCTCACAACCTGGGAACCCTACCTGTGTGCAGATGCATAATACCATATCTCACACATATACCTATTACAGAAGGATCTCAGAAACAAGTGTTCCAAAGTACAGTACTACTGCAGGGTAACATGGGCAAAGGGTGACAGGTGTGGTTGCTCTGACAGTAACCAGGAGAGGGAGTGAAAGTGGAAAGAAGAACTATGTATTGGGAAAGTTGAGGAAGATTGAGTGAGTGGCAGGGGCTTAGGACACTCTTTCAGACCATGAAGAACACCATAACGGTTCAGCACTGGGAGGAAAAACGTTCCAGAGCCACAGTCATGGTAGGGATATATTTATTTTATTTTATCCCACAGTGCTCATAATGTACTTAAGGTTCTGTTGTTCTACTCCTAAATCTGCTAAATTAAGGAACTCTGGTATTACCAAATGATAGCATAAGTTTATTCAACCATGTAGTGGTAACAGATTCCCTCTCATTCTGTGCCATACAGACAAGAAAGTGTAGGCTAAGATAGGGATAGGAAATGTGAGAGGTGGGAGGTATCTGCATCCCTGAGACTGGGGTGGGGTGGGGGGACACATATGTGACATATGTCACTCCCGGGACCACAAAAAGTTGTACCTTCTTTCTAAACCCGCCAATGCTCCCCATATTTTTGGAAGATAAATTGGCCCCCAATGGTCTATTGCAAATTTTAGAGAGCACACAGTTGACCATTCTGGGCAATTTTTATCTAATCCCTTGCCTGGCTTAGGTGTGGTGGGCCTTCCCCCTCCCCCAAAACCAGAAGTTTTGTAAAACAGATTGAGGACTCCAGACAAAGCCTGAACAGGTTTGGGCACTGAGATAGATTGTTCTTTTTATGTGTCCTCAAGTCATTTCCAATTTACGATGATTCTAATGGTGTTTTTGAAGTACGTGACATATTCAAGGAGTGGTTCACTATTACCACTCTTTCAGTGAGTTTCCATAGGCAAGCAAAGATTTGAACCCAGGTCTCTTGAGTGTTACCCCGGTGCTTTGTATATTACACCACACTGGCTTAAAGCAGACTGTGGGGCACAAATTGGCCAATCACATCCCCTAGTGGATGGGGAAAAAGAAAAGCAATCAAGAGTGCAAAACCCATTGGAAATGCACAGAAAACAAACGGAGCAGATTGGAAACGCACAGAGAAAAAAGGGGGCAAGTCTGCAAAGAAAACAAAGGAAAAAGCAAGGGAAGCATGCAGGACCCATCGGAAATGGGAACCCCCCCCAAAAGCAACCAAACCCCCCTAAGACCCACCGGAAATGGGAGAAAACACTCCAAAAAGCAGCAAAAAACCCCAAGAACCATAAGAAATGGGGGGGGGGACAAAAAAAACCCAAGACCCATCACAGCACAGAAACATAATCCCCCCCAGCTCAAAACCACACTGCAAAAACACCCAGAACAGTTTTTAAAAAGCAGAAAACAGCACCTTACCTTACCAGGCAGCCCAAAGCCTCCCTGCAAACACACACACACACACACACGCACACACACACTCACACTCAGAAGCAGGCAGTCCCAAGCCTACTCCTATGCACACTCTCTAACTGCTGGGTCAAAAAAGCTACAAAGAAGCAGCCTCGTCACCACCTACAGTTAGAAATTTGAATTTCCCGCCTTTTCCCCCTGCTTTTTTCTGTTCATAAGTGGAAGCTCCGGTCCCAAACAGAAGCAAAATTTTGCGGCCTGAGCTGGTTGTAACTCGAAATGGTTGTAAGTAGGGATGTTCGTAAACTGAGGCACCACTGTAGTCTTATCACAGATGATGATGAACAAAGCATCTCAAAGTCTGGAGCTGATAGCTGACTTTCATCCTGCCTGGCACTATGTGAGAGGACACATACCCTGTTTGCCCGAAAATAGGACCTAACCTGAAAATAAGCCCTAGTATGATTTTTCAGGATACTGGTAATATAAGCCCTATCCCAAAAATAAGCCCTGGTTAAGTGAAACCCCGCCCTCCACCATTGTGCAGCATTGTGCAGCAACCAGAAGATTACATGACTGTAAAATAAAACATCCCCTGAAAATAAGCCCTAACGCATTTTGGGGGCAAAAATTATTATAAAACCCTGTCTTATTTTCAGAAAAAATCAGTAGTTCCCCATGTAGATTTACTCCTGCCTCTTTCCATCTACCTGGACTCACAAATGAGCAGTATCACAAAAATAATCCAGGACTGTCACCATCCAGTTAACATACAGGCCTTCTGAATGGACTTTATGATGACTCAAAAGCACTGCTCTTTTATAATTGTAGGGTGGCCCAAGGCAGGAGAAGCTGATGGATCAGGATAGTCCATCTACTTTACCCCCCTCCAATTCTTTTTTTTGGGGGGGGGGAAGAGTGCCTTCCACTTTGGTCACAAGCTTCCCTCACCCCAAGGAGTAACTCAACATTTTTCCAGTGCAAAATACAGTACAGAGCTTTATTTACTGAGAGGCTAGCTAACCTTGGGCTAATTTTTATCATGCCTGAAAATGTATGTAAAGGAATGTCAGGTCCTACATACTGGATATTTTTTTAAAGAAAAAAAAACAGAGGAAAACATTAAAAATGAGAGTGTGTTGAGAAAAGCTGAAATATGCACCACCAGCAATCTTTCCTAATTCTGCAAATTCTCTCCATCAAGTTCTGTCTAGTTCCTACCTTTATAACTCATACCCTTCACCTGTCACTTACTTGGGATCATCTTCTCATCTTGCCTCCTTGGTCGGTGTCATTTAAATAGACTGTTCTCTAAGAATTAGACATACCATAATGTCCTATGTCTACTTGCCTGCGGCAGATTTGACTTTACTTGGATTCCTACGGTCCATTGGCTCTCAGCACCTGTGTTCACATTCCAGGAGTGTACCCCTCTTAATCTGCTATAGCAAGGTTCCTTACCTAAGCCACAGACTCTTTTGGTGCCTTACACTGCCTTCTTAAGCAACAGGGTGTACCCCTTGAAGATAACACACTGATAGTGTCATAAACCTCTATTAGCAATAGAGTAGTAGCCATGTTAATAGTCTGTTGAGAAAAAAACAACTGAGAGACTTATGGCACCTCAAAGACTACCGTGTTTTATTTGGCATTAGCTTTCATGGGTCAGCAATTCTGTATTCACATTCTAAGGGTGAGCATTACATGTATTTGTTGCTGACAAAGGAGCAATGCTGACCTAATCATTAGTAAACATATCCTGCCAACTTCCAAATGCAGCAAACATTCTCAAATATCACCTTCTAAGACAGCAGTCCCATGCATGCTTCCGGGGAAGTAAATTCCACTGAAGACAACCAGGCTCACCTCTTGAGTGTACAGGTAAAGCAGGAATGGGTCAGGTCTGCAGGCTCAGGGGCCAAATTCCTTTCCCAAGGAAAGCACACCCAGGGGGGAAAATGGAAGAAAGCAAAAGTCCTCTTTCCTTTGGGATTAAACAAGCCATTTAAAAGCTGTAGTTGACTCTGGAACTTGGGTAAACTGTAGCTTCCAGGAGTTGGGTGTGCTGTTTTGTTTTGTTTTGGTTTTGTTTGTTTTTTGCATAAACATTGGTGCCGGGGGGGGAGCATCTGTAAGCCACACAATCACCTTTGGGGGGCCGTGTGCACTCCCGGACCACACAATTCCCACCTTCATGTGGACAAAGTTGTAAAATTGCCCTCTCTCTGATGGCCTTCTGTGCACATTTATTCGGGGGGGGGGTCTCTGCGAACTCTTTGAGTTTGGGACTTTTATTGGATGTGACAAAAAGCGATTCCCTGAGACATGGAGGGTTTTTTCAGCCACTTGTTGATTTGAAGAGATCTCCTAAATGTAAGCTGTTTGAAAACCACTGGCAGAGAGAAGCAAAACCACTTTGGCCTGTGCTGTGCAGCAACCTGGTGGCAAGGAGTGATATAACAGCGATGTTTTCTGGAGCCTTAGCCAAGGCACAGTTCAGTGATCCCTGGAGTCTGGAAAAGCTGCCTTTTGGAATACAGTTTCCAAAATCCCCTGTCAAGCATAATCTTTCCCAAGCTCCAGTGATCCTTACATCACTGGTTTCAAGTTAATTACCCCCCTCTAGCTAGCTTAGAATGGGTGAATGAGTTCAGGAGAAAGGAACACTGTGGTGATGGGACAGAAATCCTAAATCACAGACTTTATTAAAAACTAAACATGTTACTGATCTGGGTTGCATATCATGAATCTGAAATAACAGATAAACAGAATGTAACCTAGTAGATAGACTGGAAAGAAAGAGTACCACAACTGTGTAGACTCATCCTAGAGATGTTCCCTGCTGGGTAGACTATTTTTGTTGATTTATAATTTCTATTTATATCCCGCCTTTCTGCCCATCAGATTTCAAGATGATTAGAAATGGAAGGGAGATATTTGCCCTGAAAAGAGGCCAGAGGTATGAAGAAAGAAAGAAACTGATTATCAAAGGGCGGGAGATGTTCTGTCCCATCCATTTCACAGGATTCCTTAGCGGGTCCCCTCTCTCTGCCATAAGATAGAACTTGGCATTTGAATCCAGCCTCTATCTAAAAAGACTAAAACACCACAGAGCTACCCCAAGATATTTGCCACCCTGCCTGGGGAGGCGAGCAAGACAGCCCCCAACCCCACTCCATGCACAGAAGCCAAGGGGGTGGTGAGTTTGGTATTATAGTTCTTGAGTTAATTGTTGATATCCTGCCTTCCCTGCAAGGGAGTTCAAATTGTCATACTTAATGCTTTTCCTTCCCACATTATCCTCAAGAGAGCAGTGTGAGGTAGGGCTGAGAGAAAATGTCACCCAGTCACCAGTGAGTTTCATATTTCATTCACACCCAATGAATGCCACCCAGGTTATCCAGTAAGTTTCACAGTTCAGTGAGGACTAGAACCCGCATCTCCCAAATCCCCACCCACACCTGGCTCTCGGCCCGGATCCTTCCTTCAAAAGAGGGCCGTGTCCTTCATCACAACCAAGGGCAGGAGGATAGTAGAGGGGTCCCAGTAAAAGGCTGTCTCCCATATGCAGCTCTGTGCTCCACCAAAGGAGGAGGAGAGCGAGGTGCGGAGGAAGAAAGACTGGCCCCAAGTGCCGTCCACTCATTCTGCCTAATGGTAGGGTTGCTCTTGCCTCGTGGTAAATCTGCCATGGCAAGAGAGAGCCACATGGCAAAGGGAGGCACTTGGAAAGAAGGCTTGTGCCTACAGGGCAGCCAGCTCTGCATGCCCCACCCAGTGGGTTGCACTGGTACACCTCTCAAAGGGCAAGAAGCAGCACTTCAGGGGCACGTTGAAGGAAGGGAGAAGGCATGTGTTGCTGCAACAGGTGCCTGAGCTGCCCAGTGCACCCTTTCCCCTCCACAGGTGGCATTCCTAGCACACGCTGCCCAGGACAGTTTCCTCTCCTCTGCTGGGAACATCAACAAGAGGGCGTGTGCGTCACCCCTGCCATGACTATAAGGATCAGATTCCCCAAGCGGAGCATTCAGGGATGGGGAGTGGAGGGCAGGCAGTAGTAGACCAAGTAGCCGGACCTCCGCCCCAGGCCATATCGTACAGCATCAGCATCCTTCCAGATGTGGCCACAGCAAAGGAAAGGAGGGGTTGGTATCTCAGACTTTCCCCAACACCCGCTATGCCCATCTGTGAGCAGCAGCCACTGAGGGCTCAGATGAAACGCAAGAGTTGGAGGAGGAGGAGGAGAGCAGGTGCTCTGGGAGGCTCGGGCCGAGAGGGAGAGGCACCCCTAACCCCCAGCGCGACTCCCCAGGAAAGATTTTCCTACGTATCCACTCGCAGGCACCGCAAGAGACTGAGAGAAAAGAGGGAGGGAGAAACGCCTCACGGTCTCCCCAAGGATTGTGTTGCTCTTGCAACCAGGCGCTCGGTTATTTTCCAGCAGGAGCGACAAGAAGGATCCCGGAAACCACAAGGAAAAGTTTCTTGGCCCTTATCTCCACACACACACACCCCGGAGCCTTTCAGTTTCTCTCTCACTCCCAAGGCAGCGGCGGGTGTGCCAGCAGGCAGAGCGACCGAGGACACCCCCCTTCCCCGCCGGCAGCATCCCAACCCCAAAGGTCTCGTCTGAGGGCCAGCTCCCGCTCTCTCCTGCCAGGGACCCCCAGGGCTCGTCCCCCCCCATTCCCCCGCCTCTGGTCCTGGCACCTCAGGGTGGGAAAAGAGGGGAAGGGGGGGCGCGCGCCCCGGAGGAGAGGGGCGGGGGGTGGCTTTTTTAAAATTTATTTACCTGGCGCCTCCGAGGACAGCGGGAGCAGCAGGTCGCTCCGGCTCGTCCCTCGCCTCCCAGGCCAGTCGCCGGCCGCACATCTGGCGGGTCCTCCCGCCCTCGCGTCTTGCCTGTCCCGAAGCGGAGGAGCCCAGCCGCGGGCAAAGAGGTGCCGCCGGCGCCCTCTCCCTCTCGCCCGCCTGCCCGCCCGCCCTCTCCGCGCAGGGCAGGGCCGGGCTGCCCCGCCTCCGCCGCCGCCGCCGCCTCCTCTTCGCCTTACCTTTGCTCCTTCTTTTGCGGGGCTGGCGCCGCGCTTGCCTCTTATGCTCGGCCCCCCAACCCCAGCCCAGGGCGCCTCCAGCAGCCTCTTCGCGGGCTCTTCCTCGCCCTCGCTTGCACGCTCCGCTCCGCGTTCTCCCCTTGCCACGTTTTATTTGTATTTTATTTTATTCCCCTCTGCGCCGCAGCGGCAACAGCGGCGCTGGGTTTGTTTGTCTGCTGGCGGCCGCCGCCGCCGCTGCTGCCGGTGCTCCCAGGGCTCCGGAAGGGAGATCGGGTGTCCCGGCTTTCGCAGCAACTGGCCGCGTCTGTCAAGAGGAAGAAGGGGGAAAGAAAACAAACACCCCCCCTCCTCCTCCTCCCTCTCCAGCGCGCAAGGAAGGGCCAGCCGGGGACTGGACTTGGCATCACACGCGCGCTGGCTCGGCGCGCCAAGAGCGGCTTTTCAGCGCGGTTGACTCACGCAGAGGCTCCCACCAGCTGACGGGGGTGTGTGTTTTGCGCCCCCTGCCCCTGTTTTAAATTATTTATTTTGAGGATCGCTTTCCTCCTCTGACTCATCACACTCTTGCTGGCGACTGTCCCTCAGATCTCGCCCTCGTGCATTTCTGCAGCAGTTCCCCTTTCCTGATCTGTGATAGAAATCGCCTAGGGAACCTGAGGGTACTCCCTCTCTCACCCTCTACCGTTTACTGTGTGATCCTGGGTATTAAATAAATAAATAAATAAATAAATCCAGCATTGGTGGGGGATCGAGGAGATGATCCTTGGGGTTTCATAGAATCAAAGAGTTGGAAGGCCTTCTGCTCAAGACAGGAATCAAAACCAGAGCAGATCTGACAGATGGTTCCCCAGTTTTCTCTTTGAATGCCTCCGGCATTGGAGTGCTCACCATCTCCTGAGGTAATTCGTTCCATTGTTGTACTGTTCTAGTAGTTAATGTTTTCCCTGATAGTCACCCTAAATCTGGCTTCCTGTAGCTTGAGCCCATTATTAGGTGGCCTACACTCTGGGATGATCATGATTCCTCCTATACATTTAAATCAGACTTGGATAGGAGATAGGGTGTATGAATGGTTTTCCAGCCCTAATTCCTCCTCTTTTGTTGTTGTTGTTTAGCCGTTAAGTCCTGTCCGACTCTTCGTGACCCCATGGACCAGAGAACGCCAGGCCCTCCTGTCTTCCACTGCCTCCCGGAGCTGGGTCAAATTCATGCTGGTCGTGTCCAACCATGCCTTCACACTTTCCCAACATCAGGTCTTTTCCAGGGAGATTTCTCATGAGATGGCCAAAGTATGGGAGCGTCCGCTTCAGGATCTGTCCTTCCAGTGAGCATTCAGGGTTGATTTCCTTCAAAATTGACAGGTTTGTTCTCCTTGCAGTCCAGGGGACTCTCAAGAGTCTCCTCTAGCACCACAATGCAAAAGCATCAATTCTTTGGGGTCACCCTTTATGGTACAGCTCTCACTTCTGTACATCGCTACTGGAAAAACCATAGCTTTAACTATGCAAACCTTTGTCGGCAAGGTGAGGTCTCCGCTTTTTAAGATGCTGTCTAGGTTTGTCATCGCTTTCCTCCCAAGAAGCAGACGTCTTTTAATTTCATGGCTGCTGTCACCATCTGCAGTGATCATGGAGCCCAAGCAAGTAAAATCTGTCACTGCCTCCGTATCTTCCCCTTCTATTTGCCAGGAGGTGATGGGACCAGTGGCCATGATCTTAGTTTTTTGTTTGTTTTTTTTGATGTTGAGCTTCAGACCGTTTTTTGCGCTCTCCTCTTTCACCCTCATTAAGAGGTTCTTTAATTCCTCCTCACTTTCTGCCATCAGAGTCGTATCATCTGCATATCTGAGGTTGTTGATATTTCTTCTGGCAATCTTGATTCCACCTTGGGATTCATCCAGTCCAGCCTTCCGCATGATGTATTCTGCATATAAGTTAAATGAGCTGGGAGACAATATACAGTCTCGTCGTACTCCTTTCCCAATTTTGAACCAATCAGTTGTTCCATCTCCAGTTCTAATCGTTGCTTCCGGAATTCCTCCTCTAGCCTTACCATTAAGCAGAGGGAAGCAGCTGCCTAAGCTGGCAGATGTTGCTGTATCAGAAGCAGCAGCAAGATGCTGGAGGCTAGTGCCACGTGTGCCACAAGGCCTCCTAAGCCACTCTGCTTCCTTCCCTTAGAGTAGACCCACCAGGTGAGCAAGTATGATGAAGTCACCTTCTGCACATAGGACAGGCAGGAGGAATCATCTTGCCCTTTACTTGAAGCAGTAAACGTTTTAGAACAACCCTCTATCTAAATGCTCTTACTGGTAGCGTTTCTATGCAACGCCAATACACAATAAGCCAGTGAAGTCTGTAGACTGAGATGATATGGAGGCAGCCACTGATATTTCAACAACAAATCCACCCATGCCCAATAAAGGTCCATCCACACATGGCACAAAGGAGATTTGCCATGCAAACAGCAAATGTGGCAGAAGCAAGGAGCAGACCCATGTAGGGGTTTCTGGCAACCAACCAACATTCATGGAGCTGGTGTCTCTGAACAGTTCCTGTTCAACACTTCAAAGCACATGTACAACAGCCACCACTGATGTGTGAGATCGATATCATTCACAAAACCATCCTTACTGTACAATTGCCACAGAAGTCTTCTTTAGTCCTTTTCATTGTAATGTTGCTTAGCTTTACGATGGATGCCAAACGTGGAAGGCCAATGAAGGTGCAAAATAAACCATTGCTAGGTTTATTTCCGTCCATTCTACAGCATTTCAAAACCATCCAGTCATGCTTTCAAATGGAAGCCTCTCCATTTTCTAGTCCAGCGCCATTTGAAAACGTTAATCACGAACAAGGCTAGCAGTGCAAAATCCTCATACTTCAGGATAAGTACCTTACGCCACATACTCTGACTTCTACATCTGTCATTGGTTTGGAATCGTAGAAGGCTCTGCTGTTTGAGTTTCATTTTTAAAAGATCCAGGGCGGGTTTCTATTTAACTTAAAAAAAAAAAAAAAACAGACCACAATTCCAGCATGCCTGCCAGCCTGGACTCTTAAAAAGTAACCTGACTATTTTGGAAAGGGTTTGTCCGCTTCTGTTACTCATACTTCCAGCAAGAGAATAACAGTATCCTGCTTAGATTACCACCAAAATATCTTTGGGAGTAAAGAGTGCAGTTGGGTCTCAGTCTGTGGCCTAAAATACAGATTTATGGCTGGGCAGTACCTCTCTTGAAGTCACAAGACAGTTCTCCTGCTGTTCTTCTTTCTAGCCAGTCAAGTGGATCACTCCCCTGCAAAGCCTGGAAAAATTACTTTTTTAGACTACTCTAAAGACTCCCAGAATCCCCAAGTCAGCAGGGGAATGGTGACTCTGAGAGTTGTGCCTTTTCTAAGGTCTGTTACTCTCTCTCTCTCTCTCTCTCTCTCTCTCTCTCCATATTTTGGCAAATTATCAGTCAAACTAAGAGGGAATTATTTTATCTCAAACTGTCACAGAACCAGCCACATCCTCATATACTGTAAACCCACAACTGGCAATTGTACCCATAAACTATTACTGGGTCCAGGCCTTCTGGGCACCAGGATGGCATGGCCATATGGATAGGCAGAACTGTTGTTTGTAGACAGGCAGGAGAGAGCAGAGTCTTAACTAGCCATTTTGGCTAGGGGTGGATCTACTATGAAAGTAACAACACTTAAGTTTCAGGGCTTCTAATCCCAGAGGGGTCCCAGAAACAACATTAGTCCAATTTCTTCTTGTCTTTGAAGAAGGAAGCCCTCCAAGAAGCATGACATTTCCTTCATTTTCAAACTCTTTAAACATGGTTCTACATTTTATGCTGTAAGGACACCAATGAAAACTGAATCCTCAGGTCACTCCTTCCTCATACTTCATGGGACCTCTCACCCCATGTTGTGATATTACAATACATGTTTTTTTTCTCATCCTACCTGCACTCTGTTTCACTGGCATATACTGTGAGGGGTGCATCATATACAAGGGGGTGATGTTGACATGAATGTAAGTCTTCCTTCACGGGAAGAGCAGTGGTAGGGAGTGCAATAACATCACAAAAATGTGATGGTCTAAGAGTTGTTAAGGCATTTGAATCTGGTAACATGCTGAAGAGCCAAACAACGGACATAGAATATCTTCTTACCGCTCCTCATTATAAGTGGCTTTGGCATAATCAATATAATCATTTTTCCCATGCATTTTGGGTGGCATCTCCATGCTACATGTCATATATTACATGTCACATGTCGTTCCACCTTGCTGTCACTGGTCCAAAATGCAAGAACCATTGTGTTTGTTTCACTTCACTATCATTGTCTTTGCTTTATGCATTTAATTTTCCACAGATTTCATTGCTTGCAATCCACTCCACTTGGCAGTTATGTGGAACAGTAACCCTAGACAGCACTACGTATTTCTGCATGCTTTGTGCAGCCTGTGAAAGCTTATGCCATAATAAAAGTTGTTAATTGCTACCATGTCACCAAATTCCCTGTTATTTATTTCAGTGTTCATATATAAGGCTAGTTTGGGGACTGAGCCTTATGAGAAGCAATTGTAGAAACACAGATTAACAAAATAATGGCATCCTGAAAGCTACGCTTGAGTCAGTGAGCTGGATTCAACATCATCATCATCATCATCTTAGAACTACAGAGCTGGTATGGACCCTATGGATCATCGAGTCTAAGCCTTGTCAAGGTGGCACAGTGGGGAATTGAACTCCCAACTTCTGGCTTTTCAGCCAGATCCCTAAACCAATGAGGTTTTTGATAAATCTTCAGTCTGATCCAATCAAAGCAATTACACTGATAATGTTCTCCGGGCTCACTGTATTTGATTTGCCAACACTGGACTTGAGAGTGTCAGATTTCTCCAATCCTCCTGTTTCTTTCAGTTTTATGACATACTCAATGAGGCCAAAATAAGCTGCATGAGAGAGTTCATGCTAGAGAGGATACACTCTCTCTGCATCCCGTTTGTGACACAGATAATAGCAAAGGAGAAGTTGACGCGCAGATAGGTTTTACTTAAGTAACCCAAGAGGGGTTTGCCTGTGCAAAGAAGAAAAAGAAAAACGTCCCTCAATGCAATCCATGCGTCATAGACTTTGCTACTCTAGGTGCTTTCCTGGCACTACTAGGAACTTCCTGTCTGGAAGCACTCTGTGCCAGGTCTGTGTTAGTCACTGTCCCTCACATGCCTTCTCACCCACAGTTTGACACTTGAAATGTCCTTGATGATTGCAAGAAGAATGACTTGCACATGTGAATGGACTAACAGCAATGCAGCTTATGCACCCTGGATCTGTATCAGCAGGCAGGCAGGGGAGGTTTGAACCTCCTCTCCAGCTGCTTTCCTTGCAAATTCACTCCCCTCGCACAGAGAGAGAGACACATACCGGGCATTGAAGAAAAGAGCTCTCCCCCCCCCACCCGCATTGACAGATCATCTAATGTTTTCTTTAGCACTCTTTTTTATGACAAATGCATGTGAGAGAATGAAATGGAATCTTCCTTACTTGGTTTCCCAGGTTCGCCAACAGGAGAAATAAGGACTCTTTTCACTTTCACGACTTTCCATTCTTGACTCTGGTCACCCCTGTTGCTCAAGCCAGAAGGCAGCAATTCAGAAGCAGAGCTTGGAGGGTCCCTTGTCACTGGACACCCACCCCTGGCCAAACCACCGCTGCCTCTGCTGGTTGGCAGCACTTCTCCATTGGCTCTCCAGGATCCTCCCAGAACATCCTCACTTGGTGACTCTTTCATCTCTTGTGCTTTTGGATTTGCAGGGAAACTCTTCGCAACTTGCAGGTGTCTTGGGCTGCTTTCTTTCTCCTTTCCTTGCAGCCTTCCTGAGCAGCCGTAGCCTTCTCTGGAGTCTGACTTGGGCTTCAGAAAGCTGTGAGAATTTTGCTTCGCCCTAGGGGATCCAGCTCTGTTGGCTTGAGACTGGAGACATGCTTGCAGTAAGGTTGCCTGCAGCATTTTCTTACTTTCTTCGCTTTTCCAGAGCCAGGTTCAGAACTTCATCGATTTGCTGTTGGCATCAGCCTTTGATTCCAGCTCAGGAAAAGAATTGCCTGTATGATTTTGATCACGCCAGTAGAGCTGTCCAGGAAGGAGAATGGGTGCTTTAGCACACTAATCCCTTCTCCGGCTTGCCCAACAGGATCTTGAGTGCAGACACAGAAGTGGCACCAAGTGTTGGTGGTGCATTTCTCTTATTCTGAAGAGGAACTGCAGACTTTTAGGGCTGACAAATAGACTTATTACTTTCTTACATTTCTTTTCAATCCAGTTGTTTAAGTTGAAGAAGACAAGAGTGTCTTTTTGGATTCTCCTTGCCTCCTATATGGGTGAAAGTTCTTCAAAGCAAACAAATCTAACAGGGGGAAAAAAAGAAGGGCACAAGAATATCAATATATTTTACATTTTTAAAAAAATGATAACAATTATCTTTGACTTTTGCCTAGCCTACTCCCACATCTAAATATGTTCTGATTTTTAAAAAATAACAAAGGATTGTATTAAGCAGCAGTCTTGCTTTAGCATAATACCACTTTCCCAAACAGTATTTTTGGTATTTTTGTCAGTCGCCCATATTCATTGCAGCCTTTTCTGCATTTCTTCAAAATCTGTTCCTGAAGACTGGAAGTGGCCACCTTGAGAGAAGGGAAGTAATTTCTGCTTCTGCAGGGTACCCATTGGATCCAACTTATTGGATCAAATCCAAGCTAAATAAATCATGCTTTATTCACACCGATACCAGCTGAATGCAAATTAATCATATCAAACTCATCCCATTGATTTCAATACTGCTAAAGCATGAATAAGTTGGGGACAAACTAGAAGTGAAGGAGATTCCCTGTTCCCTATGATAAGTGCATTCTTTCTCCAACAAGGGATTCTCCACGAGCTAATTGCTAGCACCACCAAACATGCAAATAAACTTTTTCAATAACCAATCGCAAAACAAAGCTTGCTGGAATGAAAGATACAACTGAGTGAAAGCACATGCTTAAGGAAATAACAGTTCTACTGGTGGATTAATTGTTTTGTTGCTTGCATGATATAACACAAGAAAAGATGAAATTTTCAAGAAGGCATCTGTGAGCTTTTACAGAGGCCTGCCATTGGCAGATACACAGCAAGCACCTCTATTTTCGGTTATTTACATGCTAATACAAGAAGGATTCAAGGACATATCATGTTGGAAAGAGAGAGAAAAAAGATGTATAAAGTGATGGGGTTGCTATAAACTAAAGAATAAACCAAATATAAAGCAGGAATAGATCTTTTCCTTGACACTATCTTAGTCCTGACATACTAAGAAGACTACATTCTTAGAGTATCACCCAAGGAATGGTCAAAATTGCTTCTTCTACAAGATACACACTTTTTTTTCCTTAAAAAGAAATGATAAAGTATTTCAAGGAACTCTACTGATGAGTCAAGTTCAGTGGTAAATTCCATACATTCCAGGAGAGATTTCTTTCTAGCCCGGGAGCTCCTGCTGTTTCTTCATCAAACCACATTATCAAGCTAATATTCAAAGAACGTTGAGGGAAATAAATCTTTCAAGCCCAAGAGAAGAGAAGCAAGCAGAACGTATGCAAATTCTGTCTAGCTGAGGCTCACAGCATATACTTCTGTCCTTCAGTCCTTATATTATTATATTTCTAGTTATAAACCAGAATAGAAACAACTAATAGACTGAATGACATCCATTTGCATTGGACCAAGAAATTAATAGAAAGCACTAGAACCTGATCCCAGAGCATGGTGTGAATGTACAGAAAGCAGCTGATTTGGTTAAGATAGACGTTAGCCCAATACATTTTAATCATGCCTGAGGGGAAAGACAAGATGGAGCACTTCCCATTCCGTCCATCAAAGTCAACTCGATCCATACATGAATCATATTTCATTGTTGGCAATAGAAAAGCATGCTCCACCCAATTTCAGGACAGCAGGCTAGCTTAGGCAGTCAAGCAAGACCATATGACACACCTACAGGTCTGTCCCCCAACACCCTGTGGTTGCTCCCGGCCTTGTAGTATGGTTGGCCCCAGAGTTCAGCACCAATACAAATATTTTGTCAATGTCTTCATCAAAGCGAACTAGAATGACTCCAGATTGACCCTGTATCTCTATCTTTCTGAAAACCTGTCAGGGGCTTTTACTTTGTAGGTAAGGGTAGGACAACTCTGATTTGAATCAGTCCCAGAACACGTATTTCTGGAACCAATTCAAAGGAGGTTTTCTGATTTGAATATGCCAATTTTGTGAAGTGGTTTAATAAATGAGCCACTCAGGATAGTAGCAAATCAATCACTTCCTCTGCTCCTTGACTGAGGGGCAGGATAAGTGATTTTAAAGCTATGTAATATATCATAATTGATGCTCTGCATCAGTTATTTTAAAAAATGAAAAATCTTTGCCATGTCTTAATGGGCCAGATGAGAAACTGCCCACAGTCAAATCCATGATGGTGGCTTCATCTGCAGGTGGTTTCTCAACCAGCCCTTTAAGAGAAAGCAGAAAGATGGGCTGCAGGAGTAATTTCCATGTGAATGGGAAGGCTTGATCACAATGATCTAATCAAGCCCAACTGTTCCAAAACCTTCTGCCTGTAATGTAGCCACACCCTAAGCTGATTCTAGTAAAGAATGGATAAAAGAAGCAATGGATGGATACAACTGAAGCCTTCACTGCATGTGTAATAGATATAGTGAGCCGGACAGCCACAAAATGCAGAAAGACCTCTTCAGTGATAAACTGCAGTGGGAGAACTGCTGGAGCTTAGCACGCCAAATTAACAAAGGGACATGTTCCCTTCTATGACTATGTGCATGGATTCCATTCTCTTACAGACTTCAGTCTCCAGACTGAATGATGTCTTGGTGGGAGATGTATGAATTAATGACTTTTATTTAAGGCACCATTCATACCGCTCTGTAGCTAAAAGGGCTCTCAGATAGTTTGTAATCAGTAAAACAAGATAGTCCCTGCCTTGTTGACTTAAAGTATAAATAACATGACACAAAAGGAAAAAGGGATAAAGAGGAAGAGAAATACAAATAAACACAAGCACCAAACCTTAAAGGTTTTATAGAAGCTCCTAACAAGGATGAAGGGGAATGTGGTGGTGCTGTGGGCTAAACCGCAGAAGCCTGTCCTGCTGGTCAGTAAGTCGTAAGCAGTCGTGAAGATCGAATCCACGCAACAGAGTGAGCTCTCGTCGCTTTGTCCCAGCTCCTTGCCAACCTGGCAGTTTGAAAGCATGCAAATGCGAGTAGATAAATAGGTACCACCTCAGTGGGAAGGTAAAACGGCATTCCCTAGTCACGCTGGCCACGTGGCAACGGAAAACTGTCTTCAGACAAGCTCTGGCTCTACGGCTTGAAAACGGGATGAGCACCGCCCCCTAGAGTTGGACACGACTGGACTAAAAATGTCAAGGGGAACCTATACCTTTACCTTTAACGATGAATGGTGTTATGTGTAGTTCAAAGAGAGAAGGAACTCACTGATTGAATGGCCCTGTGTCTCATTGCTCCTTCTGCTGCAGCCTATTTATTAGATGTGGATGACAGCTTTGACTCAAGTACAGTTTTCCTGAATATACAAGTACCTGCACATAAATTCTTTCAGGTAATATTACAGTTAAATTTCTTAAACTACCCTGACTCTACAAAACCTAAGACACACACATTCATCTTCTGTGTTTTTCTGTTCCTCATTAATAATATTCATATAGAGCCATGAGGTTTAGACATGTTTTTTACAAGACAAACATGTGGAAACAACCTGAATATTAAGGCCTGGCTGTTTTAAAACGTAGGCTGTAAGGATGAGTGGTGTTTTGTGTAGTTCTTATTAGAACACAGACATCTGTGTCCTTGTAGCATGATTCTAACTCAGCAATCTTGCTTTTAACAACCTCTGTGTATGAACTCCTTGAAAGGGAACAGCAGAACCACTGATGTCAAGGACCTGTGGAAAATGATCTACCTCCTATCTGGCTTTACAGTCTGAACTATCCATTTCTTGGTGGTTTGTGATATCTGTAAAAGATCAAAATACAAACATGCAGCTAAAAATAAACCTTCTAAATCCTACTGGCAATAACTCTTGATTCTAAATACATGAGCCAATTAAAAAAAGTCTTACATCAGTTTCAGAGGATAGAAGATATCAAGTTGTTTCTCTCCTAGGTATCTTCATTTGACCTTGTCCCTGAAAGAGCTGGATGATTGATTATTACTATTATGGCTCTTGTCTATTATTGGTACTTTATCCATCCTCTTTTAGAATTCTTCATAAGCCATCAGACTAAATATCACAAAACATTGCACAGGTAAATCTGCTTATGAGTTAGACTTTGTAGCCAGTGATGTCAGCTCTTGCCTGTCACACTCTTAAACATGAGAAGGAGAGACCTCAATTTTTTTTCTTCTTGCATCCAAGGTGATTACAATATGTGCTACAATGTTGCAAGGACTTTTAGAAGGCAGAAGCACTAAATGGGTTGCTTTCACCTTTTTGATCCATCAGTGAGTCCTTCTGTGTATGTGGTGCGCATGCTAAGGGACATTTTTTTCAAGATGTGGAAAAGTCAATGGGAGGGAAAACATTTGCATCATTTTCATGCTGGTAGAGGAAGCTCTCACATGAGGCAGTGCTGTCAAAAGACTATCCCAATGTGACAGAAAGGGTCTCAGCCAATAATTCTTCACATCCCTCCTTCCAGAAAATCTGATGCCTGTTGGGAGCAGCTGCAAGCTGGAACTCTCATGAAGGCTGGTTTTGCTTGTGAAATCACTTAAGTAAGAGGGCGAACTTGCCATATAAAACAATACAGTTCTGCTAGGTCAGGGGTCTTGTCTGAAGCATTGCACATCCTTCCTGGTTTGCAGATCTGCACCCAGCAAATAGTTATAACAGATCTGCAAGGCAGGAAGGGCTTGGATTAAAGATGTCTGCTGGAAATAATCTACTAATGAGTACAAACAGGATACAAACCATTTTATTACTTGAAATGGAAAAGGCAGAAGACTTCACTCACAAGTAACTTAGGGTGTGACCACACTGGGAGATAGATCTCAATTTGGGCTGCTTGCAAAGCTATTTGGTGTGATTTATTTCCTGGTGATCACATAACACATGGGCAAATGCACTCCAACCTGGCCCCAGTCAATGCCCAAACTGGACCTTTTTTGGTCCAGATGTAGGACTTCTACTTCTGAGGGCCAGGCTGGAGTGACTCTCCAAGGGTTGCTTCAGGGGAGACCTTTCTTATTAAGGTGACCATTTCCGGTGTGATCAGGCATATGCCTTTGCAGCCATTTGATCGCACCCTTACTCACAGAAACAAGTCAAAGCAGGAAAATGTGATGAGGACAGGAAAAAGAACAATATAGAAAAACAGGTCCCTCATTGTGTAAAAAGACACCCCATTGTCTGAGCCAGGGAACCTCTATGTTCTTGGATTCCAACTACCATTGTATCTCAACATTAGCTATATTTGAAGGCCACCGTTGCCTACACTTGAACAGCATGAAGACCACAGTTGGCTAAACACAAATTTGAAGGGCTACCTTCTCCTCCCTGCTTCATGGTTTTGAATAGTTTTCTGGATCTGTCTCCTTCACCATATGATGGGAAGTCTGTGACCTAGCCACAAACTTTCATGAATCACCAGCTTGCCCCACCTACTCCACAGCCCAGTTTTCCTGGCTTCTCAGTGGTTTGTATTAGTTAAGCAGCAAAGGAGGGACTGTGGACAGGTGGATGGAAATTGAGTAATGCTCAGTTGATCCACGGAGAACAACTGAAGAGCTGCCGAAAGAAGTTGTGATGGTAATGGGGCAGATGGGGCTTGGAGAAGGTATATCATACATTGGGGAGCCAGATGTTTGCCATGCCCGATATAGAGTGCTTTGATAATCTTGGTACGTACAAGGGGTCCAGAGGCATTTTCTTTTGGTTATTCAAGTGGACTATAATGATGTTTATGCAGGACATGTTGGCTACAACCAGCAGGAGTACCTCTATGCCTTCCTCTCTGTCATTTGATGTTGGGTAGCAGCTTCTGAGGTTCAATTTGGATCCAGGCTTTGGTTTGAAAAACAAAGTGTGCTGCTTATATACTGCCCCATAGCACTAAAAGTACTCTCTGGGCAGTTTATAAGTTAATTATGCAGGATACACATTGAACACCCCCCCCAAAAAAAGCATGAGAACTCTTTTTCTCACCACTGATTGCAACAAATAATAAATAAATATCAATGTATTCATTCTTCAAATAAATAAATAATCATATACAGTACCATCAACTCCATTCCGAGATGATGATTCTTTCGAGGGTTTACTAGGTTAAAAAAAATACTCTGAAGGGGTTTACCATTCCCTTCTTCTGGGAAGCAGTTTGCCCAAAGCCACACAGGCTGGCTCTTCCCCCTGGAGGCACATTGGGGAACCAAACTCCCAATCTCAGGCGCTGGAGCCAGATACCTAAGCCACGAAGCTATGCCATGGTCAAATTTAGTCAGAGCAAAGCATTATGTACCTAAAGCCTACATGAAGATGCCCAAATATGGTTTACATTTCAATAAGTAAAGAAGACCTAACAAGTTCTATCAACTGCATTAAAGCCAATTTTTGTAGCATCCATGAGGTTCATTTGCCTACTGGCTTCTAAAATAAAGAACCCATCCTGGAAGATTATGTATCTGTATCTGTACATGATATCAAACAAGATGACCTTTAAATTGATCAACCTTTAGCACTTTGCTAATAATTTTGTAGGAATGCAGTAAGTGGCTTGGAGGCATTTCCCATCAGTCAGAAAACCATCTACTTCTCCCCATAATGTAGGTTATTACTGCATGCTTGCTGTGTGTTTTATTTGATGTAAAGCATGAATCTGCCCCCTTTTCAAAATGAATACTAAACTTAACTTTCCACCTCCTACACAGATATGTTTTGGCAGGCACGGCTTTCTTCCACACCATCAAACTGAAGAGAAAAAGATCTGTTAATAAGCTTCTTATTGAGCGATCCCCATCTGGTGGGGAAGGTGAGTCTTTCAGCCAGCTAATTCCCTGTAAATACTTCAGCTTGCAAATGGCTGGATGTAATCCTGTAAGTTGTTTTAGGGCACCCGTGCTCCATTTATTTAGCAACTGAACGCTCATGCTATGCAAGTTAATGCCGAGCTTGGTCTCAAAACAGGTTCCCCTTGTGGCTACAAAGTGTGTGAGCAATGTCTGGGAAAATGCTGGAAGTCTGTGAAAAGGTGTGTAGGTGTGTGAGAGGAGGATATTTAAGAGTCAAGGCCGGAACCTGGCACAGGTTTCCCATCCCAAGAAGGCCCAAAAAATAATCATATAAATGCAAACTTGGTGCAGAATGTGCATTATCTTGAGGTAGAATTCTGACATTTTTAGAATATATCAAGTCCTGTTGTAAAGTTAATGAAAATATGTGGATAGCTCAGTGGTTAGGTATCTGGCTGCAGAACCAGAGACTGGGAGTTTGATTCCACACTGAGCCTCACTGACAGGGTTTGGACTTGATGATCCATAGGGTCCCTTCCAACTCTGCAGCTCTAAGATGATGATGTGTTATGACCATTCTTAATGAATGTTTGTTTTTCAAATGTTGCCTACACTTTTCAAATTTTAGCTACAATTAAAGGACACAGCTCTTGAGGGCAGGGAGGAACCACATTATTTCATTTTAATCCTGTATTGCTCCTGAAAATCAAGCCCTTCACATCCTTTCTTCTAATCTCACTCCAAAGCGGAGAGTATCGCAGGCCAAATCTCTATACTGTCTTCATTTTAACCATATATTTTAAGCCGGGGGTATGGGAAACAGGCAAGTCCTGCGCCTCTGTCTTGCTATCCCATTGCCCTCTACTGCTTTCAGAACTCATGGCAGTAGTTGCCTTCCACCCCATCCACATTTCTTTGTCCCCCCCCCCCTTTTGTTGCTTCAAGAAAAGGAGGAAACTGTCTTCTCTGCAGTCTTCAGGGATTCTATGATGTAGAACAGTGGTTACCAACTTTGGATGCCCAGGTGTTCTTGAGCTAAAACCTCCAGAAGCCTTCACCACTAGTTGTAATGGCCATGATTTCTGAGGGTCGTAGCCCAAGAACATCCAGGGACCCAAAGTTGGAAACCACTTGTGTAGAAGAATGCTTTAACATCTGTCACACAGCAGCAACAAATTCAGTATTGCTGAATACTGACGATGGTATGGAACTGAATGAGAATGCAACTCCAGGGGGTTCCAAGGCAGACCCCGTTGCTGGGAATTTAAACCGTAACTTCTAATCATATTAACCACTAAGTCACTCCGTTTAGGAGAGGTAAGAATGAAAATGGCTTTCCTTCCCACGTTGTAATGCAGTCCTGCTGCCTTGTTCAATAGGTCCATGGATGGTGGGACTCTTGTGGAGAAGTTACTAAGAACGGGTGGGATACAAAGAAGCACAACGGCTCAAGGTCAGAGTGTGGTACATGGTACAAATTACACAGTACTTTGGTCCTTTAACCCGGATCATTGTTACAGTTCAGTGCACTGAAGAGCATCAAATGGGGAAAAAAGCCCAAAAGACTGGTGGTGCAGAGCAATGCAGAACAATTTTGGCACCCCAGGCTTTCCTGCTCTACTGGTTAAGCTCATGTCACTTGATATTGGCACACCTCAGGATGGAGTAGAGAAATGAAGGGCGGTGCCTGTACCTGGGTGCTCAGTGACCATGTTGGTTCTGCTTGGAACCTACTCATTGTGTTTGCCCTTCCTCTTGGGGAAGAGTGGCTGCCGGCAACATATATGCCCAAGAAAGGCAGGTAGGCACCCTTCTAGCCTCAAATTTTTATACCATCTAAATTTTGGGACCCTGGATCAAAGCCTTAGTCATGTTGTCCTAGTTACTGCTCTGCTGGTGCCTCGTTTTCAGATTATACTCAAGCAAATTTTGTTATAAACACCTTCTAAATATTGCAGAAGACAATCCTTGGAATGAAGAAAGTTGTGGGCCAAAATAAACCACAGAGCTTCATAGTTGGATTTTTTTTTTTCCTCTTCAAAATTTGGAAAATACCAATTGTGGGAGTGGAGGGATTCAGAATGAAACCACACTAGTGCTGGGAGCAGCAGATTTACTTTGGTCTCGCCATGCAATTTCCCCTGTGAAAATGGGTTTCCCTAGTTGTTATTTGACATGTTAGAGAAAGCATACCTCTACACCCACACCACACACAAAGAGAGAGAGAAAGAGAGAATGTTCACTTACAGAGCAAATAACAAATGGAACAGCAGGATGTTCATTTGCAAAAGGGTGCTGAGGGTGGATGAAGGTGAGCAAAAGTTTTCTCCCTTTTTTGTCATGGGCCAATCTGGCATCCATTTTGTTGACTATTTTCTAGGAAGTTGGTGAATATGAGAGGATTAAAATTTTGTTAGCAGTTGGGGAGGAAGATGAAGAAGAACATTTTCAGACATTCCCTCCCCCCGAATATTCTTTTCAGAAAAATTTTGGTGAGTCTGGTTCTCAGTGAAGATCTATAGCTGTTTGTCAGTGGTACATTAAGCGAAGAAACAGTGAGCCAACAGAAGAGGGCTAGAAGCCAAACCTATTAGAAGCAGATGTCAAGTCATGCCCCAAATTCTCCATCCTGCTTATGGGAGGTGAGACTGAGAGATAGGGAGACCATTTTGTTGAATATTTTCCAAGGCAGATACATCATCCAGCATTATAGGGCTGACATGGTCTATGGTTCAAGCACATAGAGGCTCAACTCAATTGGGGGGGGGATTTAAAGCATTTCTGGCACATGGACTCTAGGCTGCTGGTATTTAGCAGTTAACCCCCCCCCACCCAGATTTCTCAAAAATTTCTATTTTCTTTTATAAAAATGAAACAAACAATCACAAACAAACAAATATGAGACATTGTGGCTCAGCACTAGCTGGAAGTCAAGATCTTTATTTCTCTCACCCTCGTATACAAAGATGAGGAACAGCAAGATTTTCCTTCTCACCTCATAAGGAGGCAAGGGATGTTGTGGTGCTCAGGAGAAAAGAGAATAAGAATGATCAAAATTTTGTACAAATAAAAATTGCACAAAATCGCAAAGGCATAGGTTTTCAAAAATTACAAGCATTGGATGGATTGTCCGCACCTTTTAAAGGTACTTCTAGAGGTCCTTCTTTGCTTGCTGTGCATGTGTGCTTTGCTTCTCAAAGGGAACGGACCCTAGTTTCTCACAGTGCCTGTTTGCACAAATCATGAAGTCCAAGGCAAGAGAAAATGGCACCCCTTGTCTTGAAACGCAGAATCTTGAGAATTCATCTTTGAGGTATCTCATCTTTGAGGTATCTCATCCAAGACAGCCCAAATTGGGAAGAATGAAGAAGTACATGAGTGTCCTTTACATCCCTGGTTTGATGCCCCTTGCTCAGCAGTATGACCATAAACCACATTGCCCTTCCCACCCAGCCCTTCGAACACCTCCAAAGAAATGATTGTTTTTCTAAAGCAGCACACATGGATACCCTAATAACTGTAATGTGTAGACGATTTTGTTCCTTTCCCTAGAAAAACCCACACCACCCAGGTTATATTTCTTTCCTTCACTTGTGCCTCATAAACCCAGTAAGAAGCAAAGTATTGCTATAGACAGAAGTGTCAGTAATGCAAAAGCTGATTGGTGTTAAAATGTGAGGTGATAAATACCTTTCATCCACAGTTGTACATGTAGCTTCAGATCAGGGAGGGTTTAACACTGTTTGCTGAGAGTTAAGATTAGCATGGCTGAAAAATGGGAACATAGACTTCTGCTGTTCCTTCCAAAAATATATATTTTTAATTCAAAAATTGGGAGCAATGAAATCCATTTCAAGAGTGTGGGAAGATGGGTGGTCAGCATCCTGCAGGCTTGTGGGCTTGAGTTTGACCCAAGTGCTGTAAGCGAAAGAAAATTGGTCCCTATGTGCTAAGATATCCTTTCCCCAACAAGCTGTGGGTCTACAAGGTGCAAGATGTCTCAGAAAATGTGGCTGACCCCAGACTGAGTCAGGGTCATCTTGGACTGATCAAGAATGGAGGCCATTTATATCTTTTTTTGCATTTTCTATATAGCTTAGTCCCAACATTTGCAAGAGAAACATTAGAAGTGAGAAATCTGAGTGTGCACATAGACTACAGTTTACTCCATGGTTCGAGCCAGAGTTGGCACAGTTAAAGTCAATGTATTTCCCACTGACTCCACAATGTGCATCTGAACACGTATAAGCCCAGTCCTTTTTTTTCATGGGCATTTGTTGCTTTTTCTACAGCTGGCAGGAGCTGGTGTTATTTTGTAGAGATTCTGCTTGTATCATTTATTTTTTGTTTCTGGCACATGTGATCCAAAGAGGATCCGAAGAGGTGGTGGCATTTTGAAAAAAAAATTGGCAAGTGACAAAGAGCCTCATGGCGCAGTGGTTAAAACGCTGTACTGCAGCTAAAACTGTGCTCACGACCTGGGGTTCAAATCCCAGGTAGCCGGCTCAAGGCTGATTCAGCCTTCCATCCTTCTGAGGTCAGTAAAATGAGTACCCAGCTTGCTGGGGGGGGGGCAATGTGTAGCCTATATAATGAAACTGTAAACCGCCCGGAGAGTGCTTGTAGCACTATGGGGTGGTATATAAGTCCAAAAATAAATAAATAAATAAAAATAGTACTGCATTGATATAACGATTTCTGAAACTGCAGGACTTGTTGGACATAGAACTAAACTGGACAAGCATCATTAAAAAATATTCAAAGGAGAGGCAAGAAGTGGTCAATTGACTGGCATACCATACTGCATTGAAGGATATGCCAGGTCAACAAGAACATCCCCCATGTCAGATGAAGACCACCCTTTCAGATGTTGTCATAGCAATACAGCACTACGCCATGTGCACAGGCTGGGAAGAGGGTAGCGTTAATGACAGAGCAGGATGGCCTACAGTACCTATGATCCTGGTGAGAACTGTAGCAATTTGAGGAGTGGTGTAGACTCTTGCCTCAAAAATTGCCTGGGATAATAAAACATTCCATGTGAAGAAAAGGCCATTGATCTGATACTAGGACACTTCAAATCAACCCAAAATAATCTAGGATAGCTTCCCTGACTAGTAAACACCCTGAATCTAGTAGGCTGGTCTTTTAAAAGTTCTCTCCCTCAAGTAGCACCATCCAGTTTTTCCCTGAATATTGCAAAAGCTGGGATAACGATGGGCTGTTAAGGGACACTTCAGGGCATTTAATGCGGCCATCATAGCCTTATCCAGCTTAGTACACCAAAGAGCTTTTGGCCTACCCCACTCCTGTTGCCTTGCAGTGACTGTAACCTGAGGTGAGTGCCTCAGCCTTCATAATGGCATGGTGGCTCTGTTGAGTTGGACTATTGGGGGACAAAAGCAGCACTGTATGAACAGCAGGGCACCGGTGTCTAAATACCTCGATAACAATGCTTTCAAATACGTGAGATACCTAAATATATACACAAATATATCTGGCTGTTTCTGTCCGTACTTGCTAGTAATATGAATCTGAGCTATATAATATTGTGAGAATATGTTAAATGTGATTTACTTCTTGTGAAGGAAACCAGGGTCTCTTGAAATAGCCTCAACTACCTTGGGTCTAAAGAGATTCTTGTTGGCTTATATGAGCAACTGGAGCTCTGTTAGTGGTTGTAGGTTCTGCATCTTGGCTGGAAATTTGGGGGGGGGGTATTGTTTTCCTTCACATCTCCTGTGTTTATTTACATGCTTTTCAGAATCTACACCATACAAAACTTTTTTTCATGCTTCACACACACAAACACTCCATCCAGTTACTTTCACACACAAACAAATATTCCAGATGTCTGTTCAAATGTTATTGCTTAAAAAAAAAAAACTCGCCAACTTCTCTGTCCCCACATTGTTTATTGCTCCTGATTTTTTGCATAGCGCTAGCTATGCCGATCAGGCATTTAGGCTAGAGGCACTGATGGTGCAAAAGGAGGTTCATAAAAGGAAAGCTAGTAGGCTACCGTGATGTTGTCTGGCTTGCGTTGCATGAGTCTCGAGATGCACTGGATTTCATTAAGCCCATGAGCTTACCCAGTAATGTGATCTGAGAAAACACTCAGTGCTGCTTTTAAAACTTGGACAAAGACAGTCTAGAGGAGGTTATTTTAAAATGAGCTCTCACTTCTTCCTTTCCCTCCACATTCTCTTGTTGCCTTTCTCCAGGTGCCTTTAGGAACTGAAAATCTCATCCACTTCCACAGTCCTGTTTGTTGTCAATCTCCTCCTCTCTCACTCCTTCTCTGACCACCTTGTCTCTTCTCACTGTATTTTGTGCCTTCTCATATTATCAACACATTTGGGGGGTGGGGTGGGGGTGGAGAGAGATTAACCAGTAGAGTGAGCATCAGGAGAGCTAATAGCACATACTGTATATAGGAGGGTTCCCAAATAAGCATCCATCTACTCCATGGATTTCAGGGCCCAATCTTGAGACCAAGAGTGCACCCCCTTATAATATCACAGCAGTTGGACTTACGATGTCACTGAGACAAGACAAGACAGGGTTGGGAGTTAAAGAAAGGCCACACCCAGGCAAGCACTTTCACACTGCTGCCAGGTGGGTGCTAAGGCTTTAAAACCATCTCTTGCACACCAATAAAATTTTCTCCTCCAGCACAATTTGCTCTGAGACTGGTCTCCCTTATTGGATGATGGGGAATCATAGCCTTTTCTTGAGACTCAGACCAAGTGACCTGAGATCAGGCAACACATTTAAGTGCAGGGGGGCTCTAATAGACTTGAAGCCTGAACCAAGCTACGTACCATAGGCCTCTCTAAAGCCTGGCCCATCTAAACCGGAGCTGATTCACTCACCCAAATTATGATCCCTAGAGGACGGAACCTCTGAGCCGAACATCACCGAGACAGCAGCCTTCTTGATCACAGATCACTCTCCTCCAAAAAATGCAGACAGTGCAGCTGGTAAGAGATAATCAAAAAGAATGAAACCAATTGGAAAGCCAGAGGTCTGCCCCTTTAAGCCAAGCCATGCCTCAGTTAGCAGAGGGCATCCAGAGAAGGCTGCACGGGGAGTAGAGATGGGCACAAACCGGCAAACTGGTGGCTTGTGATGGTTCGAGGTTTGAAGCTAGCCACACACCATGAGCCATGAACTATCATGAACCCCCCCAAAAAAACAAACTGGTTTACGGTTCGTTTTTCAGGTTCATGCTATTGCGGGGGGCACATGTGCACAGACAGCAGGCCTGTCTTCTGTACAACAGGCCAGGCCTGCTGCCTCTCAGGACGGTGATGGTGGTTGTGGAGGAAGTGGCAGTAGGGCGGGCATCTCTAATAGTGAGGGACAATAGAAAGGCTTAGATGAAACCTAGAATCTCTCAGAAACTGTTTTCTGTACTGTGGGTGCTGATGCTCAAAGCTTTGAAACACCAGCATGCACTTGCATACCATGTTCAACTGTACCTCAGTTTTGGGCCAGACTACCTTTGCCTACATACATCTGCTCATTCCTCTTAAGGATATCAGAAGGGCCCTGTTATATATCACCACAGACTAATTTAGCAGCTATTCAGAGCATTTGTTCCCTTCATGTAGCGGATTCTGTATTGTTGTTTTTGGGCCTTCCGCACAAGTGATAATGACCATGACATGTTTAGTATGGTGACATTTCCCCACATTTCAGTGATTTTAGTGCTTTTTGTCCCACTTGCAAAGCATGACTTATGGGTGGGGTTGTCCTCCCCTCCCCTCTGAGCTTTGCACTATACTGCGTCCCACGGCCAAGGCAGCCCCCGTAAATATGCCAATGTATCAAGGGATCATGGGGCCTATAATTCTGTGATCCAGAATTTTCAGCACAAGAGCTTTCTGCATGCTGTTTATAAATAAAGATGGAGGCAGTTTGGGGAGTGGGGAATGGCCATGCTCCTCATTACATTTCCACTTAGTCCCCACACAAACAGCTCCATAACTGAAGGTGCAACACAGAAGTAGACTTATTGGGTGGGCATGGGGGGGGTTTAGAAAGATGTCAGTAGTTTCCTGGAGAGATGCTTTCCAAAGTTCGGTTTAGACATTAATCTCACTTAAGCACTGTTTGGAACAAGCAACAGCCAACCACAACATGTTCAGATGGAACTTTTTCTCATCTGGAGGAGCCTTCAGTCTAGTATTCGGTTCATACAGTGGCCAACTAGATGCCTGTGGGAAGCCCACAGGTTGTGAGTGCATTAACACCTTCCTGCTGAGCCATCCACCAGGTATGCTTCCTTCTCAGTGAACTGTGGGTTTGGTTTTACCAAAACAATGCAGAAGATGACCTTCAAGAATGTAACTAACAGTTTGGAGTTGGCTTTAATACATTTCAGAGTGTTGGGAAAGTTCCTTTTCCAAACTAAAACTTTCACAATTCCCCAGCAAGCATGGCTTGAAGCCAAATTGTGTGGGGGGGTGGGGGTGGGGGATGTTCTGGGCTTCGTGGTTTGCATGTTTTTCTCAAGTCTGAAATATCTTATGTCTTAACTGGCTTTGACCAACACCGACATCCGGGATAGAGTGGAAAATACAACACAATGTGCAAACACATAAAATCAGATAATATTATTGTCATCACAATGGAAACAGCAAACAGTACAAAATCAGAAGTGTTACAACTTGCTCTTCTTTAATTGTGGTCATTTCAAGTTGAACAAGTCTGAACAAAAAATTTTGCATCATCTCTGAAACAATATTCTGAGGTTTAGGCTTACAGGGAGCTATGTCTGTTCATGGCCCCTCCCATGTCCTTGATGTTCTGAGTTGGCACACAGAAAATACCTTCAGGGCACTGACCACAATGGATTCTGGGGACCTTGGGAAAACATTTGGGAGGAGTTGGTTGTTCAGCAACATAGGACTGAAGCAAGTTAGGGCTCTGTAAGTCATTAAAGAAGATTATTTTAAGTGGGGTAAGCATCCCATTATGTGGAAGTATTTGTGAAAGATTTTGTTTTAAGGTATTAGCACCTGTTGCAAAGCTTTACATGTCTCTTTTAATCACAATAGATGCTTTATTTCAGTATTTTATCTATCTATCTATCTATCTATCTATCTATCTATCTATCTATCTATCTATCTATCTATCTATCTATCTATCTATCTATCTATCTATCTATCTATCTATCTATCTATCTATCTATATCTTATTTGTTTGTTTGTTTATTTATTTATATCCTGCCTATCTGGTCTTGCGACCACTCTAGGCAGCTTCCAAAAGTATATTTATATAGGTGCACTGAAATACATTTGGTGCAATATAACTGCTTTAAATAAATAAACAATAAAGAACAATCTATGTTCTCAAAATTTCTTCTGAAAGCACATGATATATGCTATTTTAATATTTTATATTGTATTTTTAAATGGTTTTAATGTTTTTAAGTTTTAATGTTGTACGCCGCCCAGAAGCCACTGGCAATGGTGCGGCTAAAAATATTGTAAATAAAATAAAATAAAATAAAATAAAATAAAATAAAATAAAATAAAATAAAATAAATAAATAAATAAATAAATAAATAAATGATGGAAAAGTTGTGCCAACTAATAGTTCAGTAGGTTTCACATGCCAAAACAAGAGGGCTGAATGAAGACCTTAGAAAATGTTGCATACGTGCATATGTTGAAGGACGAGTGGGAGGAGATAGCATGGAATGATGAAAATCTTATTAGTTATGGCTAGCAGTGTAACACAATTGTCATAAATATTTTTCACCAATTCCTAAAACTAAGGAGTCAGCACAGGCATTTGCTCTTGCATGTCAAGTTGTGCAACTTGGTGCACAGCAACACGTGCCTATGTTCACTTCTTAACATGTGGCAATTTGCTGCCAACATTTGCAGTAGCTGCATTACAATGGCAGAGTGAGACTAGACAGGGATTTACCCCATGGTTTGGCCTGACCTGGGGATAAGCTGGTACATTTTTCCCTGGCAACCACATAACGTATGGGCCATTGTCAACCAGCCTGTCCCTGATCCATGACTATCCATATCTTTTGGGGGATTTTTATTTTGTTTTGCTTTGTTTTAAAAAAGAGCCCTCATAGGGCAGTTCTAATGCTTTATGCCTTTCAGATTTTTTTAAAAAATTAGAAGTTTCCTCCCATTTCCCCTCTTTTCTCCCCTTTCCCTTTAAAGAGAGAAAGGACCAATAGGATCACTTGTGGTGCAACATGGTTTCCTGATCTTTGTGTGTGAAGGCAAGGATCACACTAAATGACATACAGTACTGCGTTTCTATGGGACCTTAAGGGACCCTACTTTAGTCATATCCAGCCCACTCCAATTTGGCCATACAGCCACACTCTCTGTAGAATTTGGGTCAGTATCTAAAGGCGTCAGCCAAATTTAGTACTTTTGAGTCTTAACACTGCTGGTCTTGGAGAAGTTGCAGACATGGACCATGGCTTCCTGAATCTACTGGCTATGCTGGCTGGGGGATTCCGGAATCTGCAGTCCAAAAGGTAGGTTTTCCAGTTCTGAACAGTAGGTAAACAGGGACAGAGAAGGGCAGGGACTCCATTCACTTCCTCCATATCCCACCCTTCCCACTGTCCACTAGGTCAGTGGTTCCCAACCTTGGGCCTCCAGATGTTCTTGGCCTACAACTCCCAGAAGCCTTCAGCAACACCTCTGCTGGCCAGGATTTTTGGGAGTTGAAGTCCAAGAACATCTGGAAGCCCAAGGTTGGGGACCACTGCACTAGGTGACAGAGGTGAACACTACCAAGCATCAGTCTGGCAGCTAGATATAAGGCAAAACCATATAGTTTAGACAGATGCTTTGCCGCAGTGACACATTTCGTTGGCAGAGAAGTTAGTATGGCACAGCCTTAGAATTGCCACAGGGCAGCAAGACCATGCAATTTCTGCAGCAGCAATTTAGATTTCTCACCAGCACCATTTCAGCCTTGAAAGGAAGATTTCACCCAGTGTGATTGCATTTCAAAGCAACAACCCTGGCTTTAAACTAATTACACATTGTGTTCACTGAGAAGTAGATGTAAGGGTAGTGCTGTGGTTGATGACTGATATGAAATATTTAATGCTTCCAGAAAGAAAGCTTGGGAAATGCCTGAGCCTGTTCTTCCTGGAGGAGGGAAGGAAACCTCATTGCAATTTACTCATTGTAATTTGGAAATGTTTTAGGAGAAGACAGTGGACAGCACTCTGCAGATGTTCACTGCTGTGACAGCTGGGAGAGAAGGTGGGAGAGATTGCGGCAGCAGTTCTGGCCCCTCTCATTTTCCCGGGTAATCCCAGCCATTCCTTAATGAATAGAGATTACCTCTACCCATGTTTTAGATGCCTGCCAATTTTGGTTGGAACAGAACCCACCTTATTTGCTCTCATAGAAGACCTATGGCAAGAGAAGGGTGGGGAACGGACTGCACTCTTGCTGATTCTCCTAGATTTCTTGGCAAGTTTTGATACCCTCAGTCCTTGTGGATTGTCTGCCTTATGTCCGAGCTGTGGCAGAGGCATGATGGTTGTGTTCCATTGGAGTTGACATCTAGAGACTGGTGCTGGCAGATTTGTCTTTTGTTCTGCAACTCTTTTGTTACAAAATGTGGGTTTGTCAGCAAGATGACTCTAGGGTCCTCCTTCTAGATTCACCTGTGCCTACATGTTTAGTGAGAATGTGATGAAGGAAGGCAGGACCAAATGAGAGCCACAAAGCTTTCGTTGTATGGCATACTATCATTTCTGTAGCATAATAATTATCTTTCTTCTTCCCAGCTATTTCTTTTTAAACTCTTTTTCCTCTTCCTTTCTTTTCTTCCTTCTCTTTGCTACCAACAGTTGTCTCAATATGATGGCAGGACAGGCAAATCTAATGACATTCTGTTGATTAACAACTTCAGTCATCCAAAAAGCAACAGATAGAAAGGCATCTTCCAAGGCTTGCAGAAATCTTAGCACCTTTTCAAGCAGCCAGTGTTGGGGTGTGTGGCTAGGCAGGTATCCTATACGTAATCTGACAAGACAAATGTGAAGCTGAGGCTATAAGCCTGTTCCCTGCTTACCTACATACACTTAATTGGACTTACATGGGCTTACTTCCATGTAGATATGCGTAGGATAGCACCATCAACTGGTGGAAAGATTTGCAAAATAACCAAAACATTGGCTATAATGTTAACTTCTCACACTTTTTATTTGAATTCAGCATCTCCAAAGGGAATTCTATACATAGCTGTGTGAAGCTAAATGAGCTTGATCCTGCCACATGTACTGCCAATGGTTCTTTTAACACCCCCACCGACACCCCCCATGACATTCCATCAAATAATGAAATCCAACAAGCCATGCTGATTCGTTTCCCCTGAAACCATGTGATGCTCCTGTACTTTATTCCACTGCCCCTCATACATTGCAAGGCACATTGTTTAATAAAAAGTAGGCAGAAAAGGATATATATTTGTAGCTTAGAGGTGCATGGCTTTGAAGAGAAGCCCTTCAGCTTTCTGATAACCAAGGACATACAGTCCAATATGGGTCTAAGCACACTCAGGGTTGGCAGAGGGGGCACTCCTCACAGATTGAAGGAAAAGGTAATGACTTCCCCAGTCAGTTTTCCTATTGAGAGCAATGTCTCCTTCAGACTGGGATGACAGGAAACATCCTCTGCTTTGGCACCACGACAAAGCAATGCTTGTGAAGAAGGAACTTCACGGACATTTATAATAAGAGGATCATGAGGCAAACAAAGTACATTCCAGGTCTCTTTGTTCCCATTCACTTGCCCTTGTGAAATCAACCTACAGTAACTTCTGATTACTCTTAGGCTTCATCTCCCCCAACCAGCTCCAACCTACTATCCGGAGACACGTTCTCCCCCCCCGCCCCTCGCGGCTCCTGCTAGTGACTCCCTCACACCCAAGTCTTACCTGCTGCAGCAAAATGAGGTCCTACAGCTGGCTATGCTGACTGGCTGGCCCAGGAGTCGTCCTTCTCCATCCACCACGGTCTGCATCTCAGAGAGAGCAACTGGCCTTTTCTTTCCCTCTCCCTCCTTCTCCCTCCCCTCCGAGTTGCCTGAGCAGGAACAGAGGAAGGAAGGGTGAGGGGGGGAGAGAGAAGGAAAGGGAGGGAGAGTGTGGGGCTGAAACTTTAATAGCACAGAGACCCTTTTGTTTCACGGCATATGGTATATTTCATACATACTGAAGACATTAGCCACCTATATTTTTAAAGAGCTTACTTCAAAAGTATAAACACAGATCATGCCCAGATTTGTGAAAACATGGTCTGGGAAGGGTTGGGAGGGCTAAAAAATCCAAACAGAGATGGGGTGGGGGAAGAGGAAAAATCAGGCCAAAGATGCTTTGAAAGCCAACAGAAATGTTTCTTCTCTTTAAAAATTTCCAACAGTGCTACATGTGTGTAGTCCTGTGGGCAAACTTTTGCAGATGTTATATCCAAGTTTATCTATTCCACTTTTGGCCACGTTGTAGTTCCTAACCCTTTCACACACACAACAAACGGATTTTTGACACGTTTGTTGGGGGGGGGAACAGCCCTTTGCTCCCTCTTTGCCACCCTCCACTTACTGGTGTGGGCCCTCCTCTAATAGGCTGGCTGCCTGGACCTCCTCAGTCCTAACAAACTGGGGGCAAGGCAGGGAGGGAGGTGTCAAGTGAATTTTGGCGCCCACAAGCTCTGAGCCCCATGGGACCTGAGGCAGTGGCAAAGATAAGAGACTCACACATCTGGCAATGGTTTGGAAATATCTAAATATTTATCTTACGTCCCAAACTCTTGCAAAAGCCTGCCCTGTCTCCTTCTCTGGCCAAAAAAACAATCGGAAAGAGTCTAGGCTACAGCCTCAAATGGTAATTTCTCACATAGTTCTATTCCAAAAAACAGTCAAGACCAAAAAAAGCACCACAAGGCTTATTCTTAGTTACTCATCATCACAAGCAGTTATGATGGGAGACACATTTGCTCGGGTTGGCTGTTTGTTGATGGGAGTGAGATAAGCCCTTGAAAGACAAAATTTTGGAGAGGATGTCTTGCAGTGTCAAAGGATGGAGCAATGCTCTTAATTTCCAGCTTGCTAACAGCGGTGAGATTGATTATTGCTAGGAACTGGAAGACAACTTATAATTTCCAGTTCAGTTATTGGCATAGGGATATAGTTATCAATGATAAGCTCGCTTGTAATAGAAAAGCTAAGAGGGTCATAATAGGCAGAGAAGAGGATATGGGGAGAATTTGTCAATTTCATTCTCAGAACTGCAGAGCTGGAAGGGACCCTATGGATCATCGAGTCCAGGCCCTGTCATGGAGGCCCAGATCCCTAAACCATTTTGTATGAATAAGGGGAAGGGGCAAAGCCAATTGCAGTAAGTAATACAATTCTGGAAGGGAGAATTATAAATAGTTTAGGCTACTACCCCCAAATGGTCCTGGTAGGGGAGGGCACTGTATATTTAGTTATCTGTTCCTTGGATTTCTTTTTCTGTTTGTTTTTGGTGGGTGTATAAATTAATATTTTTAATAAAACAAAAAACCCTTTTTGAAAAAGAAAATGATTCTGTGTGTTTACAGATACCTTGCTATGAAGCAATGCATTCAAGCATGCTAACACGGCCAAAAATATATCTATTTTATAGATGGAAAACACTGAAGTTTCTAATTCAAAGGAAAATAAGATGATCCATGGCAAACAACTCAAAACCATGCAAAATAGTTCATTTGTGGAATGGGAACTAACAAACAAGGTACAGAATAGCGAACCCATGCCAAGAAACCTAAAGGGGAAACATAAAAACTGTCCATCCCTCAAAACGAAGGCAAAACACAAGCTAGGGATCAGTTGTCTCCTTACTGGAGAATCCAACCTTTACAAAGCCTGTTGTTTGAAAAAGTAAACTATATTAGACAGAAACAATGTGGCAACACATGTTGTAATTAAACAATGACTAAGGAACGTAAGAAGCATGCTCCCATTATACCCTTTCCCCTTATCAGATATGCACATATTTATGGATATCATATCATAGGCATCCTTCAGTCTTGAGAGACTACGGCAACATGCTCGGTATGAAGGACTTGGAACAGCGTCTAGTGTTTTGACGCTGTACGCGAAGCTGGAGTGTCTTCTCCAGAGCACGAAGCCTGGGTAAAATAATATGGAGGATAGGCTGTTACCCAACCAGCAAATCCCACCTCTCCACATCACTGAAATAGTCCAATGGAAAGGCAAGAGCCAATACAACTGGTTCCAGCAACTTCGCAGGAGTTGACAGAATGACACAAACTGCCTTCGGGACTCTGGCTCCAGATTTCGCCTCATGGTTAACTCCTGAAGCCTTTTCCATCAGTGGATATAGCCACAAGGCCGTGGAGGTTTGAAGTCAGAGTTTTTCTTCTCCTAGATGGGCTGCCTTCCAGGGCTGAACGAGTCCCACCTACCCGGCCTGTTCCCTCATGGCATGGACGACGATGGCAGCGCCTCAGTGGGGGTTTGAAATCAGAGTTTTCCTTCCCCTGCCTTCCAGGGCTGAACTGAACTCTGTCTGTGTTCTAGCTCTTGTCCTCTGAAGATGCTGGCCACAGAAACTGGCCAAACATTAGGAAGAAAAACCTAATGAAGATGGTCAAACAGCCCAACAAACCTTCTCCTGAAAGGTGGATAAAACTAACCTGTCTCACGATGGTCACCAAGCGTTGGATTGTTCACCCACTAATAGGAAATGGGAGCTGGGTTATGGATACAGTGGTGCCTCGCTTAACGAGTGCACCATATAGCGATGTTTCCGTATAGCGATCCCTTTTTCGGGATCGCTATACGGAAACATACCCGAGCTTCGCAATGGGGAAAACCTGCATTGCGAAGATCGGGTATTGCGGCGGCCATTTTGGAGCCGCCGAACAGCTGTTCGGCGGCTCCAAAATGGCCACCGGAAGCCCGGAAATGGCTGCCGGCAGCCGTTTTCACGCCGTGCCCTCGCTTAGCGAGGGCGCGAAAATGGCTGCCGGCAATTGGAATCCTCGCTGAACGGGTAAGTAAGAAAGGTATTGGAACGCATTAAACTAAGTTTAATGCATTTCAATACATTTTCCCTACCCGTTTAGCGACGATTCCGCATAGCGAAGATTAATCCGGAACGGATTAACCTCGCTATGCGGGGCACCACTTGTATGTAGAATTAGACATGGATATAGGCAGGCATGTCAACCTGGAGGTAGGCCTGTGGAGAAGAAAAAGAGAAGCACACCATCCCCACTCACTCCTTTTACAATCTACACTCATGCTCTCACATATCTACTCATGCTCTCTCTAAGACATAGTCTTTTACTTTCTCACACAGACAGAGAGAAGGACAATGACAGCTGGTGCTTATTGTGGTTTTGTGGTACATAAGGCACTAAAACCCACTGTGAGCAGATTGGAAGCCAAAGTGAGTATTCATATGGGATGGGGGGAGGCGAGCATTCACAGTACACATACATAAATGATTTCTGCTTCTGATAAGGAGGCAGGCAGGAGTGGGTTGACTGGCAGTAACTTAAGCCAAATGCCCTAATGGATGAGCCACCACTGCACAAGGACCTGCTTCCATCTCTCCATTCCTTCTGTTTCTCTCACTCTTCCTTCCTTTCTATTTCACATATACACCCATAGAGAGAGTGTGTAGCATCCCATTACCTTTGCTGACCAATGGTACATCGTTGCTGCTGCAGTGGGTAGGCAAAAGCCCAAACTATATGCATAGTAAAGTCACCTAGGAGGCGCCCCCTCACTGGAATGTCAACACTCAACAACTAGCTGCAGCTGTTGGGTGCATTTTGCTGTTTGGCCGGCTGCTGCAAAATGCACCTCTTAGTTTCCTATGCTACTTGGCTGATGCAATAGTTATTAGATGCCATCAGGTCAATTCTGATTTATGTTGATCCTTCCCAGGCTTTTCAAGGTGCATACATATACATCTGGTGACTCCCTGGGACTGCACAGCTTGCCCACAGATGCACAGGCTGGTTCTTCTCTCGAGAGGCACAGTGGGGAATTGAATTCCCAACCACTGGCCAATCGAACAGCTATGATAGCTGTTAGCTAGGCCTCACCTGGATGGTGGGCCTACTTATCTAGATTTCCCTCATGACACTTTCAGCCAGCTTAGAAGCAGGGCTGCCTTGATCACTACTCTTGGCTCACTTCTGTAACATGAGAGGGGTCAAGGGCTGGCTGGCTGGTTGGCCACAGCTGAGGGAGAATTTGAGGTACAGAGTCCCTGCCACCCACTCACTGCAGCTTGGCTCCCTGAGACCCATTCCTCTCACTGTTGTTGCTGCTGCAGCACCTACTGTTGCACAGATACATTGAATGAGGAGAGGGAGGGCGAGGATGATGACAGTGGTGGTGCTAAACGCAAAAATGGCAGCAGGTTGTTTTAAATCGCTGCTGGCTACATAGCCCTGGTATGTAGGGTGGTATCTCTCTTCTTAGCGTGGTATCTCTCTTCTTAGCGTTGTAGGGAAGCTGCTTGCCCGTGTTGTGCTGAAGAGGCTCCAGGTGCTTGCAGACAGAGTCTATCCAGAATCACAGTGTGGATTTCGAGCAAATAGATCCACCACTGACATGGTATTCTCCCTCCGACAGTTGCAGGAGAAATGCAGGGAACAACAACAGCCACTCTTAGTGGCCTTCATAGACCTTACAAAAGCATTTGACTTGGTTAGCAGGGATGGCCTTTTCAAAATACTTCCCAAGATTGGATGTCCACCTCGTCTCCTTAACATCATCAGGTCCTTCCACGATGGAATGAAAGGCACTGTAGTTTTTGACGGCTCAACATCAGATCCCTTTGACATCCGAAGCGGAGTGAAACAGGGCTGTGTCCTCGCACCAACACTTTTTGGGATCTTTTTTGCTGTCATGCTGAAGCATGCCTTTGGAACTGCAACAGAAGGTGTCTATCTCCGGACTAGATCAGATGGAAAGCTCTTTAATCTCTCTAGATTGAGAGCGAAGACCAAAGTCCAACTGAAATGCATGAGGGACTTCCTCTTTGCAGACGATGCAGCCATTGTTGCCCACTCTGCTGAAGACCTCCAACAACTCATGAACCGTTTCAGCAAGGCCTGCCAAGACTTTGGACTAACAATCAGCCTGAAGAAAACACAAGTCATGGGCCAGGGTGTGGACTCACCTCCCTCTATTACCATCTCCACACAAGAATTGGAGGTTGTTCATGACTTTGTGTACCTTGGCTCAACCATCTCTGACACCCTCTCTCTAGATGTCGAGCTGGATAAACGCATTGGGAAAGCAGCCACCATGTTCTCTAGACTCACAAAGAGAGTATGGCTCAATAAGAAACTGACAACACATACCAAGATCCAGGTCTATAGAGCCTGTGTCCTGAGCACACTCCTGTACTGCAGCGAGTCCTGGACACTTTGTGCCCGGCAGGAGAGGAAGCTGAACACCTTCCATATGCGTTGCCTACGACGGATTTTTGGTATCACCTGGCAGGACAGAGTTCCAAATAGAGTAGTCCTAGAACGAGCTGGAATTTTCAGCATGCATACATTACTGAAACAGCGACGTCTACGCTGGCTTGGGCACGTTGTGAGAATGGCTGATGGTCGGATTCCAAAGGATCTCCTATATGGAGAATTAGTGCAGGGAAATCGCCCCAGAGGGAGACCACAGCTGCGATACAAGGACATCTGCAAGCGGGATCTGAAGGCCTTAGGAATAGACCTCAACAGATGGGAAACTCTGACATCTGATCGTTCAGCCTGGAGGCAGGCAGTACATCACGGCCTCTCCCAATTTGAAGAGACCCTTGTCCAGCAGGCTGAGGCAAAGAGGAAGTCACAAAGGAAGCAAAACCAGGGAGCTGGACAGGGGACAGATTGGATTTGTCTCCAGTGTGGAAGGGATTGTCACTCTCGAATTGGCCTCCTCAGCCACACTAGACGCTGTTCCAAGTCCTCCATACAGAGCACGATACCATAGTCTTTCGAGACTGAAGGATGCCTACTACATAGCCCTATCTTCAGAGGATGTTGGCCTAAGCCCTGGGCCTTTGGGGGGCAAGGCATTGTGAGAGGCTTCTAAGGTGCTAACTTCTATCCTTTTTTTTTTTACTTCTATTCTGACCAATAAACAACTAGGAAAAAACACCATGAGGAGGATCTTATACGGCAAAGCATCATGCACCATTCTTGTTCCTAAGGATACCTGTGTCCCTGCTTCTCTCTAACACAGCTTGTCAGGCTTTCCCTCCGTCCCTTTGATTTGGAGGTACTATAGTAGCAACAATCTGGGACAAACACTGAGTACTTTGATTGTCCGAATGTTACGTACAAATTTGGGTGAAAGAGGCGTTGTCTACCACCAGTCTAGGACTGGCAGCTAATTACAAGTCCCAATAAATCTGTCACACCACTGACATACACACGCTGCACATGCTGTGCAGGTTGCATGGGAAATTGGTACTTCGTCCAATGTTTATCCAGTTGCACGCTCTGGTTGGAAACAGCAAAGGCTGCTAGTGGGGCGGGGTGGGAGCGGGGAGGTCTTTATAATTCCTCAGTGCTTGTAAAGCCCTAGTACCTTAGTGGGGAGGGGGTGCTGGAGGAGGGGGTGGTGATTACTAAGGGTTGGCCTGCAAATTTATTGCAGATGTTGGTAAGTCAGTATAACACCACCGCTAGCCCTGAGGCTTGGGTCACTGAGCAGCCCCTGCAACAGAAGAAATTAGACAAAGGAGGCTTTATAAGCAATGACATGGAAATGGCTGTCTTTTGCACACACACACACCTCCTCTTCCTCCTCTTCTTCCTTCAACACAGAGTTTCTGTTATTGAGCTCTCATGCTATTGTGAGAAGAATGTTAGTTGAATATATCAAACTTCTAGTGCTTATCTGAGATAAAGCAAAGGGGGACCACTGTAAAAGACATGTGGACTTCTCAAGGTTGAGGAACTCTTTCTTCCATAACCCCTCACTCATGGACAACCTAGCTGGGACTGAGGGCAAGTGGAGTCCAGTAACACCCAGAGGGCCACAGTCTCTCCAGCACAGCTCTGTAGGGAGGACACTCTTGCTTAACAACAATACCACCCACTCTTAGTTTTCATACATTGGAAGAATATTCAAGCACTATATAGAAAATATATATTTGTGTGTGCATGTGAAACAGACACACAAAGTCCCTATTTAGTCACTTTTATTATGACTAAAAATCTTCCTTCTGCCACAAATTGTTTGACAGCCCAAGAGCCATACTATCAAGGAGTGTAGATACAGGGAAGAAGAGTGACCAAAGAAGCTAATTGGCATAACTTTAAATTCAAATTAGACATACAGTTCATAATGAATATGTCTGTGACCAGCTCTGATGTGGAAGGGTACCATCAAAGCCCTTACTCATCTGGTCTGAGTTTCTTCATTTTTAAACCATACCCAAACTGGGGAGCTCTTTGACTACTGCGTCTCTTCAAACAGATGACTCTCCTCTGACAGCCCCTCAAATGGTAGACCATTCTCTTCACAGCAGAAGGCACCTCAAAGCTGGCCTAAGACAAGATGGTGGCCTCTCCCCATTCCACACCCAAGAGCCAGTTGACCTGGCACTTGAATCTTTCTTCAACAATAGCAGTGGGGGCAGCATATTTGGTGTCAGAAGCCACCACATGCATATCTACAGCACTTCATCTGATCACAGCCTCTGCCTCTTGATAAAGTTGTCTCACCCTATCTAATGAAAGAGCTGGCTCTAATACATGGCCACACTACGTACCAAGCATACCAACCAAATAATGTCTGCCACTTTATTTGTTTAGGAAAGTTACACGTTTTCTCCTTCATTTCCATAACAGAATAAGAATGACATGTCTGACCTATTTTTTATTTCACTTTCTATCATTTGTTTGAATGATAAAATACACAATCAGCACCATCCTTTGCATCACATAATGATTCAACATTTTTAATCAATGCACAACACTTACTTGTTCCAAGCAATATAGTAATCCACTGGATACCATTTCCTCATCCATTATATCCTTTCCTTAGTTGATAAACCATACAACCTTGATAGCTGTTCTTTTTAATGTGAACATGTTCCCTTATAGCATTTTGAAACACACAAAGACTTTTCAGATTCTTGTATGCTATAAGATAGAGCCATTGTTGTCTGCTGTGCACACATTCATTCCCCCCCCCCCTTGACAAGCTTCTAGTCAAATGTACTTTGCAGGTTTTCATTAACCCAGTTCTTGCGCTTTCCTCAAAATACTTCATAAAACATATGTGAACTTTGGTGAGCAGAATAACTCCAGACAGGTTAAACATCAGAGAGCATCCCATGTGTTTCAAAGTCATGCAGGAGAGTTACCATAAGCGTCTGGGAGTTGTTATATAAACTTGTGTTTCCTTGGTCAATATTAGTGATGCCAGAATTACCAAAATGTGTAATTAACAGGGAAGGGAAATTTGTCCAGAAATTTAGCTTTTTCAAGTGTTTGAACTTTTAAAACTTCTAGTTCTTCCCCAAATTTGAAGAAATCTGCTAATTTTAGTAAATGTTGGTACAAACAAATCGAAATTAGTAAGATTGAGTTTGTTGTTACGTGCTATCAAGTCACCTCTGACCTATGACTTTTAGTGACTTTTAGTGTGGCATTCATTTGATTCTTTGTAATATTAGTATAATTACTGTTTTAGCCTCTAAATATTGTTTTTAATTATGTAAGCTGCACTGGGTCCTTTTAAGGAGAAAGGCAATGTAAACATATAGAGATAGAAATACATGGGGACAAATAAAAAATGAATCACAATATTCGTCAGAAATGGCTGATTCATGTAATATTCGTCACTTCGTATTTGTCAGTTTTAGAGGCTCTGATGAATATGAAGTGATGAATATTTACCCTTTTTATTCGTAGCTTCCTTGGGCCTGGGTCCAAAGGGAGTTTGCTCACTCTGCCTATGGGCCTGCCAAACTGCTGTTCGGCGGGCCTGTTCTCTCTGCCCCCACAACCCGCCCCCTACCCTCTTCCCTACCTTGTCTTGTTACTGATGCCATTGCCCTTGCTGCTGCCAGAAAGGGAACCACAATTTCAGTGGGCTAACATGGCCTCTCTGCCTCTGTGGATGCTGATCATCTGATTGACAGAAGAAGAGCAAGCCTGCAGGCATGCTCTCTCTAGTATTTTTTTAAGACAACAGGCTATATATTGTTGATCTTCAAAATGTCCTGTCCTCAGCAACCCTGTTGAGTTCTTGTACACTCAATCCTGTGACTTCCTTTCCTTGCTGCTTTCATCCTTTCTAAGCATTATTGTCTTTTCCAGAGAATCATGACTTCTCATGACATTCTGAAATTATGACAGCCTCAGTTTCAGCATTTTTGAAATGATTCACAAAGATTTAGTGCAGCACCATATTTCAAACAATTTTTTCTCTTGTCAGCCTTCTTCACCGTAGCTTTCATATCCATACATAGTGATTGGCAATACTAGAGTGTGGATGATCTTGGCCTTTGACACATCCTTACACTTGATGATCGTTTCCAGTTCCTTCATTGCTGCCCTTCCAAATCTGAGTCTTTTTCTAATTTTTTGACTGCATGCTCTGGTTGGGGTGATGATTGAACCAAGGTACAAAAAGTCTTTAACAATTTAAATTTCTTCATTGTCAACATTAAAGTTGTGTAGTTCTTCTGTAGTCATGATTTTTGTCTCCTCCATGCTCAACTACAACCCTCCTTTCTTCTTTCACTTTCATCAAAAAGTGTTTCAGTTCATTGCAACTTTCTGCCAGTAAGACGGTGTCATCTGCAGATCTTAAATGGTGTTTTTTCCCCCTGTGTTCAGTCCTCCTTCACCTGAATCTAGTCCAGTTTCCATATGATGTGTTCTGTGTAGAGGTTGAACTGAAAGGGAGATAAAATGCACCCTTGTCTGACACCTCTCCCTATAGGAAATCATTCTGTTTCTCCACAGTCTGTCCTAACAGTAGCTTCTTGCCCACAATACAGAACAATCCAGTGCTGATCCACACAGTCACGGATTGTGCTGTAATCTGTAAGATTCAACAGGGGCAGCCATTTTCAATTGTACATGTTGCACCTGCTCTGTTGCTGTTAACTATGAGGAATCATTTGTGGGAGATCAACAAACGTAATTCAGTATTTACATGGTTGATTATACAGGGATCCAAACCTAGAATTTTCAGAGTTAAGCACCCAGAACCGCAAAGCTAGATTAATGAATCTGTCAATTCCTTTTTGCCAACATCCCAATTTTATTAAATCAAACATTCTTTCCATCCTGAATTGGAGAACGTTTGCAATGAAATTCTCACCTATCCCTGTGTGTAGTCATTGTTCAACTTGCTCTTGTTCCTGGATATGTTACGAAAAAGTAGGTGTTTAATTTAAAAGCCACCTTCCGCTATGGCTGGTACTTGGAACTACTATTCACAGCTGACAGTACAACAAGCATCCACATATACATCAGCATTACAAAGTTGAGAGAAAACCCTTGGGAAGTGAGCTTTTCCTAATAATTTTGTGATATAGTCAATTCCAAAGTGAGCTTGGGAAGTTTGCCCATCACTACCACTCTGTGGTGATGTAGTTTATTATTGATTTGGTTATTGCATTTATATTTGGGTCTTCCCTCCATGGAGCTCAAGATGGTTCACGTGACTCTTTTATTCCCACTTTATCTTCACAACAGCCCTGTGAGGTAGGTTTGGTTGAAACAGAGTTCTAGGCCCAAGTTCACCAGGTGACTTTCATGGCTAAGGAGGAAGCTGAACCCAGATCTCTAACCATGACACAACACTACAAGTTTAAACATTCTAACCATACCTACTGTCAACTGGTTTGCGTTAAGAAGCAGAGATTACTGGGCCATTGACTACTTGCAGATCAAACATAGTGAAAAATTCACTTTAGGTCTGGATATCACAGCTGTCAAGATTTCCTGTATCCGAAGTTACATGCATAACAATCATACAAAAGCTATGTCAAACATGTTTGGCTGAAGAGGCGACTTGATGTTAAGCTAATTGATATCTATGGAAACGATTATTTCTTTATACAGATGCTTTTTTTGTCTTTGTTAGTATGGGTCTTCTGATGAAGGTTAATAAGCATGCCAGCTGACACAAAGGCAGCACTTAAGTTGCTCTACAAATATTTTTGAGTACTAATGATCTGTGCTCAGACAGATCAGACACTTGGCTTCCGGTTCCAATGTGGTTTACAAATGAAAAAGAGCTGGGTGGTCTCCCATTTCAGTCATCATCATCAAGCATATTGCACTGTGATCATGTAATTTGGGAGGAATGGTTGCCTGTGATCGTGACTGACAGCTTTGAACTTAAATCTTGAGCCTGGCTGCGTGCCTGCAATGAAGTGGAGAGACAAGATGGAGGTGGGAACCTCCTAGTATTGGAGTAATTGAATGCCACGCAAGGCAGCACTAAGAAGACAGCAGCTGCAGAGAATTGTGTTCCAAAAACAACCATGGCACTTGAACGTGACCGCAGTTTTATCATTTTCAAAAGCACCATGTTCAGTCTGGACCTATTTAATGGAAATAGTATCGCCCCATTGATTCACGCTAGGGCCTGAAGGTACTTGGCATAGAAAGCTCCCTAAGCTAAGGTTTGATCATAGCCTGGATGGAAGATTTTGCACATGCCAACCTGAGCTCCATCATGGGCCAGACCCATGCTCTGTTTTATTCCGGATTAAAGATGCATGAAGTTTCTTCCATATTGACAACTTGCTTCTTACACATGACCAGAAGTCTCCGGTTTTCCATTTGTTTAATTCTGATTTCTGCTTGCACACCTAACAGACCTACAACGACCAATTTGAATGAGAGGGGTTGCATAAAACACCATATAAGGCTTGGACATCATTATTTTTGCCATTTTTTTTTGTCCTCTATCTCCCTTTGGGTGGGAAGTAAATGCAATACCTCCATTCAGTTTGTGTGTTTGTTTTTTAATTGACTTTGCACGCATAGACATGAAGATATGTGGCTGAAACGCGTGTTGTGTTATTTTGAGGGGACAGCACATTTACACTGTTATACAAGCTGTATACTCACTGCTTTACATTGTAGCCAAATATAATTTCTTCAGCGTTGTCACATGAAAAGATATACTAAAAAAAATTATGAAATGTGAGGGGGTGTACTCAATTCTGTGATATACATGGGGTTTTTACTGGTGATGGAAAGGGTATCCTGCCCCTCATCCTAAATTCATTCATTTATTTAAATGTACACAGGCTTGGGGCAAGCGGGAAATATGTGGTAATCAAAGATGCACCCATGCCCATAAACACCTCTTTTAAAAAATAAAGGTGTGGGCAGGAGCCATACTTCTCTCTTGAGAGAAAAGAGAAAAGCGAACAAAAGTCCTATTGTCACTCCTTCCTGCCTCTTCCTGCTTTTGGGAGGAAGTTTTCCATTTTTCTTTATTTATTTTTTTAAAGATACAATGTACACGCACTGTGCTAATACACTTCTTTTAAAAATCCACCTCTTCAGCCCTTCCATGGCATTGAGGAAGTGCTTAATTTGTCAATATCCTGAAGTGGCTCTCTTCCTTAGCCACTTCACAATACTGTCAAATTGATAGCAGGCTAGTGCACAGACCAAATAAGGTTGCAATCAGTACCTCTTTGAAAACTGAGCAAATAGAATTAAAGCTGGTGTGAATGTACAGGATACCATCCTACATTTCAAGTGTAAACCCTCACTCTAGCTCAATCCTCACTAGTTTCCAAGGATTATTTACTCCGCAATGTAACTCCTAAAACAATACCTCTAAATTAAGCACTGTGACACAGCGTTAAACTGCAGTCCTGCAGTCAAGAGACTGCTTACAACCTGAGTTCGCTCCTGAACAGGATTCAGATAGCCAGCTCTAAGTTGACTCAGCCTTCCATCCTTCTGAGGTGAGTAAAATGAATACCCAGCTCACTGGGAGATAATTTGCTGTTTGCATAAGTGTATTGTAAACCTCCCAAAGAGTGCTGTATGGGGCACTATAAAAGTCAAAACAACAACAGACATCATGCTATACTAATAAAAATAAGTATAATTGATTGTGCATCACTACTTCTGAGACCATTATCTACTATTTTACAACCATTTAATTTTTTAAAATCCTATCATTCCCCCAGATACTCTTGTTCCTTTTTAAATGTTACTTTGCTGTTGGAAGGTTTTTGTCTTTGAGTGTCTAAATTCTTATCTAAAAATGCATGGAAATCAACATGTCTGGGTTTGATCTGTCTACATTCCATAAGATCAGGGCAGAGGTGGTGGCTCCACACAGATGATTTCCATTACAAAAAAAGTAGGGGCTGTTTTGCTGGGAAGGTAACCTCCCAACCATAAGCACACTTGGCAATGGATGCGATTGTCTAGGAAAGCTCTCCGCAGGATTTCCTTCTTTGTAGATCTCAAAGGTGGCTGCGGACAGACATGGGTTTAATTACTGCCAAGAGTGCCTCACATCCCCAAGCATTTCAGTGCTGCTTGTGATTTCTCTTCGCCTTATCTCTCCCTCAGCTTCACAGACCCTTGGCATAGGCTGCATAAGTGGAAGTCGGCCTAACTGGCAGGAAAAGTCCTAGGCGGCCAAGTTTGTGAGGGGAATTGTGAGAATATGGACAGAATGTGAGGAAATGGTGGGGTGTGGGCTTGTTGGATCAGCTGATTGGGGAAATCAGGGGGCAGGGGGAGGATTTCCACCCCCACCCACCCCTTGGCACTGTTTTGGCTGCCACAGTGTGAACTTGTATAAATGGACTTCTTATCTCTGAGACCATTTTATGTTTACATTTTAAAAAAACAATCTGCAGTGGGGGAAATCTTGATAAAATATTCTTCTGGCATTGTGGAGAAGGCTAAATGCCTCTAATCAGCCAGCTGCCTCATCACATCAGGGCTTGCATATTTCTCATGTGAGCCACTTCTGTCTGACACAGAAATATAAAACAGTAGCAAATTATGTTGGAGCTGGGCTATAGCTGAGCCGCTCATAGCGAGAGGAGCTCAGTTGGTTTTCATTCACAGACTTCCCAGCCTAGCAGCCCTGAGGTGTTTTGAGTCCTATAATCTTGCATTGTCACCCAAATCATTTTATGCAATCTAACCATGGTTATGTAGGGTCAGTGGCTTTGCATTCCCTAAGATCTCAGGGCCAAATCCTGAGAGCAAGGAGCAGGGCTTTGTGATGTCATAGGAAGTGGGCTTTTTTCTAAGAGCTGGAAAATAATATGCATAAGTGTGTGTGAGAGAGAGACAGAGACAGAGAGATAGAGAATTTCCTTCTCTACCTTTTTATCAGACATTACGGTTATAACAGAGCATGGAGATAGCATATTAAAATTAACCAATTAATGCTGAATGTCTCATTTTTGGACTACTATCAGAGAAGGCCCTAACAGTTGGTTGTCGTGGGTTTTTCGGGCTCTTTGGCTGTGTTCTGAAGGTTGTTCTTCCTAACATTTCGCCAGTCTCTGTGGCTGGCATCTTTAGAGTGCTGTCTTCTGAAGATGCCGGCCACAGAGACTGGCAAAATGTTAGGAAGAAGAACCTTCAGAACATGGCCAAAGAGCCCGAAAAACCCACAATAACCATTAGATCCCGGCCGTGAAAGCCTTCGCGAATACAAGGCCCTAACAATCTAATGTTTGATGATAACATTTTAGAAAGGAAACCAAGTTTTACTCACCTCGCTGCCTGCCATTCTTTGGAGGGCAATATGCCACTCTGCATTTTATATCTCCAAAGAGAAGAGGGTCTATAGTTCATTTCAAAAGGTAGATTTACAGTAGATAGTCAAAGCTTGGCCATAGAAATCTACTTGGATTATATAACACTGAGAAGCCTTCACTAAAATAGCTAAGAGTCTACGCTATTTCTCAGAGCTTCTGGCAACTATAGTTTAAGGGCATTAGAGGCCCCAAGGTGAGGAATCCTTCCGATATAAAGAGCAAAGTGGCCATTCTCAGTACACTTTGTCAGCACTGTAAGAAACTGCCTAAGAATATAGGCATTAAAATCCTATATAATAGTAGGGATATGATTTGAAAATTTTCCTGTTCTCAGTCATCTTCTAAGTCTCACTATGCTAAGATTTCCCAGCAAGATTTTCCAACTTCTCATGAAAGTTAATTTTTCTTTTGGTTGTTGTTCATATAATCATTTTGCACTGGAAACTGCCAAATGCTGCACAGCTTGATGCCCCTTTTGGTGAACTCTGCATTCCCCCCCCCCCCCGTGTAGTCACAGGCTCAGTCTCCTCTGGATAATTTTGGAAAATAATGTTGTTTGGAGCAAATCACAATGGAGCAGCTGTGGTTTTTCAATTGTGCATGGTGAAGCTGTGGTAATTTGTGTGACCCCCTTTTTTTTAAAAGGTATCTGTATACAGGAAAGCAATGCCCAACTTATTGCTGAAAGTATATTTGAACTATTTCAATGTAAAACAAAATACAGTAACATGATTCATATCACTGAGTTAATTCCCCAACTTCTAATTTCAGGGAGCGGTGCCTAATTAACACAAACTTCGACTTGAACCAGGGAGCCCGGGGATCAGCAGGGAGATGGACATTTTGGCATTAAGTCTAGGCCATGCAATAAAATCAAACTTCCACCTTCATCAACACCACTTGTCTGAGACTTGCCTTCTCTGCCTAGAGCCCCTCAGATGCATAGCAATTCCCTGAGATTGTTTCTCTCTCTCTCTCTCTCTCTCTCTCTCTCTCTCTCTCTCTCTCTCTCTCTCTCTCTCTCTGTGTGTGTGTGTGTGTGTGTGTGTGTGTGTGTGTGTGTGTGTGTGTGTGTGTGTGTGTGTGTGTGTGTGTGTGTGTGTGTGTATGCTCTGGACGCTATGGCTAGACATCTTGTCATACTAATCTTCTGAATGCAAATGCCCCTAACAATGTTTATGTGCAGTACTGCTCCCATGCACACATTTCCCTCCCTGTTATGGAACCTTAATCACACCAAAATCACAGAGAAGTCCCCATGACTCTCCTCTACCATATCTCGCAGTTCGGTGAAGACTGGGTTTCCCTAAGCCAGCCGGTAAATGGCACTTTTCTGAGTGGCCCACTTTGTAGGTTATAACTGGAATGTTCGAAACCCAATCTTCATCAGACTTGATGGGATTATACAGGAGCATCAAAGGAAGCTTGTAGGTGATTTTGGTGTCTCTAGGTGTCTGGGGGGGGGGCTCTTGGTGGGTGTATAACTCAGATGTCTGAAACCCAATCTTCACCAAACCTGCAGGACTTGTACGGAGAGTCAGGGGAAGCTTCTCGGTGATTTTGGTGTCTAGGTGCTCGGAGAGCCATTTTATAGTGTTTTAAAGGCAAAAACAAATTGATCAGGGGAAAAAATCATAAGTTAGTTATTCGTGATTCATCAGCCTTGACAGATCGTGAATCAAAATGTGTCATAACTTTTCTGATTCATGCCCATCTCTAGTCTCATATTATTGCAAAGTCTCTTGTCCAGCAATACAGATAAATATTTCCAATAAGCTGATTAAAATGTTTCAGGGAGTACTCTGACAGGCTGGTGGCTCTTGACACAATATGAACATTTGAAAGCAGCAGCACCTGTTTGCGTGTAATATGCTGGTAGCCAAGTAGGCTTGCTGTGAACAGAGAGCATCAATTTGGACAGCGAGGAGTGTTTCCTCTGTACTCCCTACTATTTAAAGCTGGGACTTTTCTTTAAAAACACCAGCCACTACTGCTACCACTACCAAACTATTTACTGATAATAATTAAGTGCGATCAAGACAATTATGTCTTATGGCAACCTTTTCCAAAGTTTTCTAGGTATTGAGTACTCAAATGTGGTTGCCAGTCCCTTCTGTTCATGGAACTCTGCAGCCGCGGAGCTTACCCAAGGCTAGATAGGCTGACTGTTTTCCCAGGAGGCACAGTGAGGAATCAAATTCCCAGATTCTGGCAATACCTAACTCATTGAGCTATCCAGCCAATTAAACCCTTTACTACTTACTGTGTGGTAATGCATAGCCACCAACAGATAAATTTAAAAAATTAAGAATTATGGGTCTTTAGTTTGGAAAAGAATATGGGAAAGTCTGTAGCCTTCCTGATGTGTGTCACTTGTTTCAAACATCATTGCCATCATTTTTAAGCTAAATAAAGGACACCTTTATAGCTAAAAGTGAGTTGGAACAACATTTACTCAAAGCAGACCCACTAAAATCAATAGTCCTGATTGACATAATTTATGTGGTTTCAAAGGGTTCTAACCTAAATGTGACTACATCTGGATCCAAGACTCTGTTTCCCACCGCAGCCACACAAATGCCAACCAAGCTGTGCTCAAGAGGAGTAAGTGAGGAACAAATACACATTTATAGTGCAGCACACTAGCTCCAAGCACAGTGTACATTTTTCACACTAACTGACAGCAGAATAAGCAGTCTCCGAGTAAGGAGCCCATTCAGTTCTGGAGCTCTGTCTTTTCTTGTTCTTTGAATAAATTTGCCTCACTGCCCCTCTGACGCACATCACGGCTTTTCTTACCTCTTTCTGTACAAGCCTGGTTCCCCCGTGAGCAGGACCAGAAAGAAAGCTCTTTTTGTTCAATTCATTGCACAGGCCTATGGCCCTGCATACATTCCCCCTCCCCTTAATTTTTTCTTTAATAAGTGCCCTCTTTCCTATGTGCAGTCTGGGCTTATCCCTGCCATCCCACAAAGTGCCCCGATATTAACCTCATGAATGATAGACTTCCTCAATTCAGCAAGATAGCAATGTGCTTTGGAAGGAAGGAAGGACATCAATCTCCGTCTCAGAAAATAAAAAGAATGTGTACTGTGCAGCCCGCACATAGATATCACCATATACCTCTCATTCTTCAATGAGGTTTTGTGGGGGGTGGGAAGTATTCATGAAACAGACCTTGAAACAGAGTGTGTGTTTAGAGGAGTGTGTTTGTTGGGGAGAGTGGAATGGGCCAGTGGATGGTCTCTGTAACCATATTTTTATAGCATTAAAAAATGGCAGAGGCAGCCATGGTGGTGAAACTGGACTGCACTGGAGATTCCCCACCCTATGCATGCAATTCTTTCAGTCTAAATTGGTCCATTCCTCAAACTTCAGCCTCTGCAAGAAAAAGGTGCAGATGCACTGAGAGGTCTTCTGTTGCATTATACGATATAACAGATACCCATTGCTCCATTACCCTATGACAGAATAACAACCCTTACAGCAAAGCCTGAAAATCTTGTCCCCACTCTTGCCAGTCTGAAAATCTAAGGGGTTTCTACCCACAGGTTTAAAATACAATAAGGCTAATTCAGGCAATGTGTAAGTTCATAGGCAGCTACCAGGATAACACCAGCACAATGTGCCATGTGAATAATTTATGCCAAGCTTGGAAATTGCTCATGGACCATTCAAACACTATAATAACAGAAGTTGCAGAGACTTAGAAGCAGGATGGATGAACATAAATGTGGGTGAGTGAATGAGTGAGTGAGTGAGTCAATGAATAAATGAGTGGTAGATTCAGCCTACTCTCTGAATAGGTCCACATCTCTACAATACTCTAGAAGTATTGTAGAGATGTGGGCCAAAGTGGACCCTCCTCTGTTTCTACTAAACCATTGGATTTTTATTTTTTATTTTTTGGCCATGGCTCCTCTTAAAGTTGCCAACTTTTTTCCAACTCTGATCATCAAATCATTGTTTGTGGATTGTTGTGTGAAACCTCTGCTTAAAGGTTGTAGCTGCATTCTGTTCCAGTGACGTGCATACACTCCTGGCAGGAAACAGCAGCTGACAGCAGGCGGGGTAACCCCTTCTTCTGCCCTTTCGCTTAGAGGTAGAGCATAAGATCATAAGAGTTATTTTAGCCAATCCTAGTTACGATTAGGTAACTAATATCCTATCTATCTCTCTCAGAACATACTATGTAAATCATGCTAAGTAAATAAAAGAGCTCTCAGGGTGTTGCCAGTTGGCTCTGCTGGCTCAGCCATCCACTGTTGACTCCTTTGTTCTCTCTCTAAGGCAATTAGCCTTCCTTTGTTCCGTGATCACCCACATATTGTGCCAAAGGAATGCCTAAAGTACTCAGAAACATGTTCAGTGATGCCAGATAAAGAGGGTTCCATCCTCTGAGATGTCAGGGCCGGAACCTGGTATCAAAGGCTGGGCCCTTATGATATTAGGTAGGCGGGGCTGGCAAGAGTAGGGTGGGGAATGAAACTGCATCTGGACCAGCTGTTCATGGAAATGGGCACAGATGGAATCTGGATCAGTGATTCCAGGACTTTTGATATTACCTGATTAGCCAGTTTTTTCCAAAGTTAGAGCAAGGTGAAAGAAAGCACTTTTTAGCATTTGGTCAGGTGCCAAAATGCATGCACCAGATGAAGTGATTATTGCCGCTATTCGAGTTAGGGCTCATATTTCGTGTGGCCTCAACTATAGCACACATGACATTTGGGGCATTTTTTCCAGGCCATATGTTTCTCTTGTGGTTTGTGGATGGCTCAGAGGGGAGTCTCCTCCAAGCAAAGCTGCTACCATGCAATCATCTTCATTCATGGAATTTTTCTCCGGGGATAGCATTGTCCCGACATCACCATCTGCCAAGGGAAACCCTCTGCTGTTTTTGTTGCTGTCATCTTTTTCTTCATAGTCGTCTTCTTTCCTCAGATACTCTGCTGCAGAGAAAATGACAGAAGAGGTGAGCAGGATTTGTTGATAGGTAGACCCAGAAGCCCTCTGTGTGGAAGTGTTCTTACTCTTCCATTTTTCTAGATGACATGGCTGCTTCAGAATTTGTCTGGTATTTGCCTAAGGCAGAAGATGTCTAGGAACGAAGCAATTTTTGCTGTGGCTGGATGAGAAAGGAAGACAAAAATTTTCTCTGTGTTTCACATCTTGCTTTTGCTGACATGGTGGAGAGCAATAGAGGCTTCTTTGTTCTATCCTATCAGTTGCTGCTGAAGTATCTGGACTTCATACCTGTGGTGTGAAACTGAGTTGGGGAAAAAGAGAGAAGGTGTGTGGCTCTATCTTAGCATAAAGGTAAAGGTTCCCCTTGACATTTAGTCCAGTTGTGTCCAACTCTAAGGGGCGGTGCTCATCCCCGTCTCCAAGCAATAGAGCCAGCGTTTGTCTGTAGAGAGTTTCGGTGGTCACGTGGGCAGCGCGACTAGACACGGAACAGCATTACCTTCCCACCGAGGTGGTACCTATTTATTTACTCGCATTTACATGCCTTTGAACTGCTAGGTTGGCAGGAGCTGGGACAAGCTACGGGAGCCCACTCCATCACGTGGATTCGATCTTACGACTGCAGGTCTTCTGACCTTGCAGCACAGAGGCTTCTGTGGTTTAAACCGCAACACCACCACGTCCCACCTATCTTAGCATAAGCCTTTGTTATGGTGTGTGCTGTACATGTGCCTGAGAAAGAAAGCATATAGTTAAGTATGTAAGAATATATCTCTGTACATGTAGATATATATGAGAAAACACATATTTATGCATGTTTCTGGGACAACCCATAATAACAACCCCTATGGCAATATTAAAAGTTGCAATAAGAACTGAGGCCAGAATTCTCCACAATACTTGCCTAAATTTCTAGGAGGAAAGGGTGCTGCGGAGAGTTGGAAGAACTGTGTAATTACAGTTTACTGCCTTGTTGCACAGAAACTATCTGTGTCAGAAGTTGGTAGTAGGATAGTCAGGAATAACCTTTATATTGCAGTAGCATGGCTAGGAATATGTGGCAACCCCCTCATGTTGCTGACACCCATTACCCCCAGCCAATATAGCCAAAGCTAAGGGAAGAGCGAGATGCTGTTCAGCAACATCTGGGAAGCCACACACTCCTAATCCCTCTTACCCAGGCCTCCACTGACATGTAGCTGAACTACAAGTGTGGCTTCAGTCCAGTAGTCCTAACTGACTATACATTCATTGACTGGGATCTGGATGTCTGCAGTGAATTTTTCTAGGCAGCCAGAAAGTGGATTTTTGGAACATTTCTTTAGATCACTTTAGTTTTCCTTTAAAGGGGATATCAGAAAAAGCTAGAAACACCAGATGCAACAAAAGGAACTTTTAAAAAAAATAAACAAAAATGATTTTTTTTCTCTCTCTCTTTTATAAAAATACAAATGTAATTGTTTGAATTAACTCAAAAAGCTCAAAAAAGTTTGTTGATTTTTTTAATGCAATAAGCTGGAGAAAATAACATGAGCAGGGGAGGATGTGAAGACTCATGCCCAGAAGAATTGATGAGCAGTAACAAGAAACAGCTGAAGATCTGCTCCCAGCCCCCAGCTCCCGCCCCTTTCCATTTGCCCTTGGGGTCAAGTTTGCATTTTTGGAATCCTGATTGCCGAGAAATTGGAGGCTTGTGTTCCGCTCAAGGTCTGACTTGTTAATGGGAGGCCTGAGGCTGAGTGCACTGAAATATGAGGAACTGTATTACAAATGCTAGTCTAAAAGTCCCAGTAAAGTTTTAAAGATGGGATGGGTGGGAGGAGGAAGAATCTGTCTGTGACCATATAGAATAGCTGAACAGCTGCAAAGCAAAACCTCAGGGACACCCCCGGTTTCCCCTTACTGAGAAAACATATGGTGCTTTAGACACATGTGCTTCCCATGTGGAGGCTACATTTCATGCATAGATTTTATGTGTCTTAAGTGACTGCAGTTTGGCTCAAATCTGTCTCATAGGTGACCTGTTTCAAAGCATACAAAAAAATACAGGAATTCCTTTGAACATGAACATTGAATGGCATGTTATGTGAGGACTTATCCTTGAATGTAATTCTCTGGACCTTTGATTTGAGAGAGAAGCAGAATTCAGGAAAGCACTCTGTGATAGATCTTCTCTACATCTGTCAGTCTGTTTATGGTGTGTGATTTAAACCTCAACTATCTGGGGAATAATAAAAAATAACATCTCAACATAAAAGTTCTTTATCCTCCAACTAACACGGAACGCTATGTGTCTATCAACTAAACAAAACTTATAGTCCTTGTAATAATCAAAGAAAATTATTGTATTCCTCTGCTTATATTAGGGTTACCAAATGCAAAAGAAGACATAGAAACCTTAGAATAAATAAATAAATAAATAAATAAATAAATAAATAAATAAATTAATAATAATAATAATAATAATAATAATAATAATAATAATAATAATAATAATAATAATAATAATAATAATAATAATAATAATAATAATAATAATAATAATAATAATAATAGTAGTAGTAGTAGTAGTAGTAGTAGTAGTAGTAGTAGCAGTAGTAGTAGTAGTATTAGTATTAGTATTAGTATTAGTATTGAAAAACTCCAGGCACAGTCAAAAATATAAAAACATTGACTGGTATTATGTAAAAGATACAAGTTTTAACTGAAAAACTAAGTATCTGTTAAATATTGACACAGTATGTATGCTGTTACTAATATTGCTCTTTTTTGTAGTGATGTGGACAGATTACATTTACCACTTGTATCTGTTATATAATACCAGTAAATGTTTTTACCAGTCAAAGACAGCATGGAATATTAATAGTTCTGTATTAAAGGGAATTTCAGCTTACATGACAAGCTGCTTCTGCTGGAGTCTCCTTTTCTACAGGAGAGGTGCAAGAACCCTCTCCTCTTTTTCACCCAACGACCTTTGTTTGTAAGGCAGTGAACCATGGAAATAACCTTACAACTGCAGTCCTGTCCTTGCCTATCTAAGTGTACATTTCATTAAACTTTATAGGAATTAACGAAACAATTTTGTTGCAATAAGAATAAAATCAAAATAATAAAAAACTGTGGCCAAAACAAAAGCGCGCGCGCACACACACACACACACACACACAAACATACGTCCTTCAGTGTCTCTTGAACAAAGAAAACAAAAAACTTTTTCTTGTACCAATTGAGGGTTCTAAGTATGGTTCCACATTTGCTCCAAATAAATCACCAAATTTCTTAGATTTTACCATAGGGGTAACATTTATTGGATTATTTGACAACAGTCCAGCATCAACGAACGTGTTTCAAACTTTCTCCCCATCAGACAACTGGTCAACGGGGCGTTTTCCAATCTTCAAACTTAAAAGGGTTTCTGCTCTGAACATTCCAAGGACCAGGCCAATCAGGCAGGGTGTCCGGGTTTAATAGGGGGGTGGTGTCCTCCTCTTGAAAGTCCACCCAGTTATGATCCCGGGTGGGTTCCCCCATCTGCCATGGGGTACCTCGATCCCCCTCTGATGCATCACCCACATCCTCCATTCCAACCTTTCTCTCTGCTCCCTCTCAACCTTCTCCTTCTCTTCCCTCAACTTCCTCCGCCACTCCTGTGTCTCTTTCTCTCCCCAATATGATGGCTTGTGGGTGAGTTCTCTCTTCCCCCATGCATCCACTTCTTCCTTTGGAACCCTTAGCTTTTCTACTTGTCCCATCCAAGGGTCTTCTATCCAAATCCATTCCCAATTGCGCGGTGACTCCTTCTCCTCCTTTTATATCTCCCAACCCTGCCTCCATTTACTTCCCGCCCTTTTTCTCCCATGCCCGCCAAGAGAATCCTGGTCTCTTTAACCGTTAGTTCATTTTAACCCTTCTCTAGGTTCCCCGGGTCTGGTCCGGGTGGTCTTGTCTTCCTGGGTGGGGGAACTGGTGGGGTCTGTCTTCCTTTCTCATTTCTGGTCTCACAACCAAAACCAACAGAAATGATGTAGCTGGTTATTTGACAGGCACCAATCTCTTTGGTCCACTAAAGAAAAGTAGCCAGTTACGAAGCACTGATCAATAATCTGAATCTTTAAACAAATTAAATAGTCTGAATCTTTAGATTTTATCAGGCTGAAGTTTGGTAACTGTGTCCAAAAGCAGAAACTGTAGCCGACAATGAGAAGTGGAATCTGATTTTACAAACCCAAAAGACTGTCTCTCTTTCCTATATTAACAGGCTTTCAGCTCTGATTGTGGCTGTTCATAGAGAACTGTGGGAGAAATAGAACAAATGCTTTGAGGTTGGGGACAGAAACCAGGTGGGGCCATTGTGGCTTGCATTGCTTCCTCAGAGGTCAAGATAATTCTGGGCCTAGTCAGTTAAATTTTATGTTTCTTTAAAGTCAGATGTTGCTCGGTGTTCCAAGAGATTGTAATCAATGACTGTGAGCGAGAACATCTGTATGTAATATGGTTTCCTGTAAAAAAATCAGAAAAGCAGCAAGGGAGGAAGAGAGGCAAATACAGAAAGTAATAAAGTATCTTCTTTTAAAGTTACTTTAGGACTACGACTCCCAGAAGCATGCCGTTGTGATATGTATAAGGCCTGCTTCTTCATTCAAGTTATCTTCTTGTAAGTGTTGCCTGGCATTTCTAATCTTCCTATGAAGTCATTGATGACAAAGTTAATACAGGAATGGTTGTTATGGGTTTTTCAGGCTCTTTGGCCGTGTTCTGAAGATTGTTCTTCCTAACCTTTCGCCAGTCTCTGTGGCCAGCATCTTCAGGGGACAGCACAGAGACTGACGAAACATCAGGAAGAACAACCTTCAGAACACGTCCAAAGAGCCCAAAAAACCCACAACAACCATTAGATCCCAGCCATGAAAGCCTTCACAAATACATTAATACAGGAACACAGTACAGTATTTACTTATCTGGCTAGAGCTGATTTACTCCTAACCAGAGAAGTATTCTGTAAAGTCAATCTACAATATGGGTAGCTCATTAGTGGTGGGAAAACACATAGCTATAGGAAAAGGCAGCAAGAGATGTTTTCCAAGGACTTGCCAAATGGGGAAAATGTCATATGTATTCTGCCCTTATGAGGTGAAAAGAGAATTAAATGGCTGGGGGAGGAGAATAGAAATATAGGGATAATTGATCTGCCATTTCTCACCGTCTCTTTATTCAGACCTATGGAAGGAAAGGAGAACAAGAATGATATGGTGGCTGGTTCTGAATCAGCTGCTTCTGAGAAATTTGCCTTGCTGAGACACTAGCACAGGGATCTCCAACTATGGCCTGTTGCTCTGGCCCTCAGGGAGTTTAGGCTGATGTGGGAAGAAAGTATAGTGTGAGAGATTTTTATAGGACTAAAGGTTTCTGGGATTCGCAAGCAAAGCAAGAGCTAACTGTGGTGCACAATCACTGCACCTCCTGTGCCAAGAAAAGCTTCACCTGCTGACTTTCTGCCTGTTGTACAAAATAGAGGGGTGTGTCTATCAGCAGGAAAAGCTTTTCCACAGGGATCACAAACATACCAGCCAGCACCATCTGTGAAAAAGCAGCAGGAATGTTTCCAAAGAGATTTGGTCTCTGAAATAACAATTATTACCTCAGTTTTTCCCTCCTTTGCAAAGTCAGAAGGAGAAAGACAGAAGGCCTTTGGAACAGATGTTGATCTATGAAATTGGGGGGTAATGGCAGAGGAATGCTTGCTGAACTCAGTTAGGCCTCACCGGGATAAATTTATGTCAGGAAGAAGAACTGTTAATCAAAGAAATTTTGTTAACCATAATTCTTCTTTAATCACATAAGTATGCCTCCCTTTCTGGGACATGGAGTTGGGCATACAGTGCCAGCTTCCGTACACTGATTTACTCACTCTGTTCTGACATCGTTGACATCCACAGGGCCTCTAAAAACTAGATTATGTTCAAAAATCATCTTAACACTTGGCAGTTATTTCAAGACTGTTTCAAAATTCAAAAATTACTGGGAGGGAAGATGGCAAGTCGTGTTGATAATAAGGTAGTGTACTTACCCTTGTACAGTATGTAAAATTTATATTATTGGAAGCAGAAGATCATGAGGATTCATTCAAATCATGGGAACTTGATATGAGACAAGAAATAAACTAATGCTTGGAAAAACACATGGAACACTAGAATATAAAAATCCATGACAATAAGGGTAAAAAGATTTTAAGTTAGTTTTGAGATAGTACTTAAGTCCAATGATGGCAATTACTCTAAGATGTGCTGGAGAAGTTGTGAGAAAATAGGTACTTGAAAACTTGTTGAAAAAGAGCCCTAACAATTGGTTTGTGTGTGATGTGGTTAAGCTATAAAAAGGAGTCAGTTTCTGGGATTTTTTACCTGCTTGGTGTCTCTTTGTGAATGATAATGAGCACAAGAGAGTATCCTGTAGACCAGTGGTTCTTAACCTTTGTTACTCAGGTGTTTTTGAACTGCAACTCCCAGAAACCCCAGCCAGCAGAGCTGATGGTGAAGGCTTCTGGGAGTTGCAGTCCGAAAACATCAGAGTAACAAAGGTTAAGAACCAGTGCTGTAGACCATCTTGAATGCTGCCATTAGTATTGCCAACATTCAGGCTGCTCTTTGATATGTAAAGCTTGCCATCCTTTTCCTTGTTGACAATGAAGGCATGATATTGTGCAACAATATTGGGCCATTTTCTGGTGTTTTTAATTATGGATACAGAAAGCACCACATCCATAAACTAGACGGTTTTTTAAAAAAAGATTTAAGTAGAAAAAGAAGTTGGGAGTGGTTTTGTCACAGCCCCACCCCATTATTATTTTGAAAACTGGATACCACCTCCTACATGAAAAAGCCCCCTGCATCTTGAAATAGCTGGGGAGAAGCAACTATGGGGGTGGGAAAATGTGAGAACATTGCCCCATGAGAGGCCTTTAAAGTAAAAATATTTTAAAAAATAAAAAGTTGGGAGTGTCAGTGTCAGGATGAGGGTCCACTGACTTTCACCGGCTTCTATTTTAGACTGTTCAAGGCTAATTTCATTACCTCTTAGTAAGACTGGAACTTTGAGGACATTTGACAAGCAGGAACTCCATGCTTTGGCTAGTCTCATGTCATATGACTTGTATTTCTTGCAAAAAAGGAAATGGTTATATATGTGCATGAAATTTGCAAATGACACTTTATATCTGTAAAAAAAATTACCAGCCAGAAACATATTGCAGTTTTACGCCGGTGTAAGCATAATGGAATAAATAATCAATTGCCTCTAATTAATAAGTTGCCACCTGCATCCCTAGCCTTGTGAAGTGTTCATTGTGCAGGTCACTTCGTACAAGAGGTATCATTCTGAAGTTCTGATAATGGAATGCAGAATATATCTGTTGCTCAAATGACTTACAAAGTGCACATCAATGTCATTTGCCTACTTTCCTTCAAAGTATTGGGAAAACAATGTCCAGGAAAAGACTGAGTCTTAGTGTCTAAATATTTGGGGCAGTCACAAATTTTATACATTCATCATCGTTGATGAATGCAATATGTTAAGCTCATATTAGAACCCAAATACAAACATTATGAAAAGAAACAGCTCTGAGGGTCTCACCCAGAAGGGAAAGATAACTCTCAGTAACTAAACTGGGTATGCCATATACAATCTAAAAGACAAAGGCCTGACAGGGAGACGACAAGGGAATGACTCTGGTCAGCAAGATAAGTATTATGCACAATTATCTAACTGTTGTCAGCAGCTTTATCTTTGTAAGCATTACAGCAGTCATGATTTGTGCAGTGGGATTTGGGAGAGAACAAAGAAGTGGCTCTGGCATTAAAATGTCCAGCACTCATACTGCAGGATCACAAAGGTGGTGGGGCATATTTATCATATGTGAAATAGATGACCGTGCACCGTGGTACAAACAGCAAGACAAACTTGAGAGTGACATAGATGATGAGGGGGGGGTTGCACGTCCGCAATATTTAGAGGTCAGGTTGCTCCAGGATAATGACTATCAGAAGAATTTGGGAAGGGCTCTACAATGCTGGACTCCCATCTCTAGCTCTCCGTGTTCTGTGGTGCAGCTGGGATTGGACCTCAAGGCAGAAGGCCAAGGGAGCAGCATGTGATGGGGGCATTGGCACCTGACTCAAACATGGGCATGCTTGGCAATGGATGCTGTACCCCTTTGTTCTTTCTTCAGTTAAAAAAAAGTGTTGTAGTCAGGAACACAACAGCTGGGTCGTCCGTGACAATTCTTCCGTTCTATTATTTTTCCTTTTAATAAGGATGCTTTTCTATTGTTACAAAATGGTGCTTAATCGCAAATAAACGTGTTTGGCATCAGAAAAGCAACAGTCTGAGATTTAAGTAATACTGAATGTGCACATGCTCAGGAGCAGTTCCTTTTGATCAGGATTAGCAAAGAGTTTTGCTTTTCCCTTAATCTAATATGTTGGGAATGTAGCAGCACTTGTAAACAGTGGAAAGATGAGGGTGATGGGGGAAGGGTTGGGGAAATGCTAGTTCTGAATTAGGCAGCTGAAGGAACAGACAAGACTGGTTGCACTTCTGAACAGGCTGTGGTGCATGGTTAGGGAACAGTCAATCTCTAGATGTTTTGGACTGAACTCCCATTAACTCTGACCAGCACAGCCAATGGTGAGAGACACTGGCAACTGCTGTACAACAACCTTTGAGGGGCTACATGTTTCTTAGTCTTATTGTGGACAATGGGCTGGTTTATACAGTCCGTATGAAAATGTGGTACTTTATTTGTATGCATCTTTAGACTTGCTTAGGAGTATCTAAATGGGTGACCCAAGGCTTGATATTAATAAATTACAAGTGGCATAGTTCTCTCATTGTACTTTTAAATTGTTTTAATTTGGTGTTTGTTTTTAATGTGACAAGTTGTTTATTTTTAATTTTTATTTTATAGCTGTTTGTTAATTTGTTTTAGTTCACATTGTGAGCCACATTGGGTCCTGCACTGGGAGAAAGGTGGTATGTAAAATAAATAAATAATATGGCGGGTGGTTTATTTTGTTTGCTTGTTTTTGTTATTGAGTATGTCAGGAGGCTTGACCAAACTCCGGGAGGCAGTGGAAGACGGGGGGGTCTGGCGTGCTCTGGTCCATGGGGTCACGAAGAGTCAGACACGACTTAACGACTAAACAACATGTCATGAGGCTACATTACAAAACACAAGACATAGTTATTTTATTGGTGTGAGAAGCAATGCCTTCTAATCACCTTAAAACATTTTATGTATTTTCAACATTTTAGAGGCATGTTGATAAGACTTTTTTCCCAGGTTTTATGCCATTCTCTTGTCAATCCCAGTTTTCTTTTTAAAAAGGCAAATAAAAGCAGCAAAAAAAGTAAAATGGTGTAGTAACTAATAGCATAGTAACAGAGAACCTTACTTTTTCAGCCTTTTGGTAATGATAATGGTTAACTTTCCAAACATGGTTATGAATAATGGGAACAAGTTATTTTTAAAAAATAATTTTCCAAGCTCCGTAGAACCACAAGCAATAGAGTACTAGCTGTGGCACACAACATTTGTCAGACCACTGAGGGCCAAATCATGAAGTGAGCTGATGGCATGTATGGTTTGTTAATAGTGGATGCCCTGAATGAAGAACAGCCATTCTCAATAAGGGCCACATGGGCCCCTGGTACATTTGAAGGGGCCACAGACTGCAAACAATTCTTCACACACCACCTTATAAGGTTCATTATGCATCGTATATTATCCTGATTTGACCTATATTTCTTTCATATTGTGTTTATGGCCACGGCCACAACAAAGTTGAGAATAGAGATCTGAGAATCATAGAATTATTGAGTTGGACTGGGCCTATAAGACCACTGAGTCCAACCCCCTGCTCAATGCCCAAATCCAAATCAAAGCAGAACTGACAGTTGGTTATCGACTTTTCCTTTGAATGCCTCCAGCACTGGAAACCTTACCAGCTCCCGAGGTAACTGGTTCTATTGTTGTACTGCTCTAACAGTTAGGAGGTTTTCATGATACTCAACCAAAATCAGGCTTCCTGTAACTTCAACACATTATTACATGTCTTGCACTCCGGAATAACTGAGAACAGATTCTGACCCTCCTCTGTGTGACAGAAAAAAACAGGCATTTTAGGGGGCTTAGTTACTCCTGAGAGCATGTTAGCGTTGGAGAGACCACAACAGTAGTAATCTTTTGTGTTTGAGAAATCAGACTTCAATGAAATCTCATGTTTACATTCTGAGATTCAGCCATGAAGTGAAGCACACTGTAGGTGGCGAGAAAACCTCCTGCTGTGACAAGTACATACAACCAGCACTTAAGGAATTTCCTCTTCTCAATCACAAGCTGTCTTCAATATTTGCTTCTGCCTTTAGTGACTTCTGGCAAAAGAGAATGCCAGTCAGGAAGGTAGAGAAAGGAAATTTGAATAAGGAGAAAATACTCTGTGCAGATGTAAACAGCACTGACTGTTTCTCCATACTACCAAACTCAGGCTGAGACAGGCAGGCAGGCATGTCTGTTTACAGAAAAGCTTAAGTTTACCAAGAAATGCAACTCCCATTTCCTGTTCACTGTACAAAGCCAAATGTTGAACAGAGACAGATGGACGCAATGTCTTTATAAATCAAACAAACAAGTCACCTAATTTTTATTTAGTAAAAATATGAAAAAGTGGCTTGTGCTGCCATCAATCTTGAAGGCTGGTCAACAGGACTTGGAAAGGCCAAGAGGGAAGTGGTGGTTGATTCCAGATGGGGTTGGGTTCCCTGTGCCAAAACAAACAGTTTAAATGTTTGGTTTTGTACACTAATCTCTCAGGATGCCGGATTGGTGTCCTACTTGAATAGGACAGTAGGTATTTCAATAATCATGTATCAACACAGGTCATTGAGACATATGCAGAAGGAACTTGTCCTTGACCGTTTTTCATAGTTTTCGTATTTTTGGTTTCTTTTTACATATTCCAAGATTATTCCAATCCAACATATGTGAGACAGCAAGTTTAACACCCATCTCGATGTTGTACTATCCTCTCCCTTTCCATCCTTGAGCCAATGTGAATGTTGTAGACTTGCCAGAGGAAGATGTGGGGTTTCTTATCCCATGTCCTACTTCCTGAACTATTAGTGTGTGTGTAGAAGAATATGGACCATGTATGTACATCTTCCCACAAAGAAATGACAGGTATAGGATGCAATTCCTACCCGTTTGTCATGGCTCTGTTGAAGAATTCCTCCAACAAGGATGACTTGGGACCCCCTGAACTATTTTCTCCCCTGCACATTACTCACCATTTTTTCAGTTGAAAAGGAAATTTGCTTGCTTAGCTGTTGACTGGAACTGTCTTATTCCAAGTGTAGTCAAATCATAGATTTGTAGAGAGGTGATAATGATATTGAGAGTTTTATTTTTTATTCCTTCTCCAGTGATTCCTCTTAGCACAATATACTGTGTCAATGCTTTTATTAAGCTGTCCTCTTCAGGTCCAGAAAGCCCTTATTCTGGATAGAACCATCATGGGTAGTTCTTAGACACCACCAGCATGTATGCAACATTGGGATCTCTCTCTCTCTCTCTCTGCCATGAATTACTGTATTTTGCAATTTTATATCAAACAGCATTGCCCATTTCAGTGAATCAAATGAGAAATCTTGGAGATCATTTGCAGAGATCTTGTCAGAGATCCTCTGTGAACCTTTTTTGTTTTGTTTTGACAACTATCATTGTTTTGTTGCCATCAACAAACTTGGCCAAAATCTAACAAGTTAAAAAGGTCTGGTGGGTTCTCATCACTCCCTCGTTTGAGCATAGAAACAAACCCAAGAACATTAGTCTTGATTTGGGGGTAGCTGCCAGGCAGTAATCCGAGTCTTCAGTTTACACCTTCTTACCACCAGTCAGTCCCCTCTAATACCATTTTGTGCATTATTCGTAGCTGCTTTGATTATGGGTGCTTCGTGATCACTGAGGCTGCGGGCAATTAGTGAAGAGGCCAGTCATGTATATATGGTTTATTGTTTGCTTGATGATTTGCTTTGCAGTTAGTTTGGTTTTTATATTTGGGAAATCAGGACATACAAAATTTAGGCTCAGCTCCAAGACTAACCTTGTAATTCTGCACACTATGTCTTCATATCTTTAAAACTGAAAACTATATATGTATCAATCTCACCCTTGTTCTTTCTGTAACACAGGCTTCTATTTGATGCGAAGCCACTTGGGCCTAATTTCTGAGTGAGGAAGAGCTGATACATTACAGCACCTGAGTCAACCATTATTCATGGCTTTCTGCTCCTTCTTTCTATGTAGGCACCTGTCAAGCGTTTTAAATTCTATTTAAGAATTCACTTCACAGATAGTCAAGCTTCAGTAAAGCTGTTAAATTTCCCTCACTCGGAATAAGCCAAATTGTTGTTCCTGAGGTGTGGCACTGAGCCAACTATGTTGTGTACAATATTGGAGGGACCTGCTGGTTTCTGCCTGAGTCATCACCTGTCATAAATGCAAGGCATCAGAGCAATGGCAGAATGCTGGAAACCACCTTGTTTCCCCCAGATTCAAGGAATGAGGATAGGATGGGTAGGTGGAATATGCCATCACTTTCACCCACTCTACCTTCCCCTGCCAAGAGTTTTTATATGCCACAGAAGGACAGGCCATCTGCCCAACATCACGACTTTTCATCCAATATTCCTTTGTGTCTTGTAGATTATACTTCAATGTTTTGCTTTGAAAATTGGAGGCCAAATAAAGGTTCCTGGCGTATTATATCACATCCGCTACCACTGAGGCTGCGGAAAATTGAGTGGAGAGAAAGCTGATGGCTACAGCAGTGCCACCAAGGAAGTTATATTACATCATGTCATGATTTATCTTACAAAAATAATGCCAAAATGGAAAAGCCATGTGTGAAAAACTAAGTACACCGTTACTGCTTCCATAGGAGTTAAGAGGCTAAGAAGCAGCCAGGTGCTGCTAACCAAATGCCCTTCAGTAACTGATCATCAGCAAGCGTGACCACTTCTATAAAAGCCAAAGTTTTAGCAGTTTGCCGGTCTGGAGTATTCAGGTGTGTGTTAACACAATGTCAATGAAGAAACACATCAGCAATGATTGTATAGAAGCAATTATTGTGGCCCATCAGTCTGGGAAGGATTATAAATCCATTTCCAAACAATTTCAAGTCCATCATTCTATAGTGAGGATGATTATTCACAAGTGGAAAACATTAGAGACGGTTTTGTCTCTAATGTTTTCCATTAGAGTGCCACCAAGGAAGTGCTGGAGTATGTGGCACAAATCAAGATGTCAACCAATGATCCTGGTTTCAGAGAGCTACTGCTAAAACAAAACAAAGTCAGCTTTGGGAATTTGAAGTATTCAACCTTTTCTCCTCCTGTGTTTCTGTTCCCAACCCCTCCTCTCTCTCACTCACTCACTCTCTCTCCCTCCCCCCCCACCTAGCCCTTTCAATAAAGATGGCCCATTGTAGCCTTTCATATGCACGTGTGTTTGTCTAGTAGAACCATCAGCCCTAGTCAGCTGAGCCAGTGGTGAGGAATAATTGCCTGTTCTTGGCTTACAATAATACATTTGGAAGCCCTCTTTGGAAAAGTCCAAGTAGAATGGAGAGTAGGCTGGTATGGAAGAGATTAAGCACCTGCTTAGAATCATACAATTACAGAGTTAGAAAAAACCTCAAGGATTTTCTGACATTGTCTGTGGCAGTCCCGAACAGCTCTTACCCACAGGAAGCTCCTCCTAATGTTTAGTCAGGATTTACTTTCTTGTAATTAGAAGCCATTGGCTCAGGCCTTATCCTCTGAAGCGACAGAAAACAAGCTGCCCCATCTTTCAGATATCTGAAGATAACTGTCATATCACCTCTCAATCTTTTCTTCAGGCTAAACATAGCCAGCTCTGTCAATCATTCCTTACACATCTTAGTCTCCAGACTATTTACCATCTTGGTCCCACTCCTCCTGATACATACTAACATCTTGATATTGCTCAGTACTGAGCTCAATACTCTGGGTGAAATCTGACCAAACACAGTAAGAATGATACTATTATTTTATTATTGATGCAGCTTAGTATTGCATTTGCCTTTTTTGATAGCACGTGACACTGTTTACTCATGCTTAGCCTGTAATCTACTATAACCCCAGATACATTTCAAAACTATATTGCCAGGCCAGATGTCACCCATCTTATGTTGTCCATCTGATTTTCTGGACCAAATGCAACACTGTACTTTTATCCCTATTGAAATGAAGGCAAAAATCCAGTTGCTTAATGCAGCAAGTTATACTAAAGATGACTCATTGAATCAATGGGAATTTAGTAAGTCAAGCTCCTCTGTATGTTCCATTGATTCAATGAGCCTACTCTAACTATGACTTTAGCAAAATAAGCCACAAGTAGAATAGGCCCATTTGACTCTGGGTATTTATTGAGAAGTTGGCTCATGAAATCCCCAAGGACTCAATGGTCTATTCTAGGCCATTTTTAGTGCAATTTTACAATGCTATGCAAAAATTTGTGGCCATAATTTTATTTGTTGTTTTTTCAATTTCCCAGTCTGTTAAGGTCACAGTGAACTCTGATTTCATCTTGTAAAGTTTTCCTACCTTTTTTTTTTTTTCTGGGGAAAGCATACCACCTTTGAGGGCTGCTACTGAAAAGGTCCCTCTCTGTAGCCATCCACCTTCCTACAAACAGAAGGGATACCTTCAGGAGCCCCTCTGTGAAAGATCTTGTGTACAGTTGGAATCATGAGGAAGCCAACCTTTGACTTAAAATGGTTGCTTCCTACATTCTTTGCATAACTTCTGAAAGCAGTGATTAGAGCTCGGTCTCTGACCTCTCCTCTAATAAGCTTGTGTATCAAGAGTTGCTCATAATATTGGGACATAATACTCCCAGTGGAGCTCAATGGGGTCAGGCACGCCAATTTTGATACACAATAGTTAATGTGTTCATCAGCTGCTTGGAAATATTTCCATCTTTGGGTCATAAGTGCAGATTGCTATAATTTTTAGGATAATTTAGCATAGAGTATTTATTCTGGCTTGTTCTGGGAAACTTCAGTTCAGGGAGGTCTCCCTGTTTGGTAACAGTGCTTCTGGGGTAGAAAGAAAGGCATTTTTGTACATAGGAGCTGAACATTGGAAGCGAGATATATGTGCCTCCTCAGTGATTTATTTGTCAATGAGCTGAGCTGATTATGTAGTTGGGAATTTCTATTCTAGAATTCACTGATCACTGAGGCTTCTTTATCATTCGCTTGCTTAGAGTAAGGAGGTGGGACTGAAGAAATAAGTCACTCTACTGAATAACTACAGAGAAATAAAAGAAATTAGACATAGCAAATTCAAATAAAGTAATAAATGCTTGGTCAATTCTTCCCTTCCCAATGGGCTGATATGATTCTACAGTGAAAAGCCCTGTTCAAGTGTTAGGATTCCAAGTGTGTAATTCATGACCAAGGAGATTAATCTGGCACTGCTCCCAGTGTTGCAATTGCTGATTGCCCTCTGCACGTGGAACATCACCATTCCCAATTCCAGAGAGAGCATCCATGGATAAAGAAAATTTTATTCTTCAGAAGGTCACCTTCCATACTTTGAATACAGCTGAAGATTATGACGGTAAGGGCAAGTCTAGCCCACCCTCTTTGCTCATATGATTAATCCCAGACTCCTAATCACTGGATGACTGTTATTACCCCTCCAGACATATGATGAGAGGTGCTAGCACAGACTGAACAAAATAAAGTAATGCAGCACCAAAGCCATCCAGGGATACCAAATCCCTAGACAACAGCTAAAATTCAGTTTTCTGCACATGTCCCAGCTTCTAAATATTAAGCCAAAAGAGTCTAGGCAAAACATATGAAGGACAAAAACACCATACCTGGCTGAATGGATGAAGTCCAAAAAGTGTCTCCCACCAGGACAAGATGCTAGCTGGACCATCTAGAAGTCAATTCAAAACTCTGAAGCTAAGTAGGAAGATCAAAGAATAATCAAGTAAAGTAGGGTTACCTGGATACAGGACAAATGTCCTATGACTGCAGAGAAATTCAATCAATGTAGCACTCATAGGCATGCAATTTATGCCCCAACACATTTCCAAGAGAAGTGTTTAGAGTATAGCTGCTATACTTTGAACATGTGTACATAAATATGTACTACCAGAAGCATTTTAAGCTTATTCATGAAAGAATGTGGCTCCCTGGAAAGAACTGGTGGAAACTTAACAGAATTCAGTGCTTTTCGTTTAACTCTGGATGCAAAACTTAAGACAGGTCAAACTTAGTTTAGAAAAATACTCTACATATGTAACTTAAACAGCTTATCCATATACAGTAGAGCATAACATGATAACATTACAGCATATACATTAACTGGTTACTCACAATCCAGTATAACACAGCATGACCTCTTCTATACCAGAGCAACCCAACAACCCCTTTATTACAGCAGTAAAGCAATGCTTTCCCACAGCTTCCTTTATACAGAGAAAAAGCCTCTGTAATCAGCAAAACCTGCTTCATTTCGCTTGAAAGCCTCTGACTTTGCCCTTTTAACCAGCAACAGGTGTATCCTAGCTCTTTACTTAAAGTCTTTCTTACATATTTTAGTTACATGAGTACATTTCATATGTTCAAGACTTTAATTTACAATATGGTGAATTTAGCTCCATTACAAATATCTTGACACTAAGCTGCATTTAAAGGCAGCTGAGACAACGCTATTGAAGTAGCCTGCTTCTGGTCAAAAATATCTAATTATCTTAACATTTTAATTTGGTTTTAATTTTGCCTATATTTCTTATATGTCTATAATTTTATTTTATTTTTAAAAAGACTTTTAAAATATTTTATTGTGTTTTTCCCTACTTCTCTATGTGTTGTTGCAATCAGAGGTTTATTACATTGTATACAACTCATTTCATCTCATCCTATTCTAACTAACATACAGTGGTGCCTCGCTTAACGACCGCACCGTTTAACGATGAATCCACATAGCAACACGTTTTTTTGCGATTGCTAATGCGATCGCATTGCGATGTTTTAGGTGGCAAAACATCGCATTGCGATGATCGGTAAGCATTTCGCTTACTGATCTTTGCATTGCGATGTTTGCAGAACAGCTGATTGGCGGTTCCAAAATGGCTGCCGGAAGAAAATGGCTGCCCGCTCTGTTTTCGCGCCCTGCCCTCGCTTACCGAGGTGGCAGAAATGGCCGCCAGATGGGGAATCTTCGCTTACCGGTGAGTTTTGTCCCCATAGGAACGCATTAAACGGAGTTTAATACGTTCCTTTGGAGTTTTGCCCCCTGCATAGCGACGTTTCCGGATAGCGACATTTTTCTGGAATGGATTAACATGCTATACGGGGCACCACTGTAATACTGATCTAATCTATTCTAGTTGGGTCAGTGTAGATTTAATCCATGTGTAAAGCAGTTCCCATTGGTTTTTCTCCAGTCCTGTTATTTGTCATTTAGTGTGTCTGTCAAGATGTCAATTTATGCCAGTTCTAGAATCTTCTCAAGAAATTCCTCCTTTGTCAGTAACTTTGTAGTCTTCCAATTGCTAGCATACAAAATTCTTGCTGCAGTTATCAGATGTAAAATCAAATAAATCTTGGGTTTTTTTTACAATTTTGGGTGACATCATGTTCAATAGAAAACCTCCCTGGTGTTAAAGCAATTTTAATCTGTACAATTTTCTCTGCAATTTCATGTATCCACCATACAGAGGTGCCCCGCAAGACGATGTTAATCCGTTCCATTGAAATCATGTCTTGTGAAAACATTGTCTTGCGAAATGTGATTCCCCATTGGAATGCATTGAAATCTGTTTAATGAGTTCAAATGAGGACAAATCGTCATTGTTTTGTGAAAATCGCCCATATGGAAGCCATTTTGCGAAGCGCCAATCAGCTGTTAAAATCGTTGTCTTGTGAAAATAGGTCCAAAAAAAGTCTTACGAAGCACGGTCTGAAACATCGTATAGCGAAAATCGCCCATAGGAAACACTGTTTTGTGAAGCGCTATAGCGATCGCAAAAACTCATCGTCATGCAGATTTGTTGTTTTGTAAGATAATAGTCTAGCGGGGCACCACTGCTTTCTCTTCACATTTCCAGCATTCATTGGATACATTTTATACATTTTGGGTAATTTCTCTAGTGTTATGTACCATCTGTAAACATTTTATAAACATTTTCTTTTAATGTATTCTTGAAGATAATCTCTCCCTCTTATTACAACAATACACTTACAACAAAAAACACACTGATCACCACACTCAACTATTCCTCAAAGTGCCCTCAAAGCCAAAGATTGGGGCTGTGTGTGTGGCTTTATTAGGCACAGTCAAAAAAAGGGCCAAGGTTGATCCCATATGATCAATCCCCCCATTGGCATTTTGGGAGGATCCCTCTCTTTTTTGGGTGTGTGTCTCTCTCACCACATGGAGTGAGGTCCGCTGCTTGGGGATACATCTGGACCCAGTGCTTACCATGGAAACCCAGATGGCGTCCGTGGCCCGCTCCGCGTATTTTCATCTGTGGCGGATCGCCCAGCTGCAACACTACCTTGATGGGGGGGTCCCTCACTACTCTTGTCCACACGCTCATAATCTCGCGATTAGACCACTGCAATGCGCTCTACGTGGGGCTACCTTTGATGCGAAAGCTTCAAATGGTGCCGAACGTGGTGGCCAAACTTCTTAGTGGGATGATGTATAAAGCCCTAAATGGTTTGGGCCTCGCCTTCTCCTACCCAGATCTACCCAAATTACTCGGCATAGCCAGGAGGGTCGGTTGAGGGGCCTAACGCCGAGAGAGGCCCAGAAAGAAAGAGCAAGAAACCGGGCCTTCTTGGCAGTGGCCCTTCCATCAGAGATCCGTCTGGCTCCCTCGCTGGGTCTTTTTAAGAGCCATTTAAAAATTTGGCTCTTCAGGCAGGTTTTCCCTCATGTCAGTTCCTGAATTCTATCTTTCTGTTCTTGTATTCCCCATCTTGATCATGCTATATTATTGCTCAAATGTCTTTATGATTATGAATGTTGTTTAATTTTGATTGTGATGTTTTTATTGTTATTTAATGACTTTATGATTTTGTAAGCCACCCCGAGTAGACACTGTCTAGAGGGGCATGGTATAAATTGAATGAATAAAATAAATAAATAAATAAATGATTGCCACATTAAGCACTGAGGGAATTTCTGTTGCAACATCTTTGTTGTGGAATGTCCTCATTTTGTAGGCTTGGCTGGGGCTGATACTGCCTTCATTTTGACATCCAATTAAAATTTTGCTCTTCATCAGAGTATTGGGAGCATAGTGATCAGAGATGGGAAATATTTGCTTTGAGCACTACAGCTATCAGAATCCTATAGTCACACTCGGCATTATGGAGTTCTGGAATAGTGCCTATGGTTCAAAAGATTTTGAATGGTTCTAGATGATCTTATGTGCTTCAAAATTACTCTTAGTTATTTTAAATAATTCAAAAGTATTTTAAAGTGTTACTTTTAAAAAAACAACAACAACAATGTTTTCATTTGTGCCCTCCCCTAAGATTATCCAGCTGAGTTAGTTCAATGAGTTCGGTTTCTGGCTGCAGAGCCAGAGGTTGTAAGTTCAATTTCCCACTATGCCTCCTGGGAGAAAAGCCAGCCTGTGTGGCTTTGGGCCAGCTGCCCAGTCCCAGGGTGTCCCCAGAAGAAGGGAAGGGCAAACCATTTCTGTATCTTCTCTACTGGTCACACCCTGGAAAGGGTCAGCATAAGTCAGAATTGACTTAATAGCATGCAATTATTATGCTAAGGTTATTCACCACAGAGTGTATTATCAATAGCTTAATAATTCATAGGCATCCTTCAGTCTCTGAATTGAGGAGTGTCCTCTCCAGAGCACGAAGCCTGGGTAAAGTAATATGGAGGATTGGCTGTTACCCAAGCAGCAAATCCCCCCTCTCCACGTTGCTGAAATGGTCCAATGGAAAGGCAAGAGCCAATACAACTGGTTCCAGCAACGTCGCAGGAGTTGGCAGAACAAAACGAACTGCCTTTTGGACACCAGCTCCGGATTTTGCCTCGAGGTTAATGCCTGAAGCTTAATAATGAAAGAATGCATAATCAATTGCTCTTGGTATTCCGGAAATCTATTTGGGTTACAATGCCTTAGCAATGATGAGCCTGATGTGTAGATTAGCTTGTCCCTGGAGACTACAAGAATGGTTGCTTTCTTACTGTGGACCTCTATCTTTATTCAAAGGTTTCAAGTGAAACTACAGACCTTTTATTTCAGTTTCTCCTTCAGCTTTAGGGATTTGCAAATGTCTTTCAGAAAGCCTAGACAGCTGTGACCAGCCTACCCCTCTCAGCCTCCTTCGCCTGCCAGCTCTCTGAGAAATGGAACATCTGGATACTGGAATGTTTCCAGATCTCTCTGTTATGGCTAGCTCCAAATCTTCTGACCCTCCACTGCAAGCAACACCATCATCAATCACTATCCCAAGCCCTTCTGGAGCAAGCACGCACATGCTGCGTGGTCAGATGTAGACATTCCGGGGAGCCCCTGCATCTTTTCCTCCCCACTGATTGACACATCATAGATTGTACTGCTTGAAGGAGTACATCATTTTGGATGCAGGAGAGGACAGCACAGAAGGCGTCTGTACAAACTTCCCATTTCTGGAAAAGACCCGGCTGTGCTCTGTTAAGTAAGACTCTGTGAATGGCATTGACTTTTCCCCTGAGGCAGAGGAGATTGTCATTCTTTTTCTACCTACTACTCTATGGGTTCTATGCATGTATATATTGGAAGGGTTATTAATTCAATAATTCATTCTCTCTAGTACCATGGCCATTCCCTAATTCCTGCTCCCACCACTGATGGTTCTTGGCCCCATTCTTCTAACCTTTTGGAAAATATTAGCATGGGGCTTGCCAGGACATTTAGGCAACACAACTGAACCTTTAGTACTCTTCTCTTGGGATCTCGATGTGGGAAATCACAATCCCTCTCCACCACCACCTCCACTAGGGTCCATCTGTGAGGTCTGCAAGGGAGGGGCAGGGCTATGCACTTAATAGAGTGGCTGAAAAATGCAGGCAGCTACCCTGGATCGCTATGGGAGCAGGCCTTCTATGCTTTCATTATGAAAGTGGTTTCCCATCAATCCAGCTGTGTATACATTATCTTTTTCTTTCAGCCTTAGTCTTCCATCTACACTCAGTGTGGGGACAATACTAGCCACGGTATGGATAATGATGCTGAATTCATGAGAATTACCAAAAATACATACAAAATATGAAAGGTGCAGTTAAAATGCAGCTTTTTAATTGCCCTTTTTCACCTGAAAAGTTATACCTTATTAACAGGATAACCCAGTGCATGTCTGCTCAGAAGTAAATCATGCTGAGTTCAATGTGAGTTAATCCCAAGAAAATATTGATAGGATTTCAGCCAAACAGTGCAATCTTATGCATGCCTTAGAAATGGAGTTTACCTGTAAAAATGAACCTACCTAATCCCTGCTTTAAAGGGGGAAAGCCATAGTGTTGAATTGCCTTGATAACATAACATAGCTATACACAATTCCTGACATGATAGAGTAGCTGGTCCATGAGGTTATTTTTCAAGATTATCTACTTTCCTTTCTGTGACCAGGGGCATCAAGGAAATGTTTCTAAATACTTCCTATTCCTCTTATTATATCAATTTTGTAGTGCAGGTTTTTCCCACTGTCATTCACATAAAAATCTCATTATTGGCTCAACAGTCCACGTTAGGGAGGTTGTAGTGGAAATGAATCTAGATTAATGTCAGCATCTGTAAACAGCAGATTTGCAGTGCAATCCTATCCACAGTTGCATATCTTGGCTAGTCTGACACAGATGAACCGCCGCCAGGTCAGCTGGGGGAGTCCAAGAAAGTTTCTTTCCCAAGAGCTTTTTTGTGTGTGAATGTGGAACTGATGGTGAAGAAGATGTATCTTCTGTTCGTCATGCTACACTGACCAGTGTGGGTTTTAGTTTCGCTAAACTGTTGCTTCTGATGTCTAAATTGTGTTTCCTTCATTATAAAGTGTCACTGTACTATGTTAAAAATCTCCTCCTACAACTAACTTTTGATTTGAGACAAACTACAGAATTGTTCTGGTGCTGACGCTAAGACGTTGGATTCTTGCTGGCCGTTTTGGAACCAGATGGAGGATCATATTTACCTGCTGAGCTAGCACTGGGTGGGGTTTCTCATGACACTCTTAGCTGTGCACGGCAGCCTGTTTTTTTTAGCATCAGATCGATTTCATCATACTGGGAACTGGGTGAGTTGCCTTAGCCAAAAGTGTAACGCTCTAATTCAGGAGCAAATGATGTAACATATGAAGCAAGCTCATTAAAGCCTCTAAAACTTTCAGAGAACACTTTGCCAAAGAGCATTGAGAAAGCACAAGGTGAGAACACCAGCCATGAATTCTGTTCATAGATAGCATGGAAGTCATTTTGAGCCATAAGACACTTAACTCATTCTATACATCACTACTACTACTACTGTCTAGCACATGGCAATGGCTGTCCAGGTGGATGGCTCATGCAGTCCGGCTCATGCATTTTCCCGCTTAAAGATTATGCTTCAGCCCTGTAATTTAAAAAATGACCTGATGGCTGAGCTAGATGATATAGTTAGCGTGCCATTAGAAGCAGGACTCCCATTAGAGGGGAAGGATGACCATTTATTCTAGCATCAGCTTCCCTCATCCCGTATGTTGGAAATTAGCTGCTTAATTTCTGAAGCTATTGGAAAGTAAACATGAAAGTCTGATTGTTCAGGCATGGGACTTTGAAGAAATTGCATGTCTGGAGGGAAAACACTCTAATAGTGGGAAACAGTAATTCCCTTTCTTGTGCGCCAAAGCATTCCTAAGAAGGTTTTTTCTCAGTTTTAATGGGTCAAAGCAATCATGGAAATGGCATATTTCTCTCTGCAGCTGGGAAGCAATTTTGGCAAAATAATAATAGCAAGAACAACTAGCAGTGGTAGCACAGTTAATGCTACTACTACTGGTACTCCATATTGTTTCTCAGACTTCTCCCTTGTCAGTGGCTTATTCTGCTTTAAACCCACAGTGCAGCAAGATATGCCATGGCTTGGAGAGAATGTGGCTACATCTGTGGTAATTATTGTCAGACTTTGGTGGGAGGAGTGTGCTTGTTGTACAGTATTTATATAAAGAGGCCTCGGAATCTGCACACATCCAGAGTGAATGCAAAACACATGTTAACTGATGTCCGCAGGCCTAGAAACACCAGGCAGATCAGCTTGTGCATCATCAGTAGTATGCTATTGGCTCTGTGACAAACAGATCACGGGTGGTCTCTTGAAGGAATTGCATCATCTCTCCAGTTGGTGTTGATTCTTGGCTGTGTCAGAACAAAAGTGGTGCCACCTCTGGAATGCCTGCTATGGCAGATGAACAGGGTGATCCTGAAAGCAAGAATTTTAAAATGGAGGGCTCAACACTAAGTGTGTCTCTTTGGAGGCAGTCCTGCTGATTTCAGTGAGACTTGCTCACTGCTTCATGGATACAGCAGCCTTCTTCAACCCATCCCCTTTCGGACAGATTGGACAACAAATCCATCATCTCCAGTCAATCCCAGGCAAACTGTGGCTCATGGGCCATGATACAGTACATCTGGAGCACAGAAGATTTGGAAAAGCTGGTATATAGAATTTCAGCTTTAGGTGGCCCATCACATTTTGCTTGTTTAATAATAATATTGGTTGTATGTTTCATGATACTATCCTAGAAATAACAACTCAGAATTAACAACAGCAGCTACCCCTGTCCTCTGGATATGCCGGCCACAGAAACTGGTGAAATGTTATGAAGAACAACCTTCAGAACACGGCCAAAGAGCCCCAAAAAACCCACAGCAACCATTAAACATTGTCTAGATAGGCGGCATACAAGTTTAATAAATAAATAAATAGATCCCGGCCGTGAAAGCCTTCGTGAATACAACAACAACAATGCTAACAGCAAATGTCAACTCTGCTTAGAAAAATATGAAACTGTGTCACATCTCATCTGTGAGTGTCCAAAGATTTCAAAACAAATTGCAAAACCAGACATGATAGAGTGTCAAAATTAGTACACTGGTCATTATGCAAAAAAAATATAATTTGCTAGCCTCCAAAAACTCATGAGAACCTCCTGTAGAGAAGGTGTCAGAAAATGAGGAAGTCAAGATCTTGTGGGATTTCCAGATCCAAACTGATAGACACATTGAACATAACACACCAGTCACAATAGTAATAGAATGAAGAAATGTCAGGATCACTGACATTGCAATTCCAGGGGAAGCCACAGTCGCAGATAAAGAATTGGAAAAACTAACGAAATACAGAGATCTGGCTATTGAAATATCTCACTTATGGATGAAACATACATCAGGGCCTTGGGAACAACATCAAGAAATTTCATACAGTATTACAAGTAGTTGCAGATTTCAGAGCTACCAAAAAAGAGAATGAAATTTGGAATATAATGTATACTGGTACCTGTTATATAATACCAGTCAAAGTTTTTACAATTTTGATTGACTGTGCCTGTTATTGTTGTTGTTGATGATGACAATAATAATAATAATAATAATAATAATAATAATAATAATAATAATAATAATAATAATAATAATAATAATAATAATAATAATAATAATAATAATAATAATAATAATAATACCAGGCACAGTTAATCCTGTCTCATGGTGACCTTTTCCAGGGTATTCTAGGTAGAGAATACACAGAAGTAGTTTACCATTTCCTTCTTTTGGGAATGCCCTGGAACTATACATTTCATCCAGTCTGTGCACAGCATAGCCGTATAGGCTTGTTTTTCTCACCGGAGGCAAAGTGGGGAATTAGACTCCTAACTAGAGATGGGGATGAAGCGCCAAAATGGTGCTTCGTCTTGGTTCGTGGGTCATCAAATTTGATGACTCATGAAACATGAATTGCCCCCTAGTGTCCCAAAGACAATTCGTTGGTTTGTCGGGTCATATTTTTTTTAGAGAGCCCCTGGAGCTATCTTTTCTTTAAAAAGCCCCAGCCCCCACAGCCTTCCAGCATAGGAAGAGAGGGATGCCCTGGCTGCACTGCCTTTGCAAAGGCAGTAGGGCTGGCGGATGGCTTGGATTGGGCTTTCCCCCTCTTCCTATCCCCAGCTGCATAGGAAGAGGGGGACAGGGATCAAAGGGATCCCCTGGATCTGGATTGCTTTGATCCCTTTCCCCCTCTTCCTATGCCGCTGAGGATAGAAAGAGGGGGAAAGCCCGATCCAAGCCATCCGCCAGCCCCAGGGCTAGGTTTCGCTTCTGGCAGACACATTTTCCGAAGGGAAAACCCCGCTCTGCTTATGCCCCTGAGGAACAGCTGATCCGCGGGGGCATAAGCAGATAGGGAACGAAGGGATGAATATAAAAGGGTTATGTTTGTTGCTTTGTATTCATCAGAATCTCTGGACTCCAAGAATACGAAGCAACAAATATCTGATGAATCAGGGATATTCACTGAATGTCCTGATTCATTTTTATATTCGTCCCGATGTCTACTCCTAACCTTGGGCTCCACAGTCAGATATCTAAACCACTGAGCTATCCAGCTTGTTTAGCAGGAGATAAACCCCTTTGAAATGACTAGGATTGTAGGCAGATTGAGGTTTTGAATGATGATTCCCTCATGTGGATCCTCTGGATGGATCTTATTATCTTCTACAAATATCACTGGTGGTTTGGAAATGGGAAAAAAGAGTCTGCTTGATGAAGATAAATGATAACTGCAGTCAAATTAGGAACAAAGTGCTTGCTTAGAAATGTTTTCAAGATGTTTTCTAGGGTAACTTTGTTTGAAGTTGTGTGAAGAGCAAGTATTGTGCTCATGTACAGAAAATCCTCATAAAAAGATACGTATGTGTAAGAAAAGTACTGAAGGAAAAGCGGCACATACTTATAGGAAATCACCCAGCCCTTACTGAAATCAAAGGGGCAAATTAATTAGCTGTTAGAGCATCACTCTGCTGGCAGTGTTTAACGCATGCAAACAGATTTTTGTTCTTGTGGCTTGCACTAAGAAAGCTGAGAGCTCTGCTCTCTAATTTGATTATGAGTGTTTTCACATGTGTTTAGAAATTCTGGATGCAGATGGTGTTTTTCCTTAGATTTAGAACTGCAGGAGACTCCAGGATTCACAATCAACTTTTACTTTTCTTCTTTTTCCCAATTGTTCTTTTCCCTTCATTTTCATTATTTTTCTTTTCTTCAGGAGCATCCAGTTGTGCACATATATTTGCATACTCACTTATAAGTGGCAGTGGCACTGGCAGTGCTTTCCACCCCAGAAGTATGCAATTGTACATGTATGTGAATGGTTTTTACAGCTTGGCTCTAAATGGGGAAGGGAGACGAGATTCTTGCAAAATCAGTTTTTCATTCTTCGAATTTAGATTGATCCAAAGAGAAATCCTGTTTAGATCTCCCCAAAAAGGGTTGATTACAATCCCTAATTTATCTTGTGTGTTATGTAGCAGTAGTAGTAGTAGTAGTAGTAGTAGTAGTAGTAGTAGTAGTAGAAGAAGAAGAAGAAGAAGAAGAAGAAGAAGAAGAAGAAGAAGAAGAAGAAGAAGAAGAAGAAGAAGAAGAAGAACCGGGCCTTCTCGGCGGTGGCTCCTCGCCTCTGGAATAACCTACCTCCAGAGATTCGCGCTGCACCCTCGCTGGGTACTTTTAAGAACCAACTAAAAACGTGGATGTATAGGCAGGCCTTCCCTTCCAGTTAATTCCTGTCCTCTTTCCTTTTTTCCCCCTCTTTATTTGATTTATTTTGTATTTTCCCATTGCAAAATCATTTAATTAATTAATTGTTATAAATTTTTCTTGAACTTGTTATGTTTTATGTTGTAAGCCGCCTAGAGTGGTTGAAATGACTAGATAGGCGGGGTATAAATACAATTAATAATAATAATAATAATAATAATAATAATAATAATAATAATAATAATAATAATAATAATAATAATAGTAGTAGTAGTAGTAGTAGTAGTAGTAGTAGTAGTAGTAGTAGTAGTAGTAGTGATGTTCATTGCCATCTGAAATATTTAACAATAATTTCTATCATTTCCTTTTATTTTCCGTGGAATTTCTCCAATATCCAATAAGACCAACACATTTTACAATACACATTAGTGATTGTGGTCCCTGAATACCTCTCTCCAACCATTTCAGTTTTGCAGACTGTCCATACTTTAAGAAAGAACCTTTTCCTCCGGTCACCTGTTCAATGTTTCAGTCCCACCACATCCATGGTCACTTGTCCTTCCCACTTGTTCATTTCTCCTTCATTGGTTGACCTCTGAATTCACTAGCAATGGGGTAGTGGTGGTGGAAGGGACTGGAGTCCTTTGTTACTTTTATTATGCAAGTGTACAGTCATTGCTAGGCACACCCTTTCACTGACTGCATTTGTGTTGAAGTGAATACATGCAAATGTGCAGTTTTCCACTGGGTAAAAAATATGAAAACAAATCACAATAAATTTCAAAATCAATTATTTCAGGGATACAAAAATTGCTGGAAGGAAACAGGCTGTCATCAGACTAGTGATGATATCATGTCAAAACAAGAAAGAACAAACATTGTCTAACCTGATGACAAGGCAATATGAAACCACTGTGTGAATACTCCCTATGCTTTATTTGTTTTTATTCATTCATTTTCACTTGGCTAACTGACTGGATAGCTTAGTGGTGAAGCCAGAGGCTGGGAGTTCAATTTCCCACTTTGCCTCCTGCGAACAGAGCCAGCCTGTGTACCCTTGGGTAAGCTGCACAGTGCCACAGTGCCCCCAGAAGAAGGGGATGGCAAACCACTTCTGATTATTCTTTATATGAAAAACCCTGAAAAGCACCATAAACTAGAATTGACTTGACAGCACAGATGATGATGATGATGATGATGATGATGATGATGATGATGATGATGATGATGATGATGATGATGATGATGATGATGATGATGAGTGGCTGAATGAAGCAATGCGGATTTGATCAGATACTAATGACCCAGAAATTCCCTTCAGTGTAATGTGGTATATCTTATTGTCGGGACTTCCCTGTGTGCATTCATTGAATTATCACTACAGTACACAGCATCATTACATCTTTCAAATGGGTTGCCTCATTTGTCTATTGCACCAAGAACAACCAAGAGTCCTGCAGTATTTTGAAGACTGACAAATTTACTATAGCACAAGCTTTTGTGGACTTCACCAGACATATCAGATCCAGAACTTACTATTCCCAGTCCTCAGGTAAAGCTCCAGGAAAGGAGCTTCTATCATCACATTTACCAAGAAGCATGTGTGCCATTGGTAAAGGTTCCTCTTGACAAATTGTCCAGTTGTGTCTGACTCTAGGGTGAGGTGCTCATCCCCGTTTCCAAGCCAGCATTTGTCTGTAGACAGTTTCCGTGGTCATGTGGCCAGCGCGACTAGACACGGAACACTGTTACCTTCCAACTGAGGTGGTACCTATTTATCTACTTGCACTTTTACATGCTTTGGAACACAGGTTAAAGGTTCTACAAACACCAAGAAATAAAACATGGGGACAGTAATACTGGGATCAGAATTTATGTGATAATAATTTACTTTTGCTGCACAGATACACTTGTACACTTTCCTGTGGATAACAAATGGAGATTTTGAGTGGCCCGTCCTTTCCTAAGGGTTGCCTAGTGTAGTTATACGTGGTAAAGACCCAGATAAATCATTTGGACTTGCATTAGTCTACTCAGGGGATGGTTTTGGGCTAGTCACCATCTCTCAGCTTGACCTACTTCACAGGGCCATTGTGAAGATAAAAGAAGAACCATATTTGCCTCTTCAAGAGCTTGGAGGAAGAATTTGCTAAAAGCATAACAAAGGAATATTAAATTGAAAAGCGCTATATGATGTATGGAAGTGAGAGCTGGACCATAAAGAAAGCTGACCGCTGAAGAATTGATGCCTTTGAATTGTGGTGCTGGAGGAGGCTCTTGAGAGTCCCCTGGAGTGCAAGGAGAACAAATCTATCCATTCTAAAGGAAATCAACCCTGAGTGTTCACTGGAAGGACAGATCCTGAAGCTGAAGGTGCAATACTTTGGCCATCTCATGAGAAGAGAAGACTCCTTGGAAAAGACCTTGATGTTGGGAAAGTGTGACGGCAAGAGGAGAAGGGGACGACCGAGGATGAGATGGTTGGACAGTGTCTGTGAAGCAACCAACATGAATTTGAGGCAGTGGAAGACAGGAGGCAGTGGAAGCCTGGCGTGCTCTGGTCCATGGGGTCATGAAGAGTCGGACACGACTAAACGACTAAACAACGATGATATGATCCAAGGTGGGTGCAAGCGCCTTACTTCTAAATGAGCAGAAGGTCACAAAGATGGAACAAAACCACGTGCAATTTTACCATGGCAGTACCTTGCTAGGAGTTGCAAAGTTTAGATAAATAAGTCTGGATTTGCATTTTCTTTGGATCACAAAGTCAGGCAAAAATCAGAAGCTGCTTTGCACACAGCATTTTGGATGCTGTCCTGGCAAACCAGCTGGGGCCTGAGGCCCCATTAAGAGTTTCTGAACCACTGTAGACATTTCCCATGTGTTGGATGATAAGACTGGACAAATAGCTTGGATTTTGGCTCATACCTCATTTCTCACAGATTTTTTATTTTTGGATTTACATGAATATTGCAAAACACATGAAACAAGACAGGAAGTCACCACTCTACTTATGCAAATTACAAGATATGCTTGCAGTGTTTTTTTTTTTAATTGAATTACTGTATTTTCTACTCACTCTCAACAAAAATGATTTAATTCAGACAGAATATCAAGGGATATGGGTAATACACAGGGAATGGAGACCACAAACTAAGTCTACAGGAAGTGCCAGAACCTTGAAAAGTGGCAAAAGTTACCCCAGATCCTAGACATCTTTTAAAACTGAACAAAAACTAACCAGAATTCTATTAGCGTTCATGTAAAGTTTGCATAAATTGCGGTGCCTGCTTGTGATTAAATGATAAGGAACCAAAGTGCATTCTGGTTACATAACTTATCAATTAGCCACCATTCACTACAGAAATTTGTGTGAACTTTATGCAGACACCAATAGGATTCTGGCTTTTAAAACTTATTTAGGCATGTCAGAATGCTAGCTTAGCCCTGGTGCTGGGACCTTCTCCAGCCAAATTTCATCTGCCGCAATTATAGTGTGACTGGTTTAATTTTTATATCATTTGCACAAGGAGGTGTACAGGGTTTCCTTGAAAAAGTCTAGTAATCCTGAAGAGGTCTTCTGCTCACATAAGAGCAACACCTGTAGAAATGTGAGGTTGTGTGTCACTGTGTTGTGGGAGTGCCATGTTCTACTAGGGTCCAGACAGATTCCAGCCTGATTGTCTTGCTTCTTCAGGATTTTCACAGATGCCTCGAGTTCTCTTTGTATGATAGTGAATGGGAAACTGTGCATCAGGGTCACTTTTCTGTTTACCTGTTATGAGGACAGAAGGTGGTCAGTCTTATCAGTCAAACTGTATATTATAGCTAGCTTGTAGGACGAAATCATGTTCATGTTCTAGAGACGTGATTCTGGAAGATCTTCAAGTCTAAGCTATCATGTTTGAAAATGAAGCCTGTGCGGATTTCCCAATGATTAATCACAAAACAAAGAAAGCTAATTTGCAAACTGTGGGAGGTGCAAAAAAATTCTGTTGTGACCATTTGATGTATTTTAGCATGCAAGTTATTGCCTCTTGTATAGTCAAATGTACAGTTTGACTTTTAAGATAGAGAAGGATCAAATCCTTCTGTCTTGTACCTGGCAATATAAGGCAGTGCAAGCCATATGTAGAGGATGATGCGCAAACCACACCTTGTCAGTATCTTATTTTCATTTTATTTTATTTAACAAATGTCTACTCTTCAATAGATTTTTAGGGTGTTTTACAAGGTAAAACTTATATTGCAACATGGAATGCTCATTATGTGTTGGAATAATATGAACCGTCAAACAAACAACAGTAGCATTAGTAATAATAGTATTGCTATTGTAGTAGTGGAGCAAAAAATATATATATTATTACCTACCAAAAAAAACACAGTGACCTGAAAATAAGTGATATTAATTATTGGCCTTAACTAATTATGATTACACCTTGATTTTGAATAACTCAATAGTTTAGGTGTAGTTGAGAGTTCAATTCCCCACTACTCCTTCTTGACAGGGGCTGAACTTGATTATCCATAAGGTCCTTTCCAGCTCTGCTGTTTTTATTATTATTATTATTATTATTATTATTATTATTATTATTATTATTATTATTATTATTATTATTATTATTATTATTATTATTATTATTATTATTATTATTATTATTATTAGTATTAGTATTAGTATTAGTATTAGTATTATTAGTATTAGTATTAGTATTAGTATTAGTATTAGTATTAGTAGTATTAGTATTAGTATTAGTAGTATTAGTAGTATTAGTAGTAGTAGTAGTAGTAGCAGTAGTAGCAGTAGCAGTAGCAGTAGCAGTAGCAGTAGTAGTAGTAGCAGCAGCAGCAGCAGCAATAATAAAATGGCAGATGTGTGCTGCGAAGAAAGTGGGAGAATGTGTTGTGCTTTGAATTGTTTTATATTTATACAGTTGGGCTATAGATTGGGGATGAAAACAATGGAAATATTTTTAGATATCATTAACTACATGATCACAGAGCATTCATTTTAAACATTTGAATGTATTGGCTGCACTGGTTAGATGAGGAGTAAGTCTTGATTGCTCATAGGTTTCATATTTATTTATTGGATTTTTACCCCGCCCCTCTAGATTATGAAGTATCTTTCATTATACTAGTGTCTGAATGCAAGCTGAAAGCCTTCAGAAAAGCGTGCCTTGCTGTCTGGCCTTACTTCTCCTTAGCAGCAACCTTTCCTTCTAATTTTTTCTTCATTGTTTCCTCAGAGCTTGTGAGAGTCTTTGGGGTGGGGGTGGGCTGCTCAAGCTGCCTGGGTACTGAAAAAAAAGGGGGGGAGACCCCTCTTCTAGCCTCTGTATTTCTTGCAGCGGTGCCTTCCCTGTCTGTAACGCCAGAGCCAGGTGACGGATGGAGGCTTCTCTGCCAGCTCAAGAGCCGGGGTGCCTGAGCCGAACAATACCAGGCAGTGTTCTGGGTCTCTGTGTCTAGACTCCCACTGTTATTACAGATGGCATTAGAATGTAGAGCATGGCCCTTACTTTGAACAGGGTACCTCACTGCGAACAGCCTTCTCCATCTGGAAGAAAGCAAGCAGAGTTGGTATGCCAAAGAAATAAAGGGAGGGGGAATGGAAAACTATTTTTGTTAGTGCCGCACTGGATTCAGGTTTTTTTTGGGGGGGGGGGAGGATTGAAAGTTGTTGATGGGGGTGAGGAGACTGGCTAAAACAAATTGACATTCCGATTTTTCTCATGCACATAGTTTGCACCTGTTCACTTCCATTGTGTTCCAAATCTGCTGTACTTTAACGCCTATTGCCTTTGTGGCTTGACTGTCTTCTCCATTGTGTGAAGAATCCCACCCCAGGCAAAGACTGTGCAGGGAACATAATGTTATCGTAGTGTCACTGTAGCCCACCAGGATTCAGCTATGTGATGATGTTACACAGCACAAAGTCACCCTGACACCTCTAGTCTGAATGTGGCATGTACGAACAGGAATCTGTCGTACAAGCAGTTTTGGAGACAGCTCCGATAGACAAGATTGTGGGTTAGTTTGTTTTTCTATTGCTCTCATAAATTTTCTCTCTAGCAAAGAGATTGCAATTGTTAGATGTATCTCTGCAATGAGACATGCAATGAAAGGTATTGTTCACATTTTAATCAACATTTTAATGACAGACACATTTTTTGAAATCATTGTGGTTTCACAATCACACTTTTTTCAGCATAGGGGAGCACTGCTTCTATATATGGAGCCACCATTTCATATCATAAGGTCCTGAATCTATTCCCTATCTCTACCAGCACTGTGAAGCCAAACATTCAACTTGATATAATACTAGACATGATTAATGGGGATGGTAGTGGTGATAGTCATTTAGATTTTGAGATCAAAGGTGGGCAAGGTTGAGGCTAGGAGCCCAGTTTTCACCCCAGAGGGATTTGATGGTCACAACAGCCTGAAAATGGCTCAAAATTGTCGAATTAACTAATTAATAAATAAAAACAGCAGTGATGGGATATCCACTTCTAGTTTTGGCATTAGAGATTTTACAGGCATGGGGGACTTTGCAACCCCCAATACACTCCCCCCCCCCACAAAACTACTTGCTATTCTTGGATGCTGCCAGGAACAGGTGGGGGGGAATACTCCCTCCTCATTTTATGGAACTTTTTAAAAATTTTTACCTCAGTAGGCTCTATGGAGCCCTGAAAAACAGGTCTTCCAGAGTTTCACACAGCCCATGGGCACCGTGCCCACTTCTGGCTTTGATGAAGGTGATTTGAATGAGTGAATCTCTGATTTAAAGTTTCCCACAAGCATGTCTTCATATACTTTCTAAATAATGATGCCAGTTTAATCACCTAATGGTGTTAATTCATAACTAAACAGAAGGTTATTTGTAGATGCAGTGTAATGTAGTTGTTTGACGATGGGACTGGGGACTCTTTGGCATTCTTTTCCTATCATGCCCTCAGAGGCTTCTGTGAGGAGAAGTTTGCTTTTCTGAAGGCTTTTGGCATATGTTCAAGCACTGGCATAATGAAAGATATTTCATAATGTGAACTAGTCTTCTGAAGAATTACATAACTTAAAAAAATTACATTGAAGAAACTGAAATTATTGGAGATATTTTTCTACTTTGGTTCAACCATCAGTCAAAATGGAGACCAAAGTTGGGGGGGACAAGGAGATTTAGAAGAAAAGCTGCGTTGGAAGTAGAAAAGATCCTGAAGTGTAAGGACGTGACACTGGAGAGTAAGACCAAGATAACCCACACGATTGTATTCCTGATTACTGTGTGCAAAAGATTGGACAATGAAGGAAGCTGACAAGAGAAAAACTCATCGCATCTGAAATGTGGCACTGGAGAAACTCTTTTCTGATAGCATAGACTACCAGAAAGGGAAAGTAGATGCTATATGGATTAAGCCTGAGCAGTCTCTAGAAGCTAAAAATGACAAATCTGAGGCTACTGTGCTTTGGATATTTCATGAAAAGGTTAGACCCACTGGAAAAGACACCAATGCTTGAAAACAGGAAGAGCTAACATGGAATGGGTTGACGTAATAAAGGAAGCCATTGTCTTTAATTTGCAAGACCTAATCAAGGTTACTAATTAGAGGGTCTTTTGCTCACCATAACTTGGAAGCAACTTGACAGCACCAAACAACATCACGGACTCTGAGTCTTCTCAAATGAACACCAAGAGGGAACTACCTTCTAAGTGCTTTTAAGGTAATCAGAACCTGGATTTGTTCACCAAGCTTGCAAAAGTTACCACAGTTCTCAAAATCCATCAACCAGGATAACTAGTGCAGTGGAAACCAGGGGATTCTGGAACCGGTGTGTAAAAAGGAAGAAATCTCCAAGCTAAGCTTGAGCACCTTGCTGAGTATTCGTGAAGGTCTCAGTTACTCCACTCAAATATGTCTGGAAATTTTCAAGTAGCTGCACATACACATCTCAGCTGCTGCCAGGATACCTAGAAATAACAGCTTTAGCAATCGGGCTCTTGAACTAAGAAAGGGAAGGTAGGAAATTCATCTCTCCTTCCCGCCATCTTATCTTTCACCTGATTCTTCCTACACAGCCTCTTCATGACCAAGGTGTTGGGAACACCGACATAAAACTTGTTTCAGCTTGTACAATGGAGGGTAGTATTAAAATAGCACAGCGCACAGGTCATCCCATTTCCCATTACAGAATCAGAAGACAGCTGCAAGGCTTGTTGACACATCAGAGCTTCCCTGGAGTTGCATTTCGGTTTGGATCCAGGCCTTCATTTCTTTGCCATGTGAAAATTATCCGGCAAGGGCGGGGGGGAACAGCAGCTTCTGCTGCCTGTCAGCTCCCATCCAACATCTTAAACCAACCAAATGTTGCCCTGTCTGCAATTATACATAAAAAGGAAAAAGGAAAAGACTGCCTTTAAAAGATGGGCTGTTAGAGTCCGTCTGAGACTGAGGAATGTTCTGAAGTCTGCACAGCAAGATGGTGCCTGCTGACATTAAAGAAATAGGTGTACAGTCTTTTAGGGTTACTGTTCTTTTGGGTTTTTTTTTTAACTACTCTCAGCTACCTCTGGGGCTACAAGTTACCTAAAAGGCAAAGAAAGAATACTGCATTAAAAGATATAGAATATTTCTGTTTCTATAGAAATACAGAAAAAAAATTTGGTACAGGAGAAGAATTTGTCAAACTAATCTTTTCCCCCAGCGAATAAATGTTCCCTGTGGTTTTTTGACGGCGGTAGGAAGGAGAGAGGAAAGGAAGGGAAAGAAGAGGAGAAAGCTGGGGATTTAAAGAGAACAGCTTGAAATCCATGCCTGTCTCCAAAACACATAAGTTATAGGAACAGGGCACCTGCCATATGGAATGTTTCACAGTCACATTGTAACCGAGCAGCACAATATCTGCGCAGAGATTCAGTAGTACAGGGGCTGGAGGCTATGTGCACACGCAGGCTTCAATCCATAATGTGGATTCAGCTGCAAGAGATGGAGAATGTGACAAAGAGTATCTCCGGCACAGTCTGCTGTATGATGAAGAAGGAAGTCAGTTACTCATGAACAGTGGTGTGCATCTGTCCATTCAGGTCCTCATCTAGCAAACTGTCCTGAGGCACTGCAAAATTAGCAGCACAGCTCAATGCTTTCGATCACATTGAATAGTTTGCTTCGGTTTTAGAAGTCAAAAAACCCCCATCCCACATGAACCTTCTATCAGATGTGTGACCAAGTTTCACGGACCTGGTGGAAGCTTAGAGTGAATTTTTCCACTGGGGATAGTACACCATTGGAGTCTTCTCCAGTGCAGAAAAAACATATACCCCATTGACTCTGGTCTAGCAATGGCCAGAAAGTGCTCTATCCAGGTTCAGAAAGCTTGAGTCTTCTGCAATGGCTCTGTGATGTTTTTACTTGTCACTCATCATACACATCCCATTATCGTAAACATGTGGCCCATGTTTTGTGCTCATTGATTGGTTGGTCAGTTTGTTTTTACCCCACATTTCTCCTTACAGGGACTTACGGCAGTTTACATCATTAAAAGACAACATTAAAGCTAACAACAGTGAGTATATTGATCCTAAAAGCAAAAGCAGCCCTTCATTTAAAAAAAAAAAGATCAAACAAATGCAATACTAAGATAGCATAAGCAACACCAAAATGTATTCAAAGCAGTAAGGTTCTCAAAAACAATTGAGATTAAGGTGACAGGTATATCTGACAAAGTTCTTTTGTACACAGCAGAAGTCAAATAATTGCATATATTATAATCATGGTTTTAAGTGTGAACCTGCAGGCAGGACTGTGTTTCCTGCCGTTCCATCCCAGCCAGTTTATCTAATGGTGAGAGATGGTGGAGATGAAGTTTAAGAGTACCTGGAGGGCCACAGCTTGCTCACCTCAACCTACACAAACATTCTCATTTAGCAAGGATTTACTACCCCACAACTCATTTGAAGTACACCTCATTCAGTACATTCTCAGGTAGAAACATGGGGTAATGTCCCCACATCTTTCACATACATTCTCTTCCCTTCCTCATGGGGGTCCAAAAATCTATATTAATAATGGTTTAAAATCATTGAGTGTAAGCATCTATCAATGAAGACCAGAATCAAGATAATTCACACTCTTGTATTTCCAATAACCATATACAGGGTAAAAGCTGGACTTTGAAGAAAACTGACAGGGAAAAAATGATTCATTTGAAACATGGTGCTGGAAGAGGGCTTTGTGGGTACCCTGGACTAATAGAAAGACAAGCAAGTGTGTCCTAGATCAAATCAAGCCTGAACTATCTCTGGAGGGAAAAGAAGTGATGAAACTGAGGCTGTTCTATTTGGGGCACATCATGAGAAAAGCAGGCTTCTTGGATGTCTCGGGCATTCTGTGCTGAATGTGTTTTCACAAGTGAAGGAAGACATGAAGAAGTAAATTGTTTCCACAATCTTTGTAGGTTTCTTATGGTTAATGAACAAGCATGTCTCCAGGCCAAGAGCCCATTTCAACAAGTGGTTTCCATAAGCAGCACTAGGACGGACAATAGTGGCTTGGAAGGAGAGCATATGGTTCACTTTAGCCACAGGGCAAGTGGGAAGGGAGAGGCTGGAGTTTGCACAGGAAAGGCAGGGAAGGGAAGGATTTATTTATCTCCACCCCATATCACCATTGCTATAGGAAATACATGTTTTAATTGCTATTGAACTTTAAAATTCACAACTGTACTAGCTTGCTAACAGAAAAAGGCCCCCACTACTTTTATCAATAGAATCAAACATGTGAAGTAGAAGGAATCTCAAGAGAGATATGCTGCTCAGAAGCAAAGGTCTGGGCCAACGAAACAATGCCAGCCCTCTGAGACCACGTGGCAAGGCCTTGCCAGAGCCAGTTAATTACATTCTATAGCATGTTTTGGGAAGAGTCTGCCATCTGTAATTTGTACTAGAGCTGTTTGCAGAGGGTCTTTAATTCACCACATTATCAGGTAAGCCTTCTTTAGTGGAGGACCTGCTGTCACTTCTGTTTTGCTTGACCACAACAGTGATGATTCTGAGAGCCTGAAAGCACGCGTAAAAGGATCAGTTACAATGACTTTCATATTTGGTCCTTCTTTTTCCCGACTGCCTCACACCTTTCCCAGCATTATTGTCTTTTAAAGACAATTCTGCCTTCTTATGATGTGCCTAAAATAGGACAGCCTACTTTGCCTTCAGAGATAGTTGAGGCTTGATTTAGGACCCCTTGTTCATCTTTCTGGCAATCCAGGGTATCTGCAAAGCTCTCCACAACAGGATAGGGGCCACTATTTTGTAAATTTCTGGATAAAGTCATTGCTGTTCCCAAATTTATCCAGTTTTGAACACTAGCCGGCAAGCAGACTATGTGTTTTGGTCTTGGTCTTTCAGCATTTCTGACACATTTTTTGAATTTATTCCAGGCTCACAAGAGCTTAAAAAGAAAACTGGAATCCCCAGAAAGTTCCTTCCTCTTTGACTAGATAGGTGGGGTATAAATGAAATAAATAAATAAAAAATAAATAAATAAAATAAATATTCCCAGTGTCAAGTGTTGTTTACACTGTGTATATGCAATTCAAAGCATAACACTGTTATTCTCTAGACCTAAAACAGAAATGTTGTATTGTATAAAGTGATTTATTTCATAGTCAAGGCTGAAGTCCTGAAGGAAATATTTAAGACCATTATTTTTATTAAAGGTAATCAGCACTGGAATTCCTTTAAAGTTTTTCTTGGGTAGTTATCAGAAAGGGGTAATTAATACTCCCTCTGTAGTAGGCTTTTTAAAAATGCTAATTTCTCACCCATGTAGAATACCTGTCCTTATATGCATTATCATGAGGTATGACTAGACATGAAGCCCAGGGCAAGGCTGCTTTATGTAATCAGATCTAGGGAAAAGATAACCTCTTCCCTGTAGAGTTCATAACAGTGGAGTGCATTCCATTTATTACACGTGCCGTTTCATGTGGCAGTCAGGATGTAATTCCAGGCTTCATGTGGGGTCCTCCCAGACAATGGGGATCATAAATCCCACAGCATAGCTTTGCCTGGCTCCTGAAAATCTCCATTAGGTCAACATTCTTCTCTTTTCTTGTTGACTTTTTATTGTTCCACCACATTGTCTAGACATTGTTTCCTTCAGACGGTCCAGCTGTTGTCTTCCCGCAACAGTACAATAAAAAGGGAAGGCAAAGACTATCCTGTAGCCCAAAGTACAGTAATAGTGTTTGGGGTGTACAGTAGACAATAGACATGCCACATTGTAATTTATGGACATCATCAAACTCCAGAAGACCTGTAGCTACAAAAAGTGCTATTTAAGCACTACGCAAGACACAGTTGGTCTTCTTGCCAGGGCATGATACTTTTTCCCCCTAAGGCTCTTGAAAGACTAATAATCATCATAGAATTCAACTCAACTCAAAGGGAGTTCAAGGCTCATCCGTTCCAACCACTGCTGAAGCAGTCACCAACTCCTAAGGTAACTGGTTCCACTGTTGTACTGCTCTAACCAGTGTTGAATAGAGGCGGGCTAGCACCTCGTGGGATTTGGAAACTATACTTCTATTAATGCAGCCTAAAATAGCATTTGTCTTTTTTGTAGCCACATCACACTCTTGGCTCATATTTAGCTTGTGATCTACAACAATTCCAAGATCCTTCTCGTTCGTAGTTTTGCTGAGCCAGGTATTCCCCATCTTGTAACTGTGCAATTGGTTTCTTTTTCCGAGGTGCAGTACTTTGCACTTATCCCTGTTGAATTTCATTCTGTTGCTTTCGGCCCAGTGTTCCATCCTGTCAAGGTCATTTTGAATTTTTGTTTCAGTCTTCTAGGGTATTAGCTATTCTGCTGAATAGAGGAGGACTAGCAGCTAGTGGGATTTGGAAACTATACTTCTATTAATGCAGCCTAAAATAGCATTTGCCTTTTTTGTAGCCACATCACACTCTTGGCTCATATTTAGCTTGTGATCTACAACAATTCCAAGATCCTTCTCGCTTGTAGTTTTTCTGAGCCAGGTATCCCCCATCTTGTAATTGTGAGATTAGTTTCTTTTTCCGAGGTGCAGGACTTTGCACTTGTTCCTGTTGAATTTTATTCTGTTGCTTTTGGCCCAGTGCTCAAGCCTATCAAGGTCATTTTGAATTTTGTTTCTATCTTCTAGGGTATTAGCTATTCCATCAATTTGGTATCATCTGCAAGCATTCCCTGCACTCTCTCATCCAAGTCATTAATAAAAATATTGAAGAGCACTGGGCCCAGGACTGAGCCTTGGGGTACCCCACATTACCTCCTCCCAGTTAGAGAAGGACCCATTAATCATCACCCTCTGAGTATGATTCTGTAGCCAATTGTGTATCCACCTGACACTTGATCTATCCAGCCCACACCTAGTTAGCTTGATAATCAGGATATCATGGGGCACTTTGTCAAAATTTGGTGAAGATATATTATGTCTACAGCATCTCATCTGTCTATCAGGAAGGTTACCTGATCAAAAAATGAGATCAAATTAGTTTGGCAGGATTTGTTCTTGACAAATCCATATTGGCTTCTAGTTATTACTGCCTTGTTTTCTAGGTGCTTGCACAATGACTGCTTTACCATCTGTTCCAAAATTTTGCCTGGGATTGATGTCAGGCTGACTGGCCCGTAGTTCCCAGGTTCCTCTTTTTTGCCCTTTTTGAAGATAGGGACAGCACTGGCCCTCCTCCAATCCTCTGGCACCTCCCCCGTTTCCCATGATTTCAAGAAAATAATGGATAGCCGTTCTGAGAGTTCTTCAGCCAGTTCCTTTAGTACTCTTGGATGCAGCTCATCCAGCCCACGAGATCATTCAAGGTAGTAAGATATTCCTTGACTATTTGTTTATCAATCTCCAGTTGCAATCTCCCCCCCCCACCCGCACTTTCAATTTGTTTAGAAGTTCATAGTCTTTCTTATGGGAAAAGACGGAACTAAAATAGGAATTGAGCACCTCTGCCTTTTCTTTGTCCTCTGTTATCATTTTTCAATCTCCATTGTGGAGCACTGCCACTATGTCTTTTATTTGTCTTTTGCTACACACATACCTGAAGAATGCCTTTTTATTGCTTTTAGTGTCTCTAGCTAACCTCAGCTCATTCTCAGCTTTTGCCCTCCTAATGCCATCCCTGCATTTCCTTGCTACTTGTCTGTACTCATCCTTGGTGGCCTGGCCTTCTTTCCACTTCCTGTACATGTCTTTTTTGTTTTTTAGGTCCTCCCTGAGCTTTTTGGCCTTTTTAGCTGCCTCCCCCCTTTTTTTTCTTGTTGGAATTGTTTGTAGTTGTGCCCTTAGAATTTCTTTTTTAGAAGCTCCCCCCCTGCTTGGACTCCTTTTCTCGTTAGGATCTCCTTTTCTTCTCCTAGGATCTCCACTACTTGGGACCTTACTTATTCTTGTTGTGAGATTATTACAATTGGCTTTTAAAAAATCCAGCAGAAGTGTGTGGCTACACTCTGCTTTCCTTTCCTTTGAAATCAAGAATTCTAGAAGGACATGGGTCACTCTCACCTAGAGTTCCCTTTACTGCCACTTCCCCCACCAAGTCATCTCTGTTGGTGAGAATCAAGTCAAGGATGGCAAATCCTCTAGTTTCTTTCTCCACTTTTTGTAGGAGAAAATTATCAGTCACACAGGCCAGGAATTTCTTGGAAGGGCCATACTTGGGAGAATTTGCCTCCCAACATATATCTGGATAACTGAAATCTCACATCACTACTCTCACAACCATCACATTGTGTCTCTTTGAAAACCCTGCAATTTCTTTTTCAAAAGTTCCATCTGCTTCCTCTCTTTGATTGGGCAGTCAGTAGTAGACTCCAACTACCAAGTTCCTTTTGTTTTTTGCCCCAACTAGATTGATCCAGATGCTCTCGATGGGACAGCCAATCTCCTCCTGCTGCATTTCTGTGCAGGAATGTGTATTTTTGACATTTACTGCCACTCCACTTCCCTTTTTATTCTCTCTGTTCTTTTTGATCAGTTTATATCCATCAATTGCTATATTCCAGTCATAGGAGTCATCCCACCAAGTTTCAGTTATTCCTATCAAGTCATACTTACCCTCCTGAATTAAAATTTCCCATTCTTGTTTGTTTCCCATACTCCAGGCATTTTTAAAACAGTGGCATTCAAAACTGAACACAGTATTCCAGGTGATGTCTCAGCAAAGCATAATAGTGTTTAGATCATTTCCTTGATCTAGACACTGTACTTTTGTTGATACATACTAGTATGGCATTAAGTTATTTTGCCGTCACATCACACTGTTGACATGTTTGTGGTCTACTAAGGCCTCTAGAGTATTTTCACATGTACTACTGCCAAGCTAGCTATCTAGCCACCTTATATTTGTACTTCTAACTTTTCCTACCTAAATGTAGAATTCTACATTTTTCCCTCCTGAAACTAATTTCATTTGCTTTGACCCCATTCTCTGAAGTCTTAAGCAGAATTAGCTACCCTGCCCAGTTTGGTGTCACCTGAAAATCTAATGCACATCCCCTCTATCCTCTCATCCAGGTTGTTTATAAAGATGTTGAACTGAGACAAGGACAGAATCCTGTGGCACCCCAAACGTCACTTCTGTCTAGGAGGGCAAGGAACAATTGGTGAACACTCTTTAGGTACAGCCTGCCAACTTGCTACACATCTACTTAACAGCAGCAGCATCTAGCCCACTGGTTCTTAATCTTGGGTTACTCAGGAGTTTTGGACTGCAACTCCCAGAAGCCTTCGCCACCAGCTGTCCTGACTGGGGTTTCTGGGAGTTGCAGCTCAAAAGCATCTGAGTAACAAAGGTTAAGAACCACTGGTCTAGCCCACAATTTACTAGCTTGGTTGCAAGAATATCATTAGGGACTTTCTTGATATCTTGCTGAAACCAATACACATCCCATCCGCAACATTCCCCTCAGCAACTGGGCTTGTGACTCTATCAAAAAGAGAGATAAGATGCATCTGTCATGGCACAGACTGAATGTTTTATTATCTGTTCTAGAACCTTCCTGGGAATATAGTACGCATCCTTCAGTCTTGAGACTATGGTAAATAATGTCAAGCTGAACGGTCAGTAGGTTTTTTTATCTTCTTCTTTCTGAAGATGAGGAAGACATTTACCAACCTCTAGTCTGTGGAGATGACAGGGGATAATCCTGTGAGCTGAAACCTGATGCCTCAAGCTGTTCCCCAAGTTTGCAGCCTCCTTCTTGGGAACTTACTTTGAACTATAGAGCTTGTAACCTCAACATCTGTCCAGGCTGATTTGGGAGGTTCTTCTCTCCTCCATGTTCCTGCCCCACACAGAGTTCTGCATTACTTGGCCCAAAGAAGATTCTTGGACTCAAAACCTTGCCTATTTATGAGATTTCTGTTGGTCTAATAATTATATTTAAGATCCAGTGTGGTATAGAGCAGTAGTCCCCAACCTTGGGCCTCCTGATGTTCTTGGACTACAACTCCCAGAAGCCTTCACCACCACCTCTGCTGGCCAGGATTTCTGGGAGTTAAAGTCCAAGAACATCTGGAGGCCCAAGGTTGGGGACCACTGGTATAGAGCAGTGGTCCCCAAACTTGGGCCTCCTGATGTTCTTGGACTACAACTCCCAGAAGCCTTCACCACCACCTCTGCTGGCCAGGATTTCTGGGAGTTAAAGTCCAAGAACATCTGGAGGCCCAAGGTTGGAGACCACTGGTATAGAGGATCAAGTGTTAGATTAGTATTGAGAATATCTGGTTCAAACCCTCATTTGGGCATAGAAACTTGCTGGAGGGTGGCATTGGTAAAACCACTTCTTAAATGTTAGAGTCAATGTAAGTCAGAAATTACTTGGTGACACATAACGTCCAATAATAACATTACCCACTCTTATGTTTGGTTATTATGCAAGGACCATAACAGCCTTTAAAAAAATCTTCTGCTGGGTGAAAGTGTTGGGCTGGGACTTGAAATATCTTGATTCTTGTTTCTACTGAGCCATGACACTTAGCAAGTGATCTTGGGCCTGCCATTTGCCATCTGTTTGACCTACCTTACCAGGTTGTGATGATGATGATGTGATGAAGAAGAGAGGCATGCGCCCCACCATGAGCTTCGTGGATGGGAAGCAACATATAAATGTGTAGCTGAGAGATTGAGAGCTCTGGGCTAGGGAAAACAATTGTACAATTTCAACAATATTTTTCATTATTATAAATAATTATAATAATGAAAAATAATAATCTGAGAACTGCAGAGCTAGAAATGATCCTGTAGGTCAGTGGTACCCAACCTTGGGCCTCCAGATGTTCTTGGACTACAACTCCCAGAAGCCTTCAGCACCACCTCTGCTGGCCAGGATTTCTGGGAGTTGAAGTCCAAAAACATCTGGAGGCCCAAGGTTGGGGACCCCTGCTGTAGGTCATTTGAGCCCCGCCCATCTCAAAGAGGCACAGTGAAAAAAATCAAAGTCCCAACCTCTGGCTCTGTTGCTGAATACCTAAACCACTGAGCTATCCAGCAGTTCTAAATTCATTCTCTTCCATACATTTCTTGTCTCAACCATGGACTTTCCGTAGAAGCAGCCTCGGTGGGAAGGTTGAAACCCTAACCCTTTCCTTCCCCCGCATAGTCTTCCTCTGATTCTAAACTTTCTAAGAGATGGACCTGGATCCCTCAGCGCTCTCTCTCTCCTCCAGAAAACTCTGCCAAGGGGTTGCTTAATCCTGGCAGACATGCATGGAAGGCAGCAAGCAACCAAAAGGCCAGAAACAGCAGCTCAGGACATGGCTGGCCTTTCCTGCCCACTCACCGTTTCTAATACAGGAACACCAGTAAAATCAGAACAACCCAGGAGCTTACAATTGAGCAGGACTCAAGAATAATTGTATATATGTTTAAAATCTAATCTGGTCTACTTCAAACAAAATGCTAATGGGGGACAGTAACCTCTACACATAGTCTCAAGTGATTCGCCCAAACCAAAAATAATACCAAGCAGCAAATTACTACCAGAACTGAGAAATGCTATTTCCCTAGAGAACCACCATAGAATTGATGATCTTCTGTAAAATCAGCCAAACAGTAAGCTATTCCAACACTGAGTATGTAGGTCATGTTTAAAGTGGGGTTTGGCAATCCAGTCTGTCTCCCCTCTCCTACCTAACTCCCTCTCGTATCTGTTGTACTACAGCTCCCATCTGCCACCCCAAGTATTGTTAATGGTTACTGTCTCGTGATGATGTGAGTTGAAGTCCAATATATATGAGAGGTGGCTAGGTAAAGAAAGGTTGCTCTGTTCCACTATAATGGCCCTACTCGATACACGCTTTAACCTTTTAGCCTTTTCCAGTCCTCTGCTGAAGCAGGAAACCACAATATGAAAGATGCGATAAACACTCACAAGAATTCTCTCTCACACACACTTCCAAATTGTCAGGAACTGAAATCTTCCGCTCTCTAAAGCAGGTTGCCTTGTATGGCAAATGACAAAACTGGTTGGACATGAAGTGTTCCTGGCAGCCAGGATTTCCCGGCAGTGAAGTTATTCCCAGGTTCCGTATTGGCCTGGCCTAGACGAGAACAGCGATAAACTACTTCCTGTTCCTCCAAGTCCTTAAGCCACAAGGTCTTTGTGATTCTGGTGGATTTCTGTATGTTTCTTGGCTCTGGTTGCCTGGCCTTAGATTCCCAGAGTGATTATCTCACTTTCAGTTTCCAGGTCCTTTTGGCTCACTTCTAACAGCTGCCAGAGGCGTAGGCTAAATGCAAACTGTCCAGAAATAATGGGTAATCATCTAGGCACATAGCACCTTGCTCTACAATCAGAAATATCTAAACATGAGACTTGGAGTTTTTTTTTGAGAACAGTATGGTAGAACATTTCATCCTCCAGCTGCTCTTTCTGTTGCAGAATTCACACAGGAGACCTACAATGCAGTCCTTTTAGAATATTGCCATCTTTATAGTATTTTTTTAAAGTACCCCGTTTCAGCCACCTGTTTTTTACAGCTTGTTTTTTTTTTGTTTTTTTTTTTGAAGCAGAAAAGCTTGGAGGGGAAGAATATCATGTAAATCAACCTACCTTCCCACTGGGGTGTTTCTTGTCCCAGCAAAGATAAAATGGCAGGGCAGGAACCAAGAGAGAAAAAAGCCCCATTTTCTATGATACAGAAAGCTGAACTAAAGTGTTCTGCTTGTCATTTGGATCATAGAGATAATGATACGTTTCAGTACAACTGAACTTCTGCGGGATATGAAAATGTTCTACTATGAGTGTACAATATATTTAATCTCTTAAAATTTTATTTTACCCAACCTTGATTTTTGTGACCTTGAGTATTTGGCTATTTTGTAATGCACTTTTCCATGCAAACATAAACACTTTGGCTTGGGATTATTACAATGGATTTTTCTCCAGGGCACAAATTACAATGTCCAGAAAAAACAGATCAAATCTGCAGTGGCTTGTATCACATGAAATTCAGTTCTTTTCCACTCTGGATTTTACAAATGCACTGCAATTTTGGATGCTATAATTTTGGGCCAGCCATGTGCTCACCCCTTCCCCACATCCCTCATTCTTCTCCCTTTGCTCTCCCCTTGACTCCTGTCCTATCTTTGATCCTCCCCCCCTCCCCTTTGCTCTTCTGGGTGCACATGTAGATACACAAGCCCATTTTAAAAACCTGTAATAAAAACCGCACATTTAAAGATATGCAGAAAACCTTTTTTAAAATAAAAATTGAAAAAGGGGTGGGGGCAGAGTAAGAGCAGGAGCGGGGCATGATGTTCTGATCGTGTGATGTCGCACTCCATTACTAACATGCTTATGTGACAATGTGCACACACATCCACATCAGATTAGAATCATAGAATAATGGACTTGGAAGGGGCTCAAAAGACCATTGAGTCAAACTCTCTGCTCAGTACAGGAATCTAAATCAAAACAGATCTGACAAATGGAGTGCTCACCAGCTCATGAAGCAATTGGTTCCATTGTTGTACTGCTCTAATAAGGAGCTTTTCCTGATATTCATCTGAAATCTGGGTTCCTGTTGCTTGAGCTCATTGTTATCTGTACTGCACTCTGGGATGATCGAGAACAGATCCTGCCCCTGCTCTGTATGACTACCTTTCAAATCTTTGAAAAGTGCTATCAGATGTCCCCGCAGTCTTCTTTTCAACAAAAGAAAGTAAAAAGCTCTGCAAGTTGGTCATATTTTTACAAGCAGTCCCACACCTGTTTGCAGCTACCTACATTTTCTCCAGTTTATCGCAAATTCATACATACCATGTAAGCAGTGCATGGGGCTTTTATACCACCAAATGAAAGTTTTAAATAATGTAACTGTGAAGTGAGTATACAATCAAACCAGGTAAATAATTAAACAGCACCAAGAAATTGTAAAAATTTGAATCATCTATAATTTCATCATATAATTAAACTCTAATAATCAGATATTCAAGTCTTTATAAACAGTCATTACTAATCCATATATTTAGAGATTTGTGTTAAAATAATTAGAGGCTTTGTATGACAAATTAATTATTTTATTACATTTAATAGAATAAATTAACACAATATTATAATTATCTAAGTAGTCATAAACAGACATTAAAGACCACATTATCAATTACAGATTGCAGTAACTAATAACATAGCCTTAGCACTTCTTGGTCGCACTTATTTTAGTGCAATAATTAAAGACATTAGTAAGTCTTTCCATTGAAATGAGTGTAAATGAGTACAAGCCTACTTGGGTTTACTTCATAATAAGTCTTACTGTTTCTAGTGGGGCTTAATCCCTTGGTAGTTTATTTAAGATAGCAACTTAAAATATGCTTACTTACAACTACAGTATGCCCTCCTTCTCTGATTTCATTTTGCCTGGAAGAACACAGAAAGTTAGGCATGTGAGAGCTAAAGAACTGCGAAGAGAGACTTAGTGAGCGAAACAAAAATGTTCAGATCTGTGCCAGTTCTCCTGACTCCTGTTGCGTGGTTTTGGACACAAAGATCTTGCTGTCTGTCTACAGACGGGCACAACCTTTTGCGAGGGTATGGCTTGCAAAGTACTCTGAGGAAGCTCAGCTGGAGGATGCTGCCTGGAACACAGCATATATTCTGTATTGTTGTTGGCAAAGCTGAGTGCTTGTGTTTTTGGCACAGCTTAAAGGGGCCCAGTAGGCAGGAGCATGGAAAGCTGGCAGGTTCTGCTGCACGATTCAGTGAAGTTGGGGGAAAAAATAGGAATAATGGAGCAGAGATGTCTGAAGAATGCTTGAGAATATATACCTATATCTGTAAATATTCCCTGAGTTTAATCAGCTGCAAGATGATTTGGGACCACAGCATGCCAGATGATTAGTCTCAACATTGAAGACATGTTCATGTTCAAAGATGAGAACTACAGAGTTTCTTCTCTTCCAATGTGTTCTCCTTAACTAGCTGATCAACTTCGTTAGGCGTAAGTGTGAACTTGGGGCCTGATCACACATGTCAAAAGAAACCCCAGTTCTATTGATTGATTGATTGATTGATTGATTGATTGATTGATTGATTGATTGATTGATTGATTGATTGACTGATTATTTACCCTGTCTTTCTCTTTGAAAGGACTCAAGGTTTCTAGAGCAAGCACATGGCAAAGCCACCATCTTGTGCTGTAGGTGTAGGACAACCAGGAAGTCCTGCTGTCATTTCAGGACTACTTTATTTTACAAGCATGTTAAATTCAAATTCATTCATGTATGAATGCAGGTTCAAAATGGTTGTGTGATTCACAGCTATGCAGGTTCGTAGACACAAGCTGAAACTCCCTCTTCTCCTAGCCTGAGCTCAACGGTGGATAAGTTCTGTTGCTTTGAAGTCACTCCCATCGATATGTATGATAATACCACTAGATAATACCACTAGTGAACACATATAATGAAGTAGTGCAATTACCCAAATCAGTCATAGAACTAGCCTGGGAAGAAAACTGAATATTGAGGGAGAAAGAGTATTGAGACAAAGCTTGAGAAGTGTTTTGTGTGCCACACAAGTAATCGAGACTTCGTACTGAAAAACTAACGTTGACTGAACGTCATTTAGACCTGTAACTAACCATTTTGACACCCAGGGCAAATGACAACATCTCCTGTCCATTCTGTCCTAAGATATGGGCAGGAACCCATCAGCAAGAAAAATGAGGTGGTGGATGAGATACTTCTAAAAAAAAAATAGTTTATACTTTCATTTAAAGGGGAGAGAAGATAGGGATGGGAAATGTTATTTATTCTCCTAGCATTCACCAGTAGGGTCCCATACAGATTTTGGTGCCTTTTCAATTTTGGAAATCTGGGTCAATGCCCCAGTCGCCTTGCCTTAGTACCTCACTGATATTCAGCTACCTATGCTGTAGCACAGTCTGTTCTTGTTTTGTTGAGGATCATGATGAAGTGTATCTGCCCACCAGCGTGATCAATGGGTCTGGATGTTTGTTTCCAAGGATGTTATGATCAGATTGATGATAAGTATCCTAACAAGCTGCTATAATTACCTGTTTTTAATTGGAATTTCCCCTCTTATACATATTGTAAAGGCCTTTGGTCAGAAACAAGAAAGTATTCTATAAATTTGCTCTGCCCTCGTATTGCCCTCAGTATTCTCTCATGCAAAGGGAGTCAGAATCTTCACCATCTGTGAATGCTTTGGGACAATTAAGCTGAGGCATACCTCTCCAGGTTCCTCCCCACGTCTCCATTTCCTGAGCTCTTACTGGAAGTGGGTTGAATATAGATTAACCATGCAGTTCTATTCCAGCTTGAAGCCATGGAATACTGCATTCTATAGACCACAGGACTTAAACCAAGCAGCAAAGAAAATGGGTTGGGAAGGAGTCATCCGAGCAAGAATAGAAATAGCAACTGGAAGAATGTGAATATTGCACAAGTCCATTAGCAATTCTCAAAATTTTCCTCAAGGGGAAACTGAATCAAGCACTTTCCTGGAACAGCAGGAGTCCATTCAAGCTTTATGGTCCTAAACAGAGAGTGAAGTTTACAGTTCTGGAGTTTATTTTCATATATGGGATTTTGAGATAGTAATAATTTTAATATTTGTGTGCCTCCAACTCAATTGCAACTTAAGGAGACCCTTTCCAGGGGTTTCTAGGTAGAGAGTAGTCTGAAGTGGTTTCCCATTCCCTTCTTCTGGGGGCACTCTGGGATTTTGTAACTTGCCCATGACTACACCGTCCGACTCTTCTCCCAGGAGGCCAAGTGGGGAATCAAACTCCTATCCTCCAGCTCCTCAGCCAGATACCTGAGCTATCCAGCCAGATACACTGAGCTATCCAGCTAGCTAAATAACAATCATGCTCTGTCACGTCAATCCTGACTTGGGGAAATTGATCTCCAAACCTCTGGTTCTGTAGCCAGATGCCTAACTCACTTCAAGAGATTTGTTTATTCTTGTTTATGTGTGCAAACTACTATATAATCAACATAATTTTTTAAAAATTCTGCATTGTCAAAACCTTGCCCATTTGTAAATGATGTGCTAAGTGCTCCACCTGTGTAGCTGTTTCGCACTTTTCCTTTGGCCAGAACACAGAAGATCACAAATCCTACTAGTTGTGTACTTGTTCCAGCATTCAGTGTCCCAAAGCACAGCTGGAGCCTACTTCTACTACACACTGTTAAGCGCAAAAGGGCTCAATTTGGACACTCCTAGCCTCCTAAGGGAGGGCCTTGTTCAAGGTGTGCACTTCCTTATTATGAGGATATGCAATATGAGGCTGCAATATGAGGGAGCATGACGGAATAAGGAAATCATGATGGGTTGCTGCAATAGGAAGATATTGCTCTTACAGAATACTGAACTGATCACTTACCATGAGCTTTTGAAATTTGACTGGAGGGCTACATGAAATTAGGCTGATAGCCACGGACACACCTCTTGTTTGAACTCTTACCTTACTTTTCTGCCTTTCTTTCTTCTCTCTGGTTCCCTCTGACACTATCCTAACATTCGCATCCCAGCACAAGAAAGGAGCAGAGGCAATGAATGGAATTAGTTGCCCTGCTTTTTCACGACACTTGTAACATTGTTGTTGTTGATTAGTCGTTAACTCATGTCCGACTCTTCGTGACCCCATGGACCAGAGCACGCCGGGCCCTCCTGTCTTCCACTGCCTCCCGGAGTTGGGTCAAATTCATGTTGGTCTTGCCATCTTCTGTTTAACCATAGCCAACTTACCAAGGTTCATAGATCTTACATTTAAATGGGGTAGATTCAGTGCATTGTAAACTTACTTGCATTCAGCATAGCAAATTGAATTTGGCAAGCCACAGAAGTAACACACCTTCCTTCTCTGATACGAAAATAAGTAATGGGTGCATGGGTTTCATGTCAGGCACTCTCCATGCTTGGCTTACCAGTTCAGCACTCAAATAAACCGTTAGCAAAGTAGCTGCAGCTACTTTGAGTGATGCTGTTAATATGAAACTTCCTTCACTTGCAGCAGTGGTTCCCAGTCTTGGGTAACCCAGTTGTTCTTGGACTGAAACTCCCAGAAACCCCAGCCCTCACAGCTGGTGGTGAAGGCTTCTGGGAATTAAGAGTCCAAGAACACTTGGGTTACCCAAGGTTGGGAACCACTGACGAACAGTGTCGCCCTTGAAATGTTTGTTCTGAGGTTAAGGTCCCCCCTTCGATCAGTGGGACTTACCCCTGAGTCAGGAGGCTGAGCAGGGCTGAGCTGGACGGCATCTGCCAGCATTCCTCCACAGTGGAGGAATGCTGGCTGGCTGGAGCTGCTGGGAATTGTGGCGCAACAGCATCTGGAGAGAGATATTTTGCCCACCCATGATCTACGCTGAGGCACAAAATCGGTTTGGGCCGATTGTGAGAACTATCTATGACAGGAGTTCAGAGGCACACCAGACTCATGGGTTTCAGGCCTTGGAATGCGATAGCTATGAAGTCTATGGATTAAATGCGAGCTGATTGAGATGTCCAAAGTGCAATGGAGAAACCAAAACTCCAGCAACCTTCGCAGACAGATTCCAGACATTGTCCCAAGTGGGACTCCTGACCCGCGGTGGTTGAAAAGGAGTCGGCTGGAACTGGGACAGATGCCGAGAATAACACTGGTAAGTTTCAAAAAGTTTGGGGGAAGGGTGTGAGTCCTCTTTGCTGAGAGGACTTTAAATTCTCTCAGCTGCCTTGGTTTTGGCATGCACGTAGGGTCACATCCCATTATTTTCGATTAACTAATACAAGTCCATACTTCAGCTCCTTCTCCTGGCAGAAACTTCTGCAACCCCCCCCAACCCCCAAACAACAACTGTGTTTACACAGCCAGCCTTCCAAAGAAAATACGAACTCTAGATGCTGTTCTTACAGAGGATGAAAGGCTGCTCTCAGTAGAGTGTTTATTTTTCCTTGCACCCCTTTCCTCTGGCATCCTCCGCCAGAGAATAGCCATCTCTTTGACTCCGTTCCTACCAGATGTCTCCTTGACTCCTGTCCTGGCCTATCCTGCACACAGCACAAGGCCTCTCTGTTGCAGCCAGCCAGCAAGCAGTCAAACAGAGCACAAATCTGCCCTTCACGTCCCTTCAGCCCCCCCCCCCCAGGACACTGTTTAATATCCATTTCCTTTCCAAGACCAGGAAACATTTCTGTAACCCTCCTGTATTTTCTCCCACTAACCACAGGCAAAGGTACCACTAGGCTGTAGCAAATCAGAGTTTTTTTATATATCAGTGCACCACTTCCTGGGTTCTAGGGTTTTCTTCTTTACATGAGTAATACAAACACAATAAACTTGCAAAACACATGCATTTTTTTCTTTCTCAACTGCCAAAACAATAAAAACACCAATTGAAACAGAACCCAAACTGGGTGCTGTAAACTGGACACCCCAAAAGCAGGAGTTGTTTACAGCAGCAGTTCCCAGGTGTTCTTACTGCATTTCCCAGAATCCTTCACCAGCAACTGTGCTGCCTGGGGTTTCTGGGTGCTGCAGTCCAAGGACACCTGGTTACCTAAGGTTGGGAACCACTGATTTGCAGGAAAAATTAAACAATGCCAATGTCTCTTTAAACCAAACCATAGAGTCATGGAGTTGGAAGGCCGTCAAGACCACCTCGCTCCTCAATGTAGGAATCCAAATGCTTCAGAAGGAAACTCCCAGATATCTTTATCTTGCAAGACAGAAGATCTGAAGCCCAAAGTAAACAGCTCGAGGTACAGAGTCTTTAAGGCCCAAAAGTAAAACATTCAAATACAAGCATAAAATATCACTACACGGATTCACCTTACCAGTGCCCTTTCCTGCACTAACATGTTGAAATTCTGCTACTTAAATCAAGGAAGTAAGGGCCAGGGGAATAGGAGCTCTGGCTCTCCCTCTATTGTTTGATATATTTTTAAAAATATTGTTTATGATATTTGAATATTAGTTTGCATTATTATTTCAACTTGATTTTGTATGGCTACGGGTTGTGAGTCGTTCAGAGAGTGCTTGTGCTATGGAGCAGCACACAAGTTTATATTTATATATAAATATTCTAAATGCCAGTTCAGAATGAATGAATATATATATATATTCATTCATTCTCAACTGGCATTTAGAATCTCAGCCTCTTCTCTGCATACTGGTTAAACTACATAGTCCATAGGAATTATACCTGCACAAACTATATGCTACAGATAAACCATCCTTAGAGATTTATTCATTCTTTGGAAGTACGTTCCACAAAAGAACATGTCATAATAAAAACCGTAATCTTCCATTGAGATGGTGTTGCAAGCCTCTTCCTTGTTTCCCTGCAACAAACTAACATGGCTTCCCATATGGCGATCGGAAACTACATGCTGTATCAGTGGCTTTTGAAAGGGTAAAATGAATAATCAAAAAATTAAGGCAGATATATCACATTAAGAGATCCTGAAGCTGAGTGGCCATCTCATGAGAAGAGAAGGCTCCCCGGAAAAGACCCTGATGTTGGAAAAGTGTGAAGGCAAGAATAGAAAGGGGATGACAGAGGACGAGATGGCTGGACAGTGTCATCGAAACTACCAACATGAATTTGACCAAACTCCGGGAGGCAGTGGAAGACAAGAGGGCCTGGCATGCTCTGGTCCATGGGGTCACGAAGAGTTGGACATGACTTAATGACTAAATAACAACAAATCACATTAAATTAGCTGCAAATCCATTTTTCCCACATTGCGTTCTTTTGCGACTGAACAATTGGGGGAAATAAGGGTGTGCCATTAAACTTGACCTTGTGGGGAAAGTGGGCTGTCTGCTTTTCAAGTACCACTCCTCTGCTCACAGTCTTTCTAACTGGCTTCTCAAATGGACAAAGTTTAAAGCTAGCTGGGGGAGGGGGGAAGCCCCCAAACAGTTATTCCAGCTGAAGCAAGGTCATACATTTTGACAGACCATGCCCATTTGGTTGTATAACATTTAAAGTGGTCTCCTTTACAACAAAACATTAAAGCATATTGTATTCACGCAGGCTTTCACGGCCGGGATCTGATGGTTGTTGTGGATTTTTCGGGTTCTTTGACCATGTTCTGAAGGTTGTTCTTCCTAACGTTTCGCCAGTCTCTGTGCCGGCCTCTTCAGAGGACAGCACTGAAGAGTACAGAGTGCTTTCCTCTGAAGATGCCAGCCACAGAGACTGGCAAAACGTTAGGAAGAACTGCCTTCAGAACACGGCCAAAGAACCCGAAAAACCCACAACAACCATTAAAGCATATTGTTTATTATAATTGAATCACTGACCTATGCACCTACTGTTGTGCAACCAGAATGTGCCAATTACCAAGTTCTCTCCCAGTCTGACACCTGTGCATAGGAGATGTACATGTCAGAAAATGGTCGCAGGAGAGCCAAGGTAGCACGGCTGTTGTGTTGTTGGTCTCAAATTCCATATGAGCCACGAAACTCTCCTTGGGCCAGTCAGACACTTTCTCAGTTTGACCTGGTGTGTGGGTTTTAGCAGAGATGGAAGTGGAGAGCAGGAAAACCATCTTGAGCTCGTTGGAAGAAAGGCAGCATATAAATGTAACTAATAGATAGTAAATAAATCTCATAGACCACATTCCAGGGAGTCCTGAGGTGCCTCTCCCTCACAAGCTTGGGGGTGATATTCTTTAATTAGAAGATGAGCAATAGCAATCATTGGTCTCTAAAAGACGGCAAGTATGGGGTATGTGGATGACTTAGGGCTGGTATGGGAACCATGTGGCCCTCTAGCTGTCATTGCACTGCAGCTGCTCTGGCCCCTTATTGTTGGCTATACTAGCTAAGTCTGATAGGAGCTGCAGTCCAGCAATGTCTGGAGAGCTTGGGATTCAGCATCCATAAGTCAGGAGAAACTCCATGTCTTTGGAATGGGATGGGAGCAATGTAGAATAGCCTCTGCAAAAACTGACTATACATTCTACAAGGAAACCCCCCCCCGATCCTCTGTCTTTGGCAAATGTACAGACATTCTGTGGCAGACCAGCCATAGCATAATGGAGCCTATGAAGGAAGAAGCCTTTCAAAACACAGACTTAAACAGAGGATTCTAAGCACTACCAGTCGAAGGACATTGTGCAGCTATTTCATCTTTTTTTAGCTTAACAGGTTTGGAGGGGAAGCAGATAGTTAAAAAAAAAAAAAAAGTTAAAAGCAATGGGAAAACACCAAGGGAGGTCTAGACATGGAATGCATAGCCGTCTCCCTACTCCCAATAAAATTCGATGTATGAGAAGAACAATACAAGTTTTGTATTCAGGTACTCCCAACTATGACCAGGTTAAAAACTGTTGCCAAGAAGAGATTACTGTATAGGTTAATGGAAATTATCTAAAAGCCCTTTGGTCAAGGAAGGCTTAAAGTGTACAATAATGTTAGAACAATAGAATCAACAAATTAATCTGCATGAAAAGAATGGGACATTATTTGAAATATTACAGTACTTTCATCATTCTTTAAAATTGGGTATATACTGAATGATTAGGCTATGAATAAGTGTGTAATTTAAGAAAATGTTAACTTTTTTGCTTACTGAAAGACAGCATAGACATTACAAACACAGACAATCTTAAACACAGATACATGCACAAATAGTGAGACATCAAACTGTCTCTGCTGATCTTTCTTGAATTTAGTTTGCATAGAGTAGAGCTTGCCCATGAAAAATGTACCATAATTTATTGGAAAGATAATAAAAGATAGGCCACATCAGACCACAGTGCTGGAAAACCTGTGTTGCAGGTCCAAAAGTGGTGTATCATTTGGAAGAGCATTTAGAGCAGAAATATATACTACAATATGAGAGGGAATTCCCTAAGTGATGTCTGATTTTCATTTTTTTTTCTTTGCCATCAAGTTAATTCTGATTTACGGCGACCCCTTCCAGGATTTTCTGGGTAGAAAATGCTCAGAAGTGGCTTACCATTCCCAAGTGCTGCGGTGGTGGTGCTCTGGGACTATGCAACTTGCCCAAGGCCACACAGGCTGGCTCTTCTCCCAGGAGGCACAGTAGGGAATTGAACACCCAACCTATGGCTCTGCAATCAGATACCTAAACCACTGAGCTATCCATCCCGTTGATTGTTATAATGCAGTGGTTCCCAGCCATATGTTCTTGGACTAAAACTCCCAGAAGCCTTCACCACTAGCAGTGCTGGCCAGGATTTCTGGGAGTTGTAGTTGAAGAACATCTGGGCACTCAAGATTGGGAGCCACTGTTATGGTGGGACCTTTTCATGCTACCGCTTATAGCAAGGGAATTAACTTGCTTCTGCTTGGTGCTTGGTCACCAGCCTTTGTCTGTAAGTGTGACTGCTCAATGACAAAGTTTGCCTGAGTCACATCTCTGGAACACATCTCTTGGATTCCAGGTTCTAAAGAGAGGCTTTCTACAATCTATATTTTGACATTTCAAAGATACTGATGCTAGAGTTCTCTTTCTGCTCCTCATCAACGGGAGACTTAAAAGGCCAGAAGTCTGGAACAAGTCTGGCTCTCCCCCTGTTGGAAAGCAGTGGTTTCTGCAGTTGTTCCAATTCTTGGCCAGCTGGCTTTTGCCTAGTCTAAATTTTCCACAGAGGCGAAAACCAAGCAAGAGTCAGCTGGACTGAAGGGCTGGTTCAAGCTCCTGCTTTATCAAAGACATCCCTCTCCAGGAGCCTCTTTGCCAGAGAACTGGAAAGCAGGCAGGCTGGGCCTCTGAGCATTCCTTTGCCCTACTCTACTTAAAGAAGAAGGAGGAGGAGAAGAAGAAGAAGAAGAAGAAGAAGAAGAGGAAGAAGAAGAAGAAGAAGAAGAAGAAGAAGAAGAAGAAGAAGAAGAAGAAGAAGAAGAGGAAGAAGAAGAAGAAGAAGAAGAAGAAGAAGAAGAAGAAGAAGAAGAAGAAGAAGAAGAAGAAGAAGAAGAAGAAGAAGAAGAAGAAGAAGAAGAAGAAGAAGAAGAAGAAGAAGAAGAAGAAGAAGAAGAAAGCAGACGGTGTTCAGAGTTGGCTGCAGATGCACTGCCGTAGTCCTTTAAAGCCAGGCCGTGTCTTCCACCACTCATACAACTTTGTCACATACAGCCTTTCTGACTTGATTTCAAATCCTGCCTCTCTTGCATCTGTGTCTTTCAGACAAAGAACATGTTATTCAGCTGGGATTTTCCCCCCCACTGCTGCCCTAACCTTCCCAGTCCTCAGAACAGAAGTTCTGCTGTTGTCCTTCCTGGATGTGAAACCATCAGGAAGATTCAGGTGCCTTGCAGCACACGGAGCCCCAGATGTTCTACAACTGCAAAGCATTGGAAGCTCCCTCCTTCTAGTGCTAAATAGAAAGGAGGCTATGAGGGCTATACAGTTGGTTATTGGAAAGTGCAACCAGAACCAACAATAGTATTTTTACTGGTAGATGGCTAAGGCTGCTCTGCAGCAATGATTTTCAATCTTTAGCCCTCCAGATGTTTTGGACTTTCACCTCCAACATTGGGTTCATTGTCCATGCTGGCTGGGGCTGCTAGAAGTCGACATGCAAAATATTTGAAGGGCAAAAGGCAGAGACCTACCATCCTGCACTATGTGGTCCCATCCCTGGTCCATTCATTTCTATGGAAAATAAAATCTAGAGGAGAGTGCTATTCCTCCCCATCTCAGGCAGTGAGCAGGACATTGTTTTTCACTTTCCAAACAGGCCATGCTGCCCAAAGAAATAAAAATATGGTTACAAAAAAGGCACCCTGAATGGAAAAAAAAAAAACATACGCAACCCCCCCCCCATTCACCCTGTTCAGACCTACTTAGTGGCCTTTTTTTTAATTGGTTTGTTTTGGTTTGTTTTGGTTCAATTCTGTTTTGGAAATTAGGACTGCTTGGGCTCGATTTTCTTTAAACATGCTGATTTTATTTTGCCATTTTATTATTCTATTTTCTCCTGCAAGCTGCCTTGGGAGGGGTTTTGCTCTTACAAGAGGCCTAGAAATATTATAACTAGATAAAATAAAAATACATTTTTCCCTTGGAGTTGAATAGTAGTAGATATTTTAAAGTAGTTAAATGCCTAGAGTTATGGCCGTGGATTGGTTAAAAACACACATGGGCTGTTTTAAGACTTATGGGGGGAAAAACCCACCAAGTTTTGAAGCAGAATGTGTGAAGAAGGAGCAAGGGTTTTGGAAGAGATGAAGAAATGAACTTTCTGCACATTATGGCAAAACATGCATATCAAAGCTCCCTGGGAACTTTTTTAAAAAGAATAGAAAAGAAACATAAGGGAGGATATTGAAAGCTGAACTCATATTACAACTTCGTTCTTTATCATCCACCTATCCTTACTCCACTGCAAACTATCACCCTTGCAAATGGCTTAACCCCCACATAGCTTCATATGCCCATTTGCAAACCTAGTTTTCTGAGAAAACAAAACGTTTCATACTTGCATGAGACAGCTCCGTAGGTCACAGAAAATTCCAAAGTACACCACTAAAATGTCTACAGTAGGAGTTCTGCTGTACTGGACACGCCCTTTTACCCCTGCTCATCCATCTCAAGTTAGGGTACCATGCAGTTCTGTATCTACTTACAGAGAAGCAAATTCCATCGTGATCCTTGTAAGTGGCTTTCCAAATGTGTATAGACCTCCTTAGCCGTGTCTCCTGGGGAATAAAAACTCTCCCCGTTCCTCTCCCGCCTATAACGCAGGATATGAAAAACTTCGTTTTTACCTTTGACTCCCTCCCCTCTGACCCTATTTCCAATTCTGAATTTGGAGTGCTAACTAACACTGCACTTCATTTTTCATGCAGACAGGTTAAAATAAAGCTCTCTAGTATTCAGTCTGGTATTCATTAGGCTGATTCTTAATTTCCTCAAGCATTTTCCATCAGCCAGAGTCTGGCGGGAGTGAACTAGACAGGAAAGGCAGGCATGTTTCTATCTTTTAATCTCAGGGGGGCTCTAGTTTTGAAGGCAGTCTCACAACGTTCTGCAGCTCCTAGGTTCGATTTACACTCCTGGGGCAAATGGGCCACATCACAAGGGAACCAGGGCAACTTCTAGTGCCTGGTGGAGAACTCAGCAGCCAGTGAGCAAAGAAAGATAAGCACAAATTTCTTTTTAGCCATTTTTGTACTAAAGCAGTGGTCCCCAACCTTGGGCCTCCAGATGTTCTTGGACTACAAATCCCAGAAGCCTACACCACCACCTTTGCTGGCCAGGATTTCTGGGAGTTGAAGTCCAAAAACATCTGGAGGTTGGCAGCCACTGTACTAAAGGACACGACAGCCACCACCCAGAATGTCCATACCTCTAAGGGGCTTTTAAGCAGATCATGTGGCTTTACCGCCAGGTGTGCAACCCACTGGGCACGACAGCCAAACTGCTGTATTTTAATGTAAGCTTTTGTGGATAAGTCCCTTTCTTCAGACACTCTTTTCTCCTAAGACAAGCTTCAAGGTGAGAAGCTGAATTGAAGCTGTGATGGAGGTGGGCAAAGATCCAGTTGCAGATCTGTTTTGTTTTACTAGAATCCTGAGATTCAAGATGGAAGAGAATTTCACTGGATTCAACAGTCCTCACAGAAGTAGACCCTTCAGTCTTCCAGCAAGGGCATACGTGCCAGCTTTTTCAGTTTCCCACAGTTCATTTTGTCACTGTGGTAGTAGTATGCTCCCTGGAACTGGCCCCGGTAAGCAAACTGGGAACTGTCTTCAAAGGCTGCCCCAAACAGAGAATGCTACAGTAATCCAAGTGGGATGTAACTAAGGCCTGTGTCACTGACACCAAATCAAATGTCTAAAGAAATGGGCACAGCTGGCACATAGGTTTTAGCTGAACAAATGTACTCCTGGCCACCAGTGAAACCTGGGCATCAGGGATTAATCCAGACATACACCCAAGCTGAGGACCTGGGTTTTCAGGTTGCATCCCTATCCCCTCATCTGCCTTCTGATTGACCAGAAGCACCTCTGTCTTTTCTGAATTAAGTTTCATCTTGTTTGCCTCATCCAGCCCATCATTGACACTAGACAGTGGTTTAGAACAGAGACAGCTTTCTTATAACTTGATGGAAAAGAGAGATAGAGTTGGGTGTCATCTACATCAACATACATACAACCCCCAAGTTCTGGACAACCTCTCCCAGAAGTTTCAAAAATATGTTAAATAGCGTGGGAGACAAAGGAGAACCCTGAGATATGCCACAGGCCAATGGTCAGGAACAGGACTTCCCCAGCACCGCCTTTTGAGTTTTCCATTCTAGGAAGGATCAGAGCCACTGTAAAAAAGGGCCTCTAAGTCCCATCCCAAAGAGAAGGCCCAGAAGGATGGCATGGCCAATGGTATTGAGGCCCCTGAGAGGTCTGGCAGAAGCAACGGGGTCACACTCCCCTTGTCCATTGCCCAGCATAGGTCACCCACCAAGGTGACCAAAGCAGTCTCCGTCCCATCACCAAGCCTGAAACCAGATTGAAATGGATCTAGATTAGAGATGGGGATGAAGTGCCAAAATGGTGCTTCGTCTTGGTTCATGGGTCATCAAACTTGACAATGCACAACCCACAAATTGCCCCACGGCCTGATGAACCAGAACTCAATTTGTCAGTTCATCAGGTCACTTTTTTTTAAGACAGCCCGCATGGCATAAGAAGAGGAGGGAAGGGATCAAAGCGAGAGGCATACTGTAGGAAGAGAAGAGAAAGCGGGACCCAAGCCATCCCGCAGCCCCACTGCCTTTGCAAAGGCAGCAAGGCTGGGGGATCGCTTTGATCCCGGTTTGATGCTTTCCCTCCTCTTCCTATGCCATGCAGGCATAGGGAGAGGAGGGAAGGGGAACTGAGCCATCCCCCAGCCCCTGGGGTGGGATTCCCTTCAGGCAGTCTTTAGCAAGCTGCCTGAAGGGAAAATCCTACCCTGCTTATGCCCCTGAGGAACAGCTGATCCGCGGGAGCATAAGCAGATAGGGAATGGAGGGATGAATATAAAAGGGTTATATTTGTTGTTTCGTATTTGTCAGGGTCTCTGGACCCCAAGAATACAAAGCAATGGATATCTGATGAATCAGGGATAGTCTTTGAATATCCCGATTCATTTTTATATTCATCCTCATGTCTAATCTAGATAATCCACTTCCTCCAGGAATCCTTGCAGCTGAGAAATCATCAGTACCTTGTCCAGAAATGGAATATTTGAGACTGACCAATTGTTGTCCAGTAAAGTGGGATTCAAGGAGGGCTTTTTCAACAGTGATTTTATTACAGCCTCCTTTAAACATGCTGGGGTCCTACACTGCTGCAAGGAGGCATTCGCCATTCCCCTTACCTTCTTGGCCATTCCCTCTCTGGATGCTTTTATAAGCCAGGAAGAGCAAGAGTCTAGCACATATGGGGATGCTTTTACTCAAACTTTCAAAAGACAGCATCCTTCATCAGAAACTCCTGAGCAAACCTAGCAGACATGGAACAAGATGACTGATGCTCTTCTGGATTGGTAAGAGCTTAAGGGGAGAAAAATGCAAAGAACAGGAATAAATGGATGGTTCTCACAATGTAGAGATGTAAACAGTGGAATCCTCCAGGATTATTATTATTTTATTTATTCATAAATTGTCTGAATGTAGGAATGAACACTGTGGCAGACCTGATTATGCAGTATAGTTAGGAGGAGGAGGACAAGGAGAAGGAGAAGAAGGAGAAGCATTTGTAGGGAGTCCAGAAAATGCTTTTCAGACTAAAACAACATAGTGGAAGGGTCAGAGTGGGTGAGTGGAAGAGAACTCCTATGGCACTTGCTAACAGAATAGATACTGATAGACACCAACCTGGACAGCTTTAGAGGAGAGTTAGGCAATTGCATAGCAAGCCATGTTGGCTATCTATCACTCCAGTGTTGGAGGCAGTTCACAACTGTATCAGGTGCTGGGAAACACAAAAAAGTGCAATTGCACTCACGTTTTGCTGACAGGCTCCCCATAGGCAACACAGCAGTCAACGTATGAACTTCATCACAATGAACTTTATGAACCGTTGCTCTCTTGCAGCAGAACGTCTTAAGATACAGTGTGTGTTTGTGTGTGTGCGCGCACACGGACATGCATGCGTGCACATGACATAACATAATGAGAGTGGTTACAGTTAGGGGACGAGCTGGAGTGCCAGTTCAGTCTGCTGCTGGTAGACACACTCTGGGTAGTGTGGACGGCATATAAACTGAATAAATAAATAAATGTACTTTATCTACTTGTTGCAATATAAGTTTTCAATTGGGCCTGGACTACCAATTCCTTCAAATGATGGACTATCCTTCATAATGCAAGAGAGTACTGGATAGGTCAGTTTCCCATAGCTGTGTCCCACCACTTCAAGAACATTTTTTGATTGTTTAAAAGAGCATTGCCCATGTTTCTTGAAGAGAGTATATGCAAGCACTAGAATAAATGTCTTCCTGTTTTCCTCTCAGAGATGGTTTCCTGCATGGCACCAAATGAAGGATCCATTACATTTGTACAATGCTTGATGCTATGCATCCAATCAGACAGGATAGTCCTAAATTTTTGAGGCTTGTGATGCAAGTTCAGGGTTAAATGTAACTATAACAGTAAGCTTGCTCCCATTACACCATTAGGAGTACCCACCAGAATCCAACTGTAGTTATGGAGGAGAACATAGGCTTCAGGTTAACAGCATATGGTGGGGCATGATGATACGTATCTTGTACTTCAAGCCTAGTGTACTGATTAAACAAGCCCAGATGACTCATGTAAGGCCACTACCTCAGTTTCAGACAATGACAAACTTCATAGCAAAGGATGGGTGAAGTCTAGCCTGCTCTCTTGGCTACTCTGCAGATTCTAGGTGCTTCTGTGGAGCAGAAAAACCAGGAACCAATTCTTGCAGTGGAGAGAGTAGGAGAAGAAAAAATAGGCCCATGTTTTGAATCAAGGCCCAGGCTCTATTACTCCAGTAAGTGATTGCCTTCTCTTCCGTCTCCACCCAGGGCACACCAGCTGTGGAGACGATTGAGATGGGAAAAGCCACAGGAATCTGTAATTAAATATTCTGAAGGGTTCTTAGAAAACGATTCACTGCGTATGAAGTGCTGTGCGTAGCACAGTTAATTTTAAACATGTTTACCAGGAGGATGCAAGATAACTCTGGAAAAGGCAGTCAAGAGGAGGGCGCTAAGCAATGCGACACCCATGCTCTACTACCGCTGGATGCAGGCAAGCTGGGCAAAGCTCTGTTCTGGGAGTAGAAGTATGAAAATATAATTTTCTTTCTTTCTTTCTTGTTGTCATTGTGAGCCACTTGTTTCCTAGTTTCAGGTGGGATGTGGCAGAGGAAGGAAGGAAGGAAGGATTTTGAAAAGCAGGTACAAATCCAAACCTCAATTTCCCAAGTGCTGCTTTCTTTTCTGCTCACAAGACTTATGTGCAACAGGTCAGGTCAAATTAACAGTTCATGAAATCTTCAGATTCTTCCCCTCCTTGTTTTCATTAATTAAATCTTAAGTGCTGGATGCAAGTGTCTTTGAAGCCATCACGGACTGCCAGGGTATACTCCCTTGTATAGGCAGTCTGGCAGCACAGAAGAATATTTGCCTTGTGTCTTGGTCTGTGGAACAATTCTATTTATCAGGTGCAGGGAGCCTCTTTGGCTCTCCAGATGTTTTTGGCTTCAGCCTCTCTAGGACAACTAATGGTAAGGGACTGTGGAAACTGAAGTCCAGAACATCTGGTCATGAGACGTCTTTTCCCAAGTATGGTTCCTTGTCTAGCTAAGTGGGGGTCACACATTAGAGGGTTGTTAGAGCATTCAAATTATTCCCAAGGTCTGCAGAAGTAAAGAGAAACATACTCCCTCCAGGAAGCAGAAGACAAAAGGGCTCAGTGAGGTCTTACTGTATGCTGTGACCACAGAAGGCTGACTGTTAAGAATGGGAGGATGCTCCAGAAGATGACAGAGCTGTCCAGTTTACAGCAGCATTTTCCTGTAGTGTCCTGTTCTCCTTGTGCCCTGTTCTCCAGCCTTCACCAGCTTCTGAGAAGACAACTTCTACAGCCAGTAATTAGTGAGTCCCATTCCAGATAAAGTTCCAAATAGGTCCAGAGGAAGGAACTGCGTTGCCTATTTACAACAATGTTGTGTTGGCAGAATTCAGGGGATTTATTAAAGGAAGCACACACGCTGCATGACAGACAAGGCCAGACAACCTCCAAAACACATTAGCTGAAACCACATAACCCCTCCAAGGGTCTGGGAACTGTATTTGTCTCCCTGTCATCTGGCCTTATTGAGAGCACATTACAGTGGCAAACACCACAACCCACAAGCCTCAAAGTGCTTCAGAGGACAAGCTGTTTTCCTGGTGGTTGTGCAGCGTAAAAGGCAAGGCAAGGCAAAGAATCCAACACAGTGACTGGGAAAGCTGGGGGTCTTAGTGGTGGTGCGGACATCTCATCACTTGTCTATAGTAGTGAAGTGAAGAGGGCACTGATCACCAGGGATGCTCAACATGCAGGGCATCCTGTGTCTCCCTTAAAGGGCCTTCTCATAATGTTGTGCTAATAAAATGTTGCCTTTATTTCCAAATCATATTTTACAGAACCCCTTTGCCCTGCATTTTTGTGAAAGGTGAAGATCGTTGAGCTGAGTTAACACAGACATGGTCAAGAACACATCCCAATCCAGCGTGACTTGTGTCTGTTTTTAAACCAGACTGTGTCCAGTGCTGCACAAAGGTACCCAGGCTTATTTGCACAAGGTAGCCTCACCCCATATTTTCTTTCTGCTCAAACCCCTTGCAAGTTCTCTGTGGAAAGGCTATAAACAAGAACACCTTAGGACTGAGGTTTGTCAATTGCATCAGAAGACAAGTGAAACAGCAAACACTACTGTATACCATTTAATAAGATCTGCCATAGCAGCACATTTGTGTCATCTCTAAGTGGCACAGTTGCCCTCTACCACAATCATCTGAAATGTACCTGTTACATACAGCACTGATGTTACCTGTCTGTCATGGGTTGGAGGGAAAGTTCCATCCTATGGGGAGTGGAAGGCGGGACATCAGGAGGAGGGGCTGTACTGTATATATATGTGGAGCCTGTGTGGAGAAGTTGGAAGAAGCTGGAGGTGAGCTGAGAGAAGAAGCTGGTGTGGGAGTCTGTGTGTCAGACAGGGTACTACTGTGTGTCAGTCAGTACCAACCTGATAGGTTCAGGTGTCTGTATGGTTAGCCAGAACTGATAGGTTCAGGGTCTGTGCTTTATTTAAAGGTGTTCTGTGTGAACCAAACTGGTGTATGTATGATTGAGACTAAGCCACGTTACTGTATCTTATTCACTTGATCATTTTATTTACCCTGTGTGTTATTTAAATAAACCTTATTCTTTTGTTTGTTTAAAAATCCATTCCTGGTCTGTGTGACTCCTTACAGGGAATGGTTGGTGGCAGCTTAGTGAAACTGTGGCATATCCCAGTAGGTCTGGGGTTGTCACAGTACCATCCCTAATGTATCAGGGTTGAGCTCAGCAATGCATTTAAAGACTCATTGGTTGAACAGAAGCAAAAACTCACCCAGATATCCCATGGATGTCAACCAGGGCTACCCATTCACACCTAGCTCTTTGCTACCCAGACTACAGGTCTCAGAACCAGGAATAAGCAGCCTCCACTGCCACATGGTATGTTGCATACAGCATTTACCTACCTAGATTTCAGAGGTGTTGCTACACCTGGGCCAAAGCCCAAATCTATTCTCTGGGGCCCTAGATAACACTGCATAGACAGCAGGGATCAAGAACAATTGACATGCAAAACCCACAGCCAAATGTGAAATTCCTACAACAGGCTTGTTGTTTTTACAGAGTGGCAACAGGATCAAGTTAAGCTGTGTACAAATTGCTCTAGTGCTTCTCCCATCCTTTTAGTGAAATTGCTGCAAGTTTGCTGGCAAGAGAATGAAATTCATATCAATAAAATTTCAGCAGATACTAATCAAGAACCTGGAATTCAACGATTCAAGTAAGCTACTATTACTGCATGGGAAGCCCTTTACAGGTATCCTGTCTGAACAGATACTCAGCTAGGGTCTTTTCAGTATGTGCATCGTCAGTCATCCTTTTCTCTCTCAGAGGTCACAACAATGACAAGTTACATGCTATTACTTCCTTTTTCCAGGAATAAAGATAGAACCATGGTTAATTACAACTGCATTAGTGTTGTTACTATAACTATATTGAATTAATGAGGGAAAATGCCCTATTGTTGGTGTAATCATTATGTTTTAGTTACCTTTAGAGATGGACCAAAGCACCAAAATGGGGCTTCTTCTTGGTTCATGAGTCATCAAACCTGATGTCCCATGAACCACAAATTGCCTCCCCCCAGTGGCCCGACAAACCACAAATCAATTTGTTGGTTCATTTTTATTTTTATTTTTTTTAGATAGCCTGTGGGGCTATCCCAACACGCCCAGGCCCCCACAGCCTTCCTATGCCATGTGGCATGGGAAGAGGAGGGAAGTGGGGACCCAAGCCATACTCCAGCATAGGTCACCCACCAAGGTGACCAAAGCAGTCTCCGTCCCATCACCAAGCCTGAAACCAGATTGAAATGGATCTAGATTAGAGATGGGGATGAAGTGCCAAAATGGCGCTTCGTCTTGGTTCATGGGTCATCAAACTTGACAATCCACAACCCACAAATCGCCCCTGTGGCCTGATGAACCACAACTCAATTTGTCGTTTTATCAGGTCACTTTTTTTTAAGACAGCCCGCATGGCATAAGAAGAGGAGGGAAGGGATCAAAGCGAGAGGCATACTGTAGGAAGAGAAGAGAAAGCGGGACCCAAGCCATCCCGCAGCCCCACTGCCTTTGCAAAGGCAGCAAGGCTGGGGGATCGCTTTGATCCCGGTTTGATGCTTTCCCTCCTCTTCCTATGCCATGCAGGCACAGGGAAAGGAGGGAAGGGGAACTGAGCCGTCCCCCAGCCCCTGGGGTGGGATTCCCTTCAGGCAGTCTTTAGCAAGATGCCTGAAGGGGAAATCCTACCCTGCTTATGCCCCTGAGGAACAGCTGATCCGCAGGAGCATAAGCAGATAAGGACAGATAGGGGATGAATATAAAAGGGTTATATTTGTTGCTTCGTATTCATCGGGGTCTCTGGACCCCAAGAATACAAGCAATGAATATCTGACAAATCAGGGATATTTATTGAATATCCTGATTTGTTTTTATATTTGTCCCCATGTCTAGATACCTTTATTGTTATGGAGATACAGATTTACTTAATAATAAGGCAGAAATTGTACAAGGTTTGAAGGCTGGTTTGCTCTGTTGCCTTGTGTTCAGTTGTGGGTGATAAGGGGTATTTGTGTGTTTACACATACACACTGAGAAGGGTATGATTTATACTACAGGCCTGCAGCTTGTAGCATTCCATTTTAATTTTTTTTAATTATTAAGTAGCGAAAAGGGAAACATCTTAGTTATTTTTGCAGAACAGGAAAGTAGAGAGATATCTTCAAAACAGACAGCTACCGCAGTAAGCCTTGCTCAGGGAGGGGCACTTGGAACCATACTGTAACTAATTAGTTTTACAAATAACTTTCTAAGTTCCCTTGCCCTGAACGCGCGTTCCTCCGCCACACCAATCCTAATCTGTATGAACAGAGAGGGAGTGATTAACGACGGTCTCAGCCAGTGCCCCGAACCTAGACAAACCTTTTCCCCAACTGACCACTTATGATCTTCATGCCCTACAGGCCCGCCATTTTGAACCCTTCAAGATCCAGGTCAACCACCAAGTGGTTGAAAGCCGCAGGATCTCTCACTGTGAGAAGAAAACAGCTCTTTTGCCGATGCTGCATTCAAGATGCCTCCGCTTATCACTTAGCCTCCACCCTCATGCCAAGACCACTCTAAAGGAAAACATGCTTGGCAAAGCAAAACACACTGGTTGATTTGAAAAGGCACTTTTGCCTGTTCAGTCTCATCCCTGTGCCATTACTCTTCAGGAGCATAGTGTTTGTTCAATCGATGTGAAAAGGAAACAATCTCTCTCCCCACCCCGCCGCAACCCATGGGATTATTTCTTGCAGTCTTGTGACTTGATGCGACCTTGGGGCCTTATTCTTCCAACAGCCATAACCAGGAGACCATTCATTCTTAGAGCATTACTTAGCAGCCCCAAAAGGCAAGAACTTTCTTTTTTCCTGAGCTGGCAAGTTTTAATGTATCTTTTGTGGATCCTGTGTCTGCACAAAACAGTACTTTTGGGGGAAATGTGATGGCTTTGGTTCCTTCCTGCTCCCCCCCACCCCAATGTTGTTAGAAAGAATTTCGCCTTAGGGACTGGAAATTTGATAAAAGCAAGAATGATGAGCCTTGTCCACTGAATGAAGGGTACCCATCTCCCCATGTTCGGAAAGATACAATTTCTCTGGAGGCAAAGGTGAAGTCAAAGCACATTTAACCCTTGCTCTGCTGGGTACAATATACACGACACGACGTTGCAACCGAATATCCTGCACTTCTTTGCCTTTGTGGGTGTTTGTATACTTGCCTCTGAAAATACGGACCAGGTGTCAATGTTATTTTATTTTTTTTAGTTTTACCACCTTTTGTGAGTGAAACTTTGCAACCCCAGTTCCTGCCTCAGAGCTCTACAATGCTGAAGTGCTCTTAAGCCGACACAAGCTGGTCTGGCAACATACCTTATTTTGTAGCCGGAGAGAAAGCATTCCGTTCTCTTTGCAGGGATTTTCGGTCACAGGCGGCACATCCTTCTCCTGTCTTTCATCAGAAACTCCAGAGGAATGTTAAGAGAGGGTGATGAAAGTACAACCTTTTTGACTAAGGACCAGTATGGTAAAGCGGTTAGAGCAGAATTTGAGAGGTAGGGGTGCTAATACTGGCTGAACCATGAAGCTTGCTGAATAAACTTTGGGCCAGTCTCTTTTTCTACCTTTAAGCTATGTTAACAGGGTTTTTGTGAAGATAAAGTGGAGAAGAGGAGAGTCATGGGTCCTATTTGAGCTCATTGAAGGAAAGTGACAATACAACTGGTACTAATAATGAAACAGGCACGCTAAATATCAGACTGTAATGAAGCAAAATGTGACATCACTTATGGGGAGAAATCTGTGTGGAGCATTGTTTTGAGCATAAGCTAATCATCTCCCAGTTGCCACAGGCCACTTACGAAATCTGTTGTGTGTGAGGGTCTAAGTGAGTGACAGGGTTCAAAATGGAGAGGGGCAGATCAGACAAGAACAACACAAACCACACGGTATGGTGTGTAGACAAAAGACTTCATGTTTGCAATCCAGCTTAAAACATTCATGTAACTTTAGGGCAGGAGACAAAACACTGGGCTCTATCTATTACGAAGGACTTGTTCTGAGACTTGAACTCTAGTCCTCCCACTTAAAACATTCCAGTGGATAGATACAAAAAGCCCTCCTGCAGGCCAAAAACAAAACAGCAACAAAACCCCACACTTTCGTAGACCAAATTTGCTTTTTACAGGATTCTGAGCTGTCTTTGAGGTCACGAAGAGTCGGACACGGCTAAACGACTAAAGAACAACAGCGAGCTGTCTTTGCTGACTACACAGCCAGTCTGGCTACAGGGTGCCTAATTCTGCCAGCTAAGCCCGAGTCTTCCTCTCAGGGAGGGAGGCATTGTATTGTTCCCATCTGTATCATCTTTCGTTGAACTGCTGTTGCCCTTTCCATAAGCCTTACATTAAGCATCCTTGTGCTGGTAGGGAAATGGAAACAGCTATGCAATAAACCTTTGATTGTGGGAATGATCCTACAACCCAAATTACTAATCAACTATTTCACAGAAGTGAATAATCATGTTTTGTGCCAGTTAATGGCATCATGATGCTGAACTCCCACTAGGTGATGTGAAGAACAAATCAACTGCTGTGGTGGAGGTGGTAGAAGTAGAAGTAGGAGAAACGGTAGGAGCCTCTGAAGTAATCATGGGAACAAAGCCATGAAGAGATCCACCTACATGTTATTGAGCCCACGAGCACAACAGAGGCACCAGAAGCTAAAGCTGTGCCATACATAGCTAGCCAGGGCTCCTTAGGAAATGGAGAACAAGAAAGAGGACCCGTGTAGCTGTTAAGAGTCATGGGCTCACTAAGGCATGAGAGATCCAGAGGCCTGAACTGTGTCCTAATTCACTGGGTAAGGATAGGTCACTTCCTCTGAGTTCGACCTGTCTCACAGGACAGTTATAGGAAGAATGAGAGCCATGTAGACGGCATTCAGCTGGCCAGGGGGAAAGACAAGATAGAAGTGTAATGAAATGAGAGGAGGGGTGGGGAGAAAATTTTCTTAAGGGCCCGCAAGAGGGGCTTTTATCCATTACAAATGAATGCTCTCACTGGCATTTACAGATGCATCTAGATCACAGTCTTACAATATACACTGATCCTTTTCCCTACCTCTCTTTTTCTTGGCATCAAGAAGCAGTCACGCACTGGCTAGTGGACACTTGTAGCTTTTGTTGTTGTTTAGTCATTTAGTCATGTCCGACTCTCCTTGACCCCATGAACCAGAGCACGCCAGGCCCTCCTGTCTTCCACTGCCTCCTGGAGTTTGGTCAAATTTCATGTTGGTAGCTTCGGTGACACTGTCCAACCATCTCATCCTCTGTTGACCCCTTCCCCTCTTGCCTTCACACTTTCCCAACATCAGGGTCTTTTCCAGAGAGTCTTCTCATGAGATGGCCTAAGTATTGGAGGCTCAGCTTAAGGATCTGTCCTTCTAGTGAGCACTCAGGGTTGATTTCCTTCAGAATGGATAGGTCTGTTCTCCTTGCAGTCCAGGGAACTCTCAAAAGTCTCCTCCAGCACCACAATTCAAAAGCATCAATTCTTCTGCAGTGGTCAGCCTTCTTTATGGTCCAGCTCTCACTTCCATACATCGCTACTGGAAAAACCATAGCTTTGACTATGTGGACCTTTGTTGGCAATGTGATGTCTCTGCTTTTTAAGATGCTGTTGAGGTTTGTCATCACTTTCCTCTCAAGAAGCAGGCGTCTTTTAATGTCATGGCTGCTGTCACCATCTGCAGTAATCTTCCCCTTCTATTTGCCAGGAGGTGATGGGACCAGTGGCCATGATCTTAGGATTTTTTTATGTTGAGCTTGAGACCATTGTTTGCACTCTCACCCTCATTAAAAGATTCTTTAATTCCGCCTCACTTTCTGCCATCAGAGTCACATCACTTTCTGCCATCAGAGCCATATCATCTGCATATCAGAGGTTGTTGATATTTCTTCCAGCAATCTTGATTCCGGCTTGGGATTCCTCCAGTCCAGCCTTTCGCATGATGTATTCTGCATATAAGTTAAATAAGCAGGGAGACAATATACAGCCTTGTTGTACTCCTTTCCCAAGTCTGAACCAATCATTTGTTCCATATCCAGTTCTAATTGTTGCTTCCTGTCCCACATATAGATTTCTCAGTAGATAGGTAAGGTGGTCAGGCACTCCCATTTCTTCAAGGACTTGCCATAGTTTGCTGCGGTCCACACAGTCAAAGGCTTTTGCGTAGTCAATGAAGCAGAAGTAGATGTTTTTCTGGAACTCTTTGGCTTTTTCCATCATCCAGTGTGTGTTAGCAATTTGGTCTCTAGTTCCTCTGCCCCTTCAAAATTCAGCTTGTACTTCTGGGAGTTCTTGGTCTACTACTGCTGAAGCCTATCTTGTAGGATTTTGAGTATAACCTTACTAGCGTGTGAAATGAGTGCAATTGTACGATAGTTGGAGCATTCTTTGGCACTGCCCTTCTTTGGGACTGGGATGTAGACTGACCTTTTCCAGTCCTCTGGCCACTGTTGAGTTTTCCAAACTTACTGGCATATTGAGTGTAGCATCCTTTTAAGATTTTAAATAGTTCAACTGGAATGCCATCACCTCCACTGGCCTTGTTGTTAGCCATGCTTTCTAAGGCTCACTTGACTTCACTCTCCAGGATGTCTGGCTCAGTGTCAGCAACCACACTAATCTGGGTTGTCCAGGACATCCAGATCTTTCTGGTATAATTCCTCTGTGTATTCTTGCCACCTCTTCTTGATGTTTTCTGCTTTTGTTAGGTCCCTACCATTTTTGTCCTTGATCATGTCCATCTTTGCACAAAATGTTCCTATCTCCAATTTTCTTGAAAAGATCTCCGGTTTTTCCTTTTCTGTTATTTTCCTCTATTTCTTTGCACTGCTCATTTATGAAGGCCCTCTGGTCTCTCCTTGCTATTCTTTGGAAGTCTGCATTCAATGTTCTGTAACTTTCCCTATCTCCCTTGCATTTTGTTTCCCTTCCCTTCTCTATTTGTAAGGGAGATAGGGAAAGTTACAGAAAATTGAATGCAGACTTCCTAAGAATAGCAACTACAGTAGATTCATTGAATTAGTGAGAACTTGGTAAATCTTTGTTTCTATATTTGTATCAGAGCATTGCACAATAAGTTCCACTGCGTCACTGGGCCTCCTCCAGTTATGACTGACCATGATGAGCAGCAGGATTTCAGCCAGTGCGTAATATTATTTGTTTCCACAACCAGTCATATCAATGCTGTTTTAAACGCAATCACATGGAAGTCAGCATGGAATCAGAGAAAGAGCAACAAGATAAACTTGTGGTAATTTCCATACTAACATTTTAAAATGGTATCAGCAAAATTCCTTCAATATTTAGGACACCATTTCGCACAAACTGGCAGCTACATGTGGGTACACCCACATTCTTCTCTTTCATCCATCCAGCCCCTAATCGCTAATCCACTGCAAGAACAGTTATGCTACAAGCTGCTTCAGGCCTATCCACTGTGTTTATTTTTCCAAGTAGATGCTGCCATCTTCTGGGAGAATGCCTTCATGAACATGCCTATTCTAATTCACTACTCATTATAAAAATCCATTTTCATTAGCTTATCCAGCATTGCAAACCCCCCAGTGAAATGTAAATTATTATTTCGGGCTTGGAATGAAAAACAAAATAATAATGTTTAATCTTCAGTGCATGTACTTCAGGGGTTAGTAAGGTCTGGCCAACAGGTCAGCATCTTAAAACCAGAGACATCACCTTGCCAACAAAAGTCCGAATAGTCAAAGCTATGGTTTTTCCTGTTGTGATGTATGGAAGTGAGAGCTGGACCATAAAGAAAGCAGACCACCGAAGAATTGATGCTTTTGAATTGTGGGCTGGAGGAGACTCTTAAGAGTCCCCTGGACTGCAAGGAGAACAAACCTATCCATTCTAAAGGAAATCAACCCTGAGTGCTCACTGGAAGGACAGATCGTGAAGCTGAGGCTCCAGTACTTTGGCCATCTCATGAGAAGAAAAGAGTCCTTGGAAAAGACCTTGATGTTAGGAAAGTGTGAGGGCAAGAGGAGAAGGGGACGACAGAGGATGAGATTGCTGGACAGTGTCTGCGAAGCAACCAACATGAATTTGACCCAACTCCGGGAGGCAGTGGAAGACAGGAGGGCCTGGCGTGCTCTGGTCCATCGGGTCACGAAGAGTCGGACACGACTAAACGAACGAAACGGCCAACAGGTCAAATGAAGACTCCATACCCTAAAGAAAATTGATCCTAAATGCTTTCAGAAGCCTGTGGGGGAGTAGTCCCCCCCCCAAACTTTGCTTCTGAGTCTGTTTTCGGCCATGAAGGACCCTTTTAAAAAACAGAAGTGGCCAGGTATTTATATAAGATCAGTTGTGCATGTGAGCCTCCAATCTCCAGGGATGAGTAAAGGTCCTAGACTGACACAACTCACATGCTGCTGCTGTATCTGGATTTTAAAAAAATGAAATCCCTCTCTTGCTATTGTCAATCATGCAACTGCTCTAGTAATCATTATGCCAGTACAATATCTCTGGCTTTAGTGGTCCCAGCATTACTGACTATATGAGAATCCCAGCAAGTTCTTACAAAGCATGTCTGACCTTAGTCTCCCTCCACCCTAGCCATCTGACTTAATGCTGAATGTACAGATAGACTGCTTTCTGTGCATCCAGTATTGTGCCAAAAAAGCTCTGTCAATTGAAAGAAACAGGATTGTTCCTCTGCTAGATTAGAAGTACACCACGGAGCTGCACATAACTTTTCAGTGAACTCATCTCATGACATGACAGAACTGCTGGATAGTGCTCAGTGGTTTAGACCTCTGACTGTGAAACCAGAAGTTGGGAGTTTGATTCTCCCACTTTGCCTCCTTGACAAAGGCTGGAGAGGATGATCCATAGGGCTCCTTCCAGCTCTGCTGTTCTACAAGATTATTATAATTTTTAAATAATATTTCAAGACTTTAATGGAACTCAAGGCAGATTTGATGACCACCACCCCAATTCTGAATTAGCACATTATCACACGTTGTCAATACACTTCAGCTGGAAGTACCACCAGCTCTGACTTGCCCAAGTTTTTGTTCAAATACCAATTCCTCATTCAAGGCCATAGAAGTCTTTTTATATGATCGCAGCCCTTGTGAAGCCCTAACATGTTGTATAAACACAGGCTTGCTGGCTTGCTCCCTAAGCCCTTAAAATTGTAATTATCTCCTCTTCCCTTTCTGAGCCAAACAAACCCACCCAGATAAACAGGCCACACATTACTAGTTTTTTAAAAAACAGACAACCCCATTTTATTAGCAGTTAGTTCAACAGGACTTTACATTAGTGACATAGTTTTCTGAACCCAAAATGAGTTCAAGTACAGATTAAAAATATGGGAGACAGTTTCTCAAAAGTATTCCCTCCCCTTTCTTCCCTCCCACCATGAAAATACACCCTTTCCAATGGGAAACCATACAGAATCTCATGCAAACGTAACAGTGGAGGGGGAAACAACCCATCCAAAACAAATCAAAATGTATTCTTCTTAACATCTGGACCTTGATATGTGTTCTCGGTGACATTTGCTCAGCCAGGGAGGATTGTGCCTTGTTACAGTTGCTGACCAAGTAGAAAAGCGAATGTCTCCAAAAACATGGCAAGGTTAAAACACACCAGCATATTGGAGCAGTCCAACCTAATACTTTAAGAGAACGAGCATATATGGTTAGATATTTTTTGTATTTGTCGTTCTGGCAATGTGACAATGCCACATGTTATCAAATGCTACCCTCTAGGAACTCAGCCCAGAATTTATTTATAGAAGTTCCATACTTCATTTTGATATTGAGAAAGATACAGACAGTGGTGCATCCTGATAATCACAAAATTCATGATGAGCATGTACTTTTGGGCACCAGCTAATACATCCTCTGCAGATTACCTCTTAAAGCAATATCTTAAATTTTCTGCTAAGGGTCATCATGTGCATCCTTCATATACCTTATCATCTAAACTTGTGGTTTGATCACTGTGGCAGCAGACAAAGTAAGAATTGGGGGTCAGTAACAGGACTTTGAGTCTAAAGGTGACTGATGCTCTTCAGATGTTAAAAATATTCTACCAATAAAGGGAAGGACAACATTTTGCTGAAGCTTTTCCACCAGGCCTGTCTCTTGCCTTAAAGTCATGGCTTAACAGGATAAGATTTTAACCTGTTTCAGGGCAAAAAGCTGCAGCAGGTCAATACCATGCTATGCCTAAAAGGGCTGCCTTCTCCTGATGCCACCTTCTCCTAGAAAGTTTTACAAACAGAAGCCTATCCCTGGTAGACAAATATATGAAAGACTCTTCTCAACTCCTCTGTATTGAAATGTCCACAGTATCTCCCACACAATCTTTTTACTTAGCTCGTAAGTGGTGGAATCCTTTTACTTATAACATTCTAGCACCCAAGTCTTCCTTGATTCTAGCTGATTCTAAATTGGAAGGGATAGCATGTGCTGTTCCCGTACCTTATAGCCACAGGTAGGAAAAGCTGGTTTCTTTAGTCAACAACATCCAGAACCCAAGGTGGCAAGGCAGGTTGGCTCTGGAATTCTGGGACTGTAGTTCATCAAATAACCATTCCAAGCTCTCATTTCACACAGTGAAAAACTATTGAGTTTCCTGTGCTGGGGTTACCCCTTGTCTACAAGTGCCTGGAAACAAATCAGCAATCGTTGCCCTATCCTCCTGCCACTTGCTCACCCTTGGTGTATGTTGGATGTCCATGACATTGCCTTTATAATGTCTGCTATGCTGTTTTATATAATGAAAGGAAGTGCACACACTCGGTGCCTGGGAAGAAAGACTCTCTTCATGACCAGCACATTCTGTTTTACCAACTGAAAACATCTTGATGTAGAAAGGCCACAGGTGAAATACTGTATTTTTTTTTAAAAGAAAAAGAAAGAGGCATTATCTCAGCATGAATGGCCCTCCGCCATCCCCAATTCAATTCTCCACAGCTTCTCCACCAGCTGCATATTCCATATGTAAGGAGCACAATGAATAAAAGATGAAAAGGGCACCCGCCATTTCTTGGTTCATCCACGAGATGGTGCTCCGGTCCATTGTCAGGGGAAGAAGGTGTGTGACGGAGTCATCAAATGGTAGTTCATACGAAGGAGGCCCTGAAAAGGGGGAAATAACCCCCCTTTTTTGAGTGGGGGGGGCTCATCTATGCCAGAAAACATCATGTATTCTTTCCAATAGACCCCACAAACCAGGGTACAAAAATGAACCAATGAGATAACTATACCCCACCCTCCACTTGGTTCTTGATTTTCATTGCCACAAACGTGTTTCATCTGTTTTACCATCGTGGTTATTGTTTTTGGAACTCTTCAAGCTTGAATGAACATGAACCAGGCCAGCCTTTGCTCTAGTGCCGTAATCTCACCACTGAGGTGCATTTTTTAAAAAATCCTCACCCTGCCAACCTCAGGCTTTCCAGCATCAACTGAACTGGACTTCTTTGAATCCACAAGCAAGATTAAATAAACCAAATGACAGAATGATTTGTGATTCTCTTTAACTTGTCAACTTGGCTCCAAAAGAGGGAGAACACTCACAGCTAGCTGTATATCTGAATGACACTACCGTCAACAGCCTATATACATACAATCTGCAACTACCGTTGCTGTCTTAACAAAGCTACTCAGTCAAAGGTCCATATGGAAACAGTGGAAGCAAGGACTCCATTAAACAGTGACAGCAGCAGAATCATCCTTTAAAAATTATTCTAATATATAGAAGATGGATGTCATGACAGCAGACCAGTTAAATCCACTTTTCTGTGTTAATGAAGAAAGTGAAAAAAATAAAAGCCCCAAATAGAAAACCCTGGCATCAAATAACAAAAAAAAAAAAATAAATAAATAAAAAAAAAGCTAAAGGATGAAGTTACTAAAATACTGTTGTCATGGTGCTCAAGAGGTCTGATGTACTTAAGTGATCTTCCTTGGCACACATTAGCCCACGGCTGGAGTGTCTGCTAGAATACCTGCTCCAAGCTGACAGGGTGGGTGCGCTGGGAGCAATTAGAATACCAGCTCTCGTACCACAGGAGCCACCTCGCTTGGTTAAAAATGCAGACAGGCCACGTGATGAGGACGTTTTAAGGAAACCTTTTAGAGCAAGCTGTCTTGCCCAGCACTTTGTCAGAGAGCCACATAATCCCACCCATCTTCCTTCCCTCCCTTTCCCCAATATGCCCCCCCAATAAGATGGAAACAAATATTCCATCCAGATGAATCTAAATATTGCCAGCATCAAAGTCTTTCAAAGTCACCTTGTATAAAAAAAAAAAAAAACCAAAACATCTCTTTTTGCTAAGAACTCTATTCCATTAACACCACCTCACTCCATTCTGGGTCTGAGTCCATATTTGCATACACAAGTCCATGCTTTTGCAGCAGGAGCCCCACTGGCTCCAAGCTGATACCACTTGTGTTGTCCTTCTTCAAGCTCACCTGGTGCAACAACTATCAAGTGAAACCCCTTGCCCCTAGTTTGCTGTCTCATTGCCCTCCCCCCCCCCCCACAACCAAAATGCCACCTGTAATACTGTGTCAGATGTTGGGATTGAAGTATGGAGAAAGAGCAGATCCTTCATGAATCCTCTTCACCAGAAAGTGGCATTCCAGACTAGGAGGCAACTTCAACACAAGCGAGGAAGCACAGCTCCTGGGCAAACAGGAAGAGGGCTGTAAGGCTGACTTGACCCCGGGGGGGGGTGTAGCATGTCATGAGCTCCAGGAGGTCTCTGAAGAGTGACTTCTTCCAAGCTTCTTCTTCTAACACTTCTTCCAGTGTTAATTGTGGTGGGCTTTCCTCCCCATTTCCTTCTCAACAATCTTGAATAGATATTGCTCAAAATGCTTCTTCCCTGGTTGTGCATCCCACACCGTATCACGTCATTTTAGCTGGGTGTACAGGTCTGAGATCCTCCCCATGGGATTCATTCTACTATTGCTCAATACAGGAAGAAAAGAAGTGGCTATCTAGTGTTCTGGAGTTCCTCCCGCAGCCATGTTGGCAGTGTCTGGCCCATTTTATACAGTAGTTTGGATAGCTCTATATTGTGGTCCCTGTAATAGTCTCTCAAGAATGCTCTTGACTGCAACAGGAGCAGGAAAAAAGGGGAAAAAACAGTGAAAAGTCCCTGTGACAACACGAAACCAACACTTCCTATCAGAACTAAACAAATATCAAGATAGAAAAGGCTGAACAGAAACACACACCTCAACACTGAAACTTTGCAAATGAGGTATATGTTACTTGTCTGTCAGGACACTCATGGGAACGAGAATTATCTCCGTCACTACCACCACCCATTACTAGCCTATCAAGGGCCCCATGACAGAGCAGAAGAGGCTGGTAAAGGCACTTTCTTGGCTAGGGGTCAATCTCTTACACATCTTTACACTGCAGTGATTTCCTTCCCATGTGACCATAGGTAAAGGTAAAGGTTCCCCTTGATATTTAGTCTAGTCAAGTCTGACTCTAGGGTGCAGTGCTTATCCCCGTTTCCAAGCCGTAGAGCCAGCATTTGTCCAAAGACAGTTTCCGTGGTCACGTGGACAGCTCGACTAGACATGGAATGCCGTTACCTTCCCACCGAGGTGGTCCCTATTTATCTACTTGTATTTGCATGCTTTCGAACTACTAGGTTGGCAGGAGCTGGGACAAGTGACGGACGCTCACTCAGTCACGTGGATTCGATCTTACGACTTCTTGGTCTTCTGACCTTGCAGCACAGAGGCTTCTGCGGTTTAACCTGCAGCGCCACCACATCCTTTCATGTGACCATAGAGAGGGACTAATAAAATCTACTCCAATGATCAGGGGGTGGGGGAAGCAGCACTGTGATGTCAATGAACTGCGGGTGTCTTCTAGAGCTTTCAAAGAGGCTTGGGGGAAGACGATACATGGGAAATCCATCCTTGCCTGAGGTACCACAACCACCAAGCCTGCTCTTTCCAAGGGAAGCTGGGTGGTGAGGGGGCACTGTTCAAGCAGCCACTCAGTCTGTGGTTTCTACCCAGGATCTCCTCACAAAAACCTGAGAAACGGTCTCCGCTTTGCCAAGAACCTCTTTTTATTATTTTGCAAGACCATAGGTTTATTTATTCTGCTGCCCAGAGTAGATCTTTGGTCTAGCTGGACGGGGCAGAAATCTAAATAAATAAATACATTTAAGGGCTTCTTCATGCTTTCTCTAGAGTAGTAGTTCCTTCCTTGGGTGTCCAGATGTTCTTGGACTAAAACTCACGGAAAGCTTCAGCAATACCTGTGCTGGCCAGAATTTTGGGGAGTTGTAGTCCAAGAACACTTGGAGACCTAATGTTGTGTGATGCACTGATCCAGGACAAGGCTTGGAATCTCTTTCAGCCGAAAGGAAACCACACCCAAACACTGCACCTATAGAACCAGTAGAATTACACTTACACAGGAGCTGATTTTAGTTAATCAGGTGCTGCACACCTGTGATAAGCCTCTGGATACAGGGATCGCATGAGCAGGGCTCCTCATAACCTGACCGCCCACCTATGAAGGTTTGTGTGACTAGAAAACCCATTAGCCGAACCACACATTAGGGACAGGACTTTCATTTTTTTAAGGACTTCCAAATCCCATAATTTGGTGAAAAGGCTGAATTAGGGTAGTCAAAGCTTTCGAGCCATCAGGAAAGAGAGCAGGCCCTTGCACATCTCTGCCATTCTTCTTCTGCTGCTGCTTCACCACTGAGCGGGAAGAAAAGTGCCCTGCCAGAGTGTGGGAGTCACAAGAATGGACAGCCTCCATCAGAACTAGCCCTTCCACGCACCTTTTCCAGATTGGGCCATCCTTACAATTCCTACAGTGCGGCAGGGCATTTTCTCCCCATTCCATGGCGAAACAGTGCCAGAATGGCAGGGAGATGAGAGGGCTTTCATTCCCATAATTCTGCCTGGGGGTTTCTCACCAAATTATAGCAGGGGATGTTCTTAAAATATGAAAGTCCCATCCCTGGCATTCATACCACCTGAGCATCATCTTGTGTTCAGAATTCATATGACTGCCCTTGCTGATGCTTCCCATGCTGAGATGCTTCTTGCACCACTAAGAAGACCAGCCAATTCAACAGCTGTGTCAGTAATCACAGCACTAACTTGAAAAAGCCATACAAGAGAGGAATTTATGTCTCATGCCAGAAAGCAGTCAAATACTCACATCTAAATCCATCTCTGGGTACTTCCTTCCTTTGCTTTTCCCCAAGCACTTGGTCTTCCCTCCCTCTAGTAGTTGGCACCAGAATCCTTTTTTAGGATCAAACCTGCAACAATGAAAAAAAAAAAGGATGAGCAAACAATGATACCAAAATTACACCTGTCCTTCTGTTTGCAATTTGGCCATTTTTATAAACACAAGGCACTGTTACAGACTGCAAGGTATAGAAACCAACCATCGGTACAAGTCCCATTTTATCAGAAACCATACAGATTTATCCCATTATCATAATATTGTCTATATTCTTTACAGTTCCAAGCTTTGCCACAGAGAAAAGTTCTAAGAAGGTCATAATCCTCCCAAGCCAGGCGGTTGAGAGTTTTGACCCCAAGAGAGGCCTGGAAAGTGACGACCAGAAACTGGGCCTTCTCGGAAGTCACTCTGCAACTGTGGAATAGTCTCCTGCCTGAAATTCGCTTGGCCCTTTCAGTGGGAACTTTTAAGAGACTATCAAAAACATGGAAGTTCAGACAGGCCTTTACGGATTATAGAACATCTTAATACAGTGGTGCTTTCAACAATTACATCTTCAACCCCTCCACCATGCCTTTTTATTACTTTAATCATTTGACTTGTTGCTGTTGCTGTACTTTGTTTTTAATTTTGACATTCAATCATTTGTTCCATATTGTTGTTTATGATGCTGTGGAATTTGTAAACCGCCCATAATAGCCTTGTTAACAAGATGGGTTGTATAGAAATCAATCAATCAATCAATCAATCAATCAATCAATCAATCAATCAATCAATCAATCAATCAATCAATCACATACATACATACATACATACATACATACATACATACATACATACATACATACATACATACATACATACATATGGTGGAGGAAGGAGAAAAGAAAGAACGAAATTTAAGATATGCCCCTTTTAACAATCTACTAATTTTACAACATTGTTTCTTTTCTTTTTTCTTTTCTTTTTAAAGCAGTGAATGCAAAATTGTCTCAGATTGCTTCTTATTCTCAATTTGGGAGCTTTTCTCACCCTGCATGAAAAATTTGACACACACAATACAATCCAGCTTTTATAAAAAATATTAATGTGCCCTTTTATTTTAAGTACTTTTTCCATAAAAGCATGTAGTAACATTTGATTTATAAAGTCCCTTTACTTTTACTTTTCAAGCCAGCTTCCAAATGTATTTTTTTTTCTTTTAAGTGACACTGATATATGTCGGACAAAGCAATATTAATCATGGCAATAACCCTGCTGAGTCCTCACGCCTACAATGTTAGATGTGAGAAAGAGTCAGTGAATTCTATAAGGCCCAAATAAAAATACTAAGCCCTTGCAAAGACATCAAACACTAGCTCAGCATCCTCTCCGCCTTTGGGAAGAAGGCTGATTAGGAATGGAAGAATGACGGGCAAGGGGGTGCTTAACCAGAGCCACATCCATTGTTTCTCCACTCTAGATCATGCACAAAGGTAATCTTTGGTTCCAAAGAACTCAGGCGCCAATGGAGGAGAGGTACTAGGGAATGTGTTTTGGTGAAGGCAAACAGCAGGGGACAAATACTTCAACCCCAGTCCCAGTATTTACACCCACATCACCTCCTACAAGGGAAAGCTTTCTAAGCAGTGGAGAAGTCTAGTCACCTGCCATCAGATGCACAGGTACCATGTTTCCCAGAAAATAAGACAGGGTCTTATATTGATTTTTGCTACAAAAAACACAGTAGGGCTTATTTTATTTTTGTTTTATTTTTTGCATGTACAACAATCTACATTTATTCAAATACAGTCATGTCATCATCCTCTGGTTGCTGCACAATGGTGGAAGACGGGTTTTCACTTAACTGGGGCTTATTTTGGGGGTAGGGCTTATATTATGAGCATCCTGAAAAATCATACTAGGGCTCATTTTCAGGTTGGGTCTTATTTTGGGGGAAACTATTTTTACATATTGTATGATCTAAAATTGTGAAAGGAAAACACACACACACACACACACACACACACACACACAGAGTTGCAGATAGGCAGACATCCATGCAACACAGGAAGTGGTTGACATATTCTGTGCATTTGCTACAGAAACAATAAGTAAGTTACATTTCTGTAGAAGCCCTATTGTTACTGAAACAAGGTCAGAATGTGCTTATTTCTCGTCCATCCATAATTACTGCATGCCACCCTACTGCTTGGGCAGAGAGGTTTCAAGGTTTCCGAGCTGTCTTTCTTTACACCCAGGGGTATACCCAAGGGGGTGGACACCAATCCTAAGGTAAGTTCTCGACTCCTCAATGGCAAGGGAGAAAAATTAACACCACAAGGCGGATGCCAACTGGTCATACTCAGCAGGCTGAAAGAGAATAGAATGGGAAGGACTCACGCTAGAGTTTTGTGGTAATCTATGATGTTTGTCACTCCAAGGAACTTCTGGACTGTTTCCATCACTTTGGCTGGTTCTGTGCGTAGCAGCTTGCCATCCAGAACAAGAATCTGAAAAAGAGAAATAAAATAGAAATGCACTATAAATGTGTCTCCTTTGATTGATAGTTCAAAGCACAATCAAATATGTAACAAAAACACAGGCTTTCGGTTGGACAACCAGAGGTATGTATGGTTCATCTCCTTTTCACAACACTGGTGAAGGAGCAAAGCAGAAACAGTGACTTAGATTCTGTTCATTTACTGGAACAAGATGGAAGCAACACACCTAAACTCTGTTCAGTTGAGAACCAAGGGCACAGGGCAGGTCAATAGCATTAAAAACAACAACAATGTTTTCTTAATCTTGGCTGCTGTATGTTACAAAATAAATGATCTAACCGGATAATATGAACCTAACTTAAAAGATGCTGATGTTCTTAAAAGTGCCAGAAGTAATCCTTCCACATGCAAACAGAGTGAAATATAGATACTTTCATGTAAAAAAAAAAAAACACCACAAAATATAATGCAATAGAAAAGACAGCTGGTGGTATCCAACATGAAGCACTGGGGGACTTGAGATAAGAAACACCTAATATTTAACTCTGTAATGATCCCAACAAGAAAAGTTGACATTCCATCTGTGGTTTTTCTATAAAATGCTTACAGTCCATCTCAAATACATATATACGTATATTCACTGAGATTAATGAGGATTCAGATAAACCTATGAAGGATACAACCGCTGTGTACTAGGGAGGGGAAAATTTTTGATTCTATTTTTACCCTCTTCTCTGCACACATCAAATCAACATGTTCCTTTGGAACAGAGATTTTACATGGAGATTACAGTGCAGGCTTTTTAAGTGAACACAAGTATCTTTGTGGCTCATGCACTTTGCTTCCCACCTTCTACACAAAATCATTAAAGGCAGACGATAATGCTGCTTTTGGGAAGTCAGGAAAATCTAGCCTCCATCAAGAACAGCAGGCTAAATCACTACGAGCATGTGATTATGTATGCATCTATGTTGCTAATTTAGCAATGCAAGTTTCTAAAACCCTAACCAACACAGGAACATCAGCAACCTGGGTCTTAGGTGCTAGGTGCTTGGTGCACAAAGCCAGAAAGATATTCTTATTTTGTGGCCTGAAGTAGGATTTTTGAAAGAACTCACAGGAGTCCCTTTTATTGCCCAAGAATATATACAAAAAGGATGTTAAACTTTCCAATATTTAAATCCCCTTAATATTTTTTTACTTGCATTCATTGTAAGTGTAATGCAGCACATCAGCATGGAAGGCATTTTCACATGGGTTGCTATTTTATCGAAAGAAAGAAAGAAAGAAAGAAAGAAAGAAAGAAAGAAAGAAAGAAAGAAAGAAAGAAAGAAAGAAAGAAAGAAAGAAAGAAAGAAAGAAAAAGAGTACTGCTACCAGCAAACATCTGAACCAACATCTGACTGTTTACATGGCATAAATTGGTTTCTCCTTTTTTAAAAGGAAATCCACAACATTAATCATCTTCCCTACCTGGTTGGCATGGAAATTATTCAACCACCGTTCTATGTGTGTAGCATACCAGCCTGGCACAAGGCAACGGTTCTGTAACGTCCGGAGCTTCTGAGAGGAAGCCTCAGGCCCTGCTGTAATCACTTCATGAAAGGTGTACTTTAGGGCAACCGGGTCATCATGGGCTCGCTGGTGCTATGAGAGAAAGAAGGAGCGAGTTTCAGGGCATGTTAGTGAAGGAAAAAGTAAGACATAGCACAAAGGCTGGGGCCTAAGAGCCTCATTTAAATTATATAGTTTTTTAATGGGTCAGGAATAGAGATGGGCATGAAATGAACCATTAAGCAGAACAAAAAAACAAACAAAAAACACCACAAATCAGGCCAGTTCATGTTTTGTTTTGGGTGCCCAGTCAAGACATATTTACGAGAGCTTTTGGAGGCTGAGAATTGTGGTTTCTGCAGGTTTCAATGCAATAATTTCAATGTTTTAATGTGTCCTCTTTTAAAAAAATTTAAAATGCTTTTAAATTGTTTAAACATCGTATGTTTCGAAATTGTTTTCTACAGCTCTGTAACCTGCTCTGAGATTTTGCTATATAGGGCAGTCTACGAAAGTTTGAATTATATAAAAAAAATAGAAACAAGGTTACTGTCCAGCAGGACACTGCATATTCACTGGAACATTTCTAGGAAGTATTGCTGGGAATGTAAATCTCTCTGTGAAGAACTACGAGCCTGCACAAGGCATTATTTAAAAGTCTGCTATGCTGTATGAGTAATAACCAAACTCAATAAATGGTTTACATGGATACTTTAAATCACAGTGATGACCTAGTATGTAGATTGATGAAAAGGGAGGGAAGAAAGTCTCTGGATGTATACAAAAATAATTTAGTCCCTATTCACCCAAAAGGGGAATGTGAAGTCCCTACTCACCCAAAAGGGGACTGTGATCTAATTATCAACTGATTTTTTTAAAAGGTTCACCTCAACAATTTGTCCAGTCGTGTCCGACCCTAGGGGGTGGTGCTCATCTCCGTTTCCAACCCATAGAGCCAGCGTTTGTCCGAAGACCATCTTCCGTGGTCACGTGGCCAGCGAAACTAGACACGGAACACCGTTACCTTCCCACCATGGTGGTACCTATTTATTTACTTCTATTTGCATGCTTTCGAACTGCTAGGTTGGCGGGAGCTGGGACAAGGGACGGGAGTTCACTCCGTCGCATGGATTCGATCTTAGGACTGCTTGGTCTTCTGACCTTGCAGCACAGAGGCTTCTGCGGTTTAACCCACAGCGCCACCACTTAGCTCTAATCTTGTACTCACTTGGTGTTACTCATTTGATGGGGCACATTTCTGAGCAGGTATGTGTGATATTGCACAGTTAAGCATTGATGTCAATAGTGATGATAAGTGAGAATAAGCATTTTTTAATTATGAAGTTCCATTCTCAATTTTCTTTTTTCTCTGGCTTGCATGTATTCTGGAATTAAGTCTTTGTGGCAAAAACAAATTCGAAAATATAACAGAGGATGCGTTTATACAGTGGTGCCTCGCACAACAAGCGCACCGTAGAGCGATGAATTCGCTCTACGGTGACGCTTTTGCGATCGCCAAAGCGATCGCACAACGATGGCCCCAATGGGCGAAAATTGCAGAGCGAAGGTCGGTAAGCGGCTCGCTTACCGACCTTCGCTTTGCGACCCGCCGATCAGCTGTTCGGCGGGTCAAAAATGGCCGCCGGAACAGCCGAAAGGGGCCGGGGTGCAGCGTTTTCGCGCCCTTGGTAAGCAAGGGGAGCGCGCGAAAACGCTGCGGAAGCCCCGAAATGGCTGCGCGCAACCATTTCGGGGCTTCCGACAGCGTTTGCGCGCGCTCCCCTTGCTTACCAAGGGCGCGAAAACGCTGCACCCCGGGCCCTTTCGGCTGTTCCGGCAGCCATTTTTGACCCGCCGAACAGCTGATGGCAGCCATTTTGGCGCCCTCGTTCTGCGAGGGGAGGGCGCGAAAATGGCTGCCGTCTATGGAGGAACTTTGCTGAACGGTGAGTTTGAAAGCCATAGGAACGCATTGAACAAAGTTCAATGCGTTTCTATGGCTTTTTCCCTCCCGCACAGCGATGTTTCCCACAGCGAAGGTTAATCCGGAACGGATTAACCTCGCTGTGCGGGGCACCACTGTACATCAGAATGGAGGGATTTTGTAATGCACCTCAGCTTCTCCACCAAGAATCAGAGTCCATTAATACTTGACTTATTCCTGTTCCTTTTGTTTTCCAGGTAAAGGTTCCTTTTGACAATTAGTCCAGTCATGTCTGACTTTACGGCACAGTGCTTATCCCCGTTTCCAAGCCATAGAGCCAGCGTTCGTCCGAAGACAGTTTCCGTGATCACGTGGCTAGCACAACTAGACACGGAATGCCGTTACCTTCCCACCGAGGTGGTCCCTATTTATCTACTCGCATTTTTACATGCTTTCAAACCACTAGGTTGGCAGGAGCTGGGACAAGTGATGGGAGCTCACTTTGTTGTGTGGATTCGATCTTATGACGGCTGGTCTTCTGACCTTGCAGCACAGAGGCTTCTGCGGTTTAACCTGCAGGGCCACCACGTCCCACTTAGTATGTGTTTTCCAACTCCTACTTGTGTGTTTTTCCATTTTCGACCTTCTCTGGTTTGCCTTCCCTAGCAAATTCTAATTTTCTCTTCCCCTTGTCTCTTCCACTGCATTCCAACCTCCTGGATAACAATAATTGCTGAGTTAGGTTCATGCCTCTGAGGTGAGTGGGTGGGGAAAAGTTGGATTTTGAGTAGTTGTGGAAGGGAAAATGGAACTCAGTCTCCATGGTGGATAGAACACTGTGTCCTTAAATTCCCTCCCTTCCTTTTGATTCTGTGGGAGAAGCTAAGGCAGTACTAAAGGGCTCCAGAGTGCTGCCTTTGCAATCCTGCCTCTTTAAAGTTTTTAAATGTATGAGCTTCCTTGGGGCTCTGTAAGAAGTTACTTTGCTTTGATTTATAAACTAGGAAGTGATTATGCCCCTGCTGATCTGGTAAATCACAAGTAAAGTGTGAGCTTCTAAGGAGAATTCTGACTGGTGTTATTGGTCAAGCACATATCTAAGAAATCCTGATTTGTTCAGTGTGTTTACTTGAAGCTCAGTCAGTATGTGAGGAGATGACATATTTCTGCTTCGGAAGCTACTTTTCCATTTTTTTCATTATAGTCTGCCTTGACTCCAAAGAGGTAAATGTTATTCCCCCTCCAGGTTTATCCACACAAACACCTTATGAGGTAAAATCTGACTGACAAAATATAATGGGCTCATGCAGCAATTCTGATGCTGCTTCTCTTTTCTTTGCAAAATAAATAGGCATGAATTAGAAAGTTGCTTTTTAACTGCAGTGTGGTTACAATCTGACCTGAATTTTGTTGATCCATTAACCATGAACTCATAGGCAAGCAGTCCTAGAGAAGATTCTACTTTGTTTTCTCATTTTTTATTTATTGTGTTTTTACTATCAGCACTTGTTTTAACCTTTTTCTCAAGAGGAGAAAAGCAGCCTACAAATGATACAAAATAAAATAAAATAAACACATGTAATAGCTGCACCTTATAGGTGAAACCCTTATCCAGGTTCCATACAGTAACAAGATATGATGGGAATAGCTTTTAACGTATAAAAGCAAAAAGCAAAGTATGCTGCTTATATACCGCCCCATAGCGCTTCAAGCAGTCTCTGAGTGGTTTACAAGTTAATTATGCAAGCTACACATTGCCCCCCCCCCAGTGAGCTGATTACTCATTTTACCGACCTCGGACGGGTAGAAGCCTGAATCAACCTTGAACCGGCTACCTGGGAATTGAACCCCAGATCGTGAGCACAGTTTTGGCTGCAGTACAGCGATTTAAACACTACGCCACGAGGTATAAATAGGTTCAAAACGAACAGTGCCAAAATAAAACTTCACTATTCAAAACTTGCAGACTAAAAAGGAATTGGAAAAAATGTAGGAAGAAAAGGAAGTCATTAAGTCTCCTTCAGAACCAAATTTTAATTGCATGATCTCCTCTGTCAGACACTTCTCCATCCTACACACTGTTGCTACCTTCCACCATGTTCACTTTTTTACAATGCGAAGGAAACTATTCTAAAACAGAAAAATCCCTGATGCTGTCAATTTTATGAAACAGTTGGGGATGCCAGAAAATATCCGCAGCATGACATTCTGCAATCTGATATGCAGTGTCGGAAACGTGGGTATTGAGTGAAATCACCATAAGTTTGTATTCTGTCTCCAAAATAAGAAGTACTCATCTTTGTAATGCACAAGTTGTTTTGCTCACTGCAATGGCATCTGTAACCTAAAGCAGAGTCTTTCTGAACATGATTCCATGAGGATGGCTGGTTTCATGTTCAATCACCTCTTAAAATACCACAAATAAAAAGCAAATAGGATACTGAATTTTCAATACAAATTTGCCCTAGGTGAATGTAATAGACGTTTCTAAAGTATAACATAAGTATTCCAACTGGCAATGCACTTATTGAGAAATGGTAGAGTGCAAAAAGTCAGATTGCGTTCACAGGTTAATTTCTTCTTAATTGAACACAAGAATTCAAAAAAACAGCACATTAGCAAGAAACAGTGTAAGGAACAACAACATCCATTCTTGCACTTCCTGTGTTGCATGGATGTCTGCCTATCTGCAACAGTGTGTGTGTGTGTGTTTTCCCTTCACAATTTTAGATCATACGATATGTAAACATACAGTTTCCCCGAAAATAAGACCTAACCTGAAAATAAGCGCTAGTATAATTTTTCAGGACACTCGTAATATAAGCTCTACCCCAAAAATAAGCCCCAGTTAAGTGAAATCCCGCCCTCCAACATTGTGCAGCAACCCAAAGAAGATGACAGGACTGTATTTGAATAAACATAGATTGTTGTATATATATAAAAAATAAAACATCCCCTGAAAACAAGCCCTGCTGCATTTTTTGGAGCAAAAATCAAACAAAGCAGAGCAAGAATATTGTTCCTTCTGTCAAATAATTATTAAAAACACTAATCAATGTCCTAGGAAAAATCCGCCATCCTTTAAGACAAGAGGCAAACAAAACAAACAGACCCAACCCAGAGCAACCTACCTGGTACCAAGAGTAGGCCCGATCTGCAGGGTTAATGAGGATGGTGATTATTTTAGCCTTGGAAAGCAAGGCTGCTGCCCGCCTGGGTGCTACTTCCGAATCAAAATAGTTGGCACTCTTCTCAAAATAGAAGTCAGAAGTGGTGTTGGAAGGGATGGGGAAAAATTCCATATACCTTAAGAAATGCCACCAGCAGGAAGGAAAGACAATAAATGGTTTTAGTGCCTCTCTAATGGCAACTGCCCTATAGACAAAAAGGCAGCTTTTATTAGATCAAGGAATCAGCCATATAAAAGGTTCCCTCTTTCAGAAATATTCCAGGCCAAACAAAAATATGTATTTATGAGGACCTTTTGGAGGTCATTAATTCAAGAAGTTACCATAAATCAGAAATGACAACAACAATTTGGCTCAACAACAAAACCAAAATAACACTGTGCAAAGAGGATCCATTTCAGAATGTCAGCCTCATACCAGTTGCACGAACGACATTCCTGCACAACTAATATAGAACACTTGTGAATCAACGGCTTATAAAGCTGCTGTTTACAGTAAAGAAAGCTGACTCTCAATCAGATCCACCCTTACTCATCAGAGATAAGACGGGGTTGATCTACTATTAAGCACCACCAGTTTTGCAAGGTAACAGACATATGGGATTAGACAAACAGTTCTGTTGTGTTGGTGGGGTGCAATATACAATAGGTACCCTGTTTTCCTCAAAATAAGACCTAACCTGAAAATAAGCCCTAGTATGATTTTTCAGGATGCTTGCAATATAAGCCCTACCCCCAAATAAGCCCCAGTTAAGTGAAACCCTGCCCTCCACCATTGCGCAGCCACCAGAAGAAGGTGACACAACTGTATTTGAATAAATGTAGGTGGTTGTACATGACAAAAATTAAAACATCCCCTGAAAATAAGACCTAATGTATTTTTGGATCAAAAATTAATATAAGACCCTGTCTTATTTTCGGGAAAACACAGTACAATATACTTTTTCTCTGCGCATGGTATAACTCAATTTTCCAAAAAAATCTTATCATGGAATCATGTAACCATTGAGAGCAGATAAAACATGCATAACTAGTTCTGCATTTCATGTCTGTCAGGACAAAGCAGCACAGACAGCTTTGCTAACTTACTATACTGTTGTTATCACAATTTATTTATTATTATTATTATTATTATTATTATTATTATTATTATTATTATTATTATTATTATTATTAAAAATAAATAAATAAATAAATAAATAAACAAATAAAGAAATAAAGAAATAAAGAAATAAAGAAATAAAGAAATAAAGAAATAAAGAACAAGTTGCTTACCTGTAATTGTGGTTCTTCAAGGGGTCACCTGTGAATAAACATCAATGGGCTAACTGCACAATCAGTCTCGGAACCTTCCAGAGCTGAGCTAATTTATTTTGGCAGAGGCTCTGCCTCCTTTAGAGAGTGTGGTCTGCCCATTCCAATTTGTTCCCCTCAATTTCAGTCCGCTATAAAGACAAGAACATCTGAGAGGGGAGGAGGGTTGTGCTGAGTTCACAAATGACCACTTGAAGAACCACAGTTATAGGTAAGCAACCCGTTCTTCTCTGTGGTCTCAATAAACACACACTAGAGGACGAGTAACAAGACTACCTTAAGGAGGTGGGCATATGTCACTGCATGATGGATGGCAGTCCCCCTGCCAAAATGCAGATTCAGATGAGCCCTCATGTCCAGGCAGTAGTGCCTCATGAAGGTGGTGGGCCGGCTCCATATTGCCACTTTGCTTATGTCTGGTAGGGGAACAACCTGAGGAAGAGTGTTTGCCTGCGTGTGGCTCTGATAAAGTGGCCCGAAACTAATCTGAGGAGTGGAATGAGAGCTAGCCGGTAGCAGAGCTTGATAGCATCAACAACCCAATTTGGCAAATTTTTGGGGGGGGGGGAGGGGGTGACCAACGAGCCCTTCTTCTTCAAGGCATAACAAACAACTGCTGTAATGGGCAGAACTATTTCAGTTTTTGAACACTAAAAGCGAGGGCCCTGCAAACATCCAGCGTATGGACAGAATATTCAAGAGGCGGTGGAAGGGGTCAGGTAAAGAGTAGGAAGGGAGATCCTTGGAGCCATGTGAAAACCAGAGGCCGCTTTTGGCATGAATGGAAGATCCAGTAAGAGAATCACATTATCCATATGGAGAAAGAGCAATATGGTGGGTCAGTTATGAGGACAGAGTTCACTCACACTTTAGTCAGCTGCCACAGAACTAGGGACAGGTCGCAACTTGGGGATAGAAGGGGGTTAGGTGGGGAAAGGTTATTAAGGCCTTTAAGGAAGTTATGGATGTGAGGATGAGTGAACCATCATCGCCTGTCCCGTGCGGCACATATGCTGAGATGGTAGGTAAATTTAAACATGAGGGGGTGACATTGTGAGGCCCTTCGTTTTCAGAGAAAGGAGGAACTGAAGGATTTCACAGAATGAACACGGGGCCAAGCTGGACTGCTGAATGACCAAGATGCTGCTGGAAAATGCTCCACTTGTAGGCATAAGCCTTCCTCGTAGAGGATTTCCTATTTCTCAGATGTCCAACGAATACGCTTTGCCGGGCAGATTCCCCACACCATCATGTATAGAAAATGGAGGTCAGGGTGAAGGATAGTGCACTGGAAAATTGATTATCAGGTCATACAGAAAGAATCTGATATTCTCGCACCAGCAGCAGTAGCAGAGGTGTGTGTGAGGGGGATGGAATGGGCAGACCATACCCTCTAAACAGGTGGAGCTCCTGCCAAACGACCTTAGCTCAGCTCTCGAAGGTTCCTAGACTGACTGCACACGTGCAGTTAAGCCCACTGATGTGCATTCACAGAGACTACGAAGAAGAATCAAAGTTTCTTCCTTGTTTACAAGGCATCTGTTACATGTACAAAGATCAACAACAAAAGCAACTGGGGGGGGGGGAATTATCCAGCTGCAACATGTCTTTTATTCAGTGTCATTATAAGTCATGCTCTACATCCCACATGCACCTGCGGATGCAAAGGGAAACCTACCAGTCGATCCCCTTGTGATAATTATGTCCATTGAAGAACTGGATCTCCTCAAAGGTCTCTGAGCTAGGGTAATTGCTGCTTAGGTCAGGGTGCATCCCCAAGAACAGATAAAGGGCAGTCGTACCTTTATACAGCAAAGGAAAGAAAACGAGAGCTGAAAATGTATTTTCTTTTTACATCTGCAAAAAGTCCGTATTCCAGACTCTGTGACCATGTTGGATCTCAAAAGAGCAAGCAGATTCTTAAAACTGAATGTACTGGGTGTTAGCCAGGTGTTCTTATATTCTTCCTACATCACAGTCTCAAGACTTGGCTCACCAGCCCTTATTCCCTACTTGCAGGCATTGTGGCTGTCATTCAATCCACTCTGTGTGCAAGTGGACTCTTTAAGTGCAAACATCTCAGGGGCAGAAAATGTATATGAAGGCACACACCAAGGCTCATCTTCAACTTGAACCCTATATTTCTAACTCAGCTTTGACTAACTACGTGGATTTATACTGACGTTTTGGCTGTAATTCTCTAATTCTGAGTGCCCAGCATATTACTTTAAAGAACTGTGCAGAAAAAAAAAACTAGAAGTAGCAGGGATGATTACAATTTCCATGTTTTAGTTGATATTTAAAGACCAAGGGTAATTTAGGGACACATACCAATCATGACTGGCTATTAATTACTGATGACAGACAACTAACTAGTCAAGATCAGGCCACTGTCTTTCCATTGATGGGAAAAACCTATTCTTTCTGCGCCAGAAGAAGCTGTTCTTCCCACCAGTCATTTCAGGATATTGCACTAACATTGAGTGATGGGTGGTTTCAAGCCCATTTCATAGATCAGTAAGCTAGACTTGCTCACCTGTCTTCTGAGGACCAATGATAAGCAACTTGGGGAAGCGGTCACAGGTCTTCTCCTTGGACCAGATATCCTTGTGGCGTTTGTCTTCACAGGGATCCTGAAAAGCAAGGTGGTGTTGGGGGATCAACGATGACACTTACAGGAAACAGGGATTTCATGCTGGACAGTTCCCTCAAAGGCCAGCAGTAAGTTATGCCCATGACAGCTAGTAAGAAAGGGGCCAGTATGTTAGGTCTGCTTCACCTTCTGCATTCCACAGTAACTTTAGAGTTTACTGCCTTCCACATCATAAAATTGGAAGAAAAACGTGGACATAATGCTTTGGACCATTTTTTTTTAGACAGTGCAAAAGTATTTTAAACAAGTAAATAACAATAAAAAATCTATGAGGTTAAACAATGCACAGCAGTGATCTGTCAAAAACAGATTGTGTCAGCTGGTTTTGGGGTCTACAGGTGCCATCAACTGGCAGATTTGATATGCAGCCCACACAGGAAAAAGAGAAAAAGCAGCAGAAGAGGCAAGCAATTTAAGTACGGCTGCATGCATACACCACCTCTGTCTGCTTACGTTCTTCACTCTTCTACTGAACAAGGAGTGCTGCATGACCCAACAGATACCTGGTCTTGATTCAGAACAGCTAAACAGGTGACACAGTGAACATTTATTTGGAAGCACTCGGCTCGTCAGGCCCCAAGAAGACTGTCAGTACATACCTGCCAGAGAGGGTCTTTCTCTTCTGAGAATATCTGGAAATACTTCTGTGCCAGCTGCACTGGTGGCAGTGTCTGCAACTTCAAGTTAGTCCAGGAGTTGAGGAAGTGGACCAGGTGTCTAAAGGTGTACAAACCCAGGCGGTCATTCCCATAATTGGAGAGATGAGTCATGAAGATACTGATCTGGAGGCCAAGGGTGAGGGAAGTTGGGGGATGGGGGAGAGCAGGAGAAAAGGTAATCAACATTGTTAGCCAAAAGGATACTATCTTACGAGAAAGCCCCGAGGTCAAATAATGAGCCCTAATTCCCATCTCCTAGGGAAGGGGTCTCCAAACTACTGCCTGTGAGCCACATCTTATCTTTTTATCCGGCCCGGCAGGTGGGCGGGCACGGCGGCAGGTGGGAGGGTGTGTGTTCCTTTGGCCCTCAAAAATGTGGAGCATATATGACATGGCTCTCCCACTGAAAAGTTTGGAGACCCCTGTTCTATCTAGGGGAAGGATAGGGATTTTCAGGCCAGATGCAGCCTGCAGTGGTTCCCATCTGCTAGTTCTTTTGCTGTTATTTCCTCCATCACTGATTAGAGATAGGGTAAGAGATAAGAGGCAATTTTAAAAGACTAGAAATACGCTGCACTGGGTCCTGCTCCAGAGTATGTATATGTCTGAGCTTAACTTTGTATACTTAGTGAAAAACTTCCAGATGGGTAAAAATTACATCTATCCCTGCCACCTGTCGTTTGTTATGCTCTACACCCATTACACCCTTGACAACTAGAATGTAATTCTTGAAAACCTTTCCAAATTGGAGACTGGCTTCTAGGTGGTTACCATTCCTGCTCTAGTGTGCACTGCAACAATTTATCAGGGTAGGGAGCAGGGACGGGAAACATGGCAGGAGTTGAAGATGGGTTACACCCACCCATGAGTAAGATGAAAACACATGAAGGCTTTGCTGGAACAAAGTCTACAATCCATTGTCAACAATTAAACAGGAATGTAAAGGAATCTTACAACTTGGCCTTGATGGAGAAAGTCCATCCTGTTTGTATCCAAGAGATGATGACCAACAACCTATATCTAAAAATGGATTTTCCATTTTTAGCTTTCAACTATCACCAATTCTGCTTAACTTTTTTTTTCCAAATCTATTTCCCACATCCAAGTCCTCCCTTTTTTACAATAGCAGTACACAGGACAAACATCCCTTCTTCAACCCCTCTATGCTTGTAGCTAGTACCTCTTACAGAAATGCATCCCCTTAAAGCATCCCATCTCATCTTTTATGAGCTAACAGTCATCTCCAAACAATTTCAGTAGATGATGCTTCCCCTTCCAATTTGAAGAAAACTTTTTAATGGAAACCCTTCAAGATTCTGATAACATTCCAATTAACTAAAAATGCAAATTTTATTTTCTAACTATGATTTGGCTACATATGTTGCAACTTATTAACTCCCTCCCTCCAAACGTTTAGAAAACAGTCTTTGCAGAGAGGCCTTCCAATGCAACTCTGCCTGATTTGTATGCCTTGTACACTGCTTTTTATTTGGAAATTACACCTCTCGTAGCACAATTTTATCTCTTATTGGTTTGACTTTTAATCACATTGTTTGTCGTGTTTTATTATTATGCTGTAAACCACCCAGAATGGTGATTTGCACTAATGAGGTGGTATACAAATCTAATGAATAAATAAATCCAAAATCTTAGTTATTAAACTGAAGACAATCTTTAGAAAATTTTACTCGAACTGCCTATAACCCTATTCATGATAATACTAAAGACTGTCAGTCAGCGGATTTCCTCTTAGTGATCTTGCTGTACCATTGATGTCATGTTCTTCCTTTCTGTTGTCCGTCAGTTTAACCACGTAAAAATAATAATAACAATGGAGAGGCTCTATGTGCTTTGAGGGTCCTTCCATTTCTCCCTGAGGTGGCACTTACAGGGTTAAGAAGCACAGTTAAAAAAAGCTCGCCTCCGTTGATGATCTTATCCAGTTCACTTGAGCCACCAGGGTATTCATTATAGAATATGGTATGTGTGAACAAGCCACATGTTTGTCGTGGGAGAATCTGGTAGGAAACAGGAAAAACAACAACATAACAGCATATTAAAAAGAGGCGTATGGCGATTATTCATTCCAATTACCTTTACAAATTCTGAGTAGGTGGTCCAACATGTTTCTACATTTTAAAGGACCATTTCAAGGGCAGCCCTATGTAGAGTGTGTTGCAGCAGTCTATTTTGGAGACTGCCAGTGCAGGAACCATTGTTGCTAGGCATTTCTTATTCAGGTAGGGGCACAACTGGGCTATCAACTGGAGTTTATAAAAGGCAGTCCTGGCCACAGATGATATTTGCGCCCACATAGAGAGTGCCAAGTCCAGGAGTCTCCCCAAGTTGCAGAGTTGATCCTTCAGGGGGAGTGCAACCACATTGAGGGCAGGTAAGTCTCCCTCTAACCGGTCTGATGATCCTCCTAACAGCATGATCTCCATCTTATCTGGATTCATTTTCAGTTTACTGGGCCTTGTCCAGTCCATTATCAAAGTCAAGTAGCACCCATTGTTCCCTTCTCTGCAGATTCATGTATTTTTTAAAAAATATATATCTTGTTTTCACTAGAAAGGTATAAATCTATAATGATGAAAGCAGTATAAAGCTGTCCTTTAATCCAAACTCATAAGTTCAAAGAGTCCACAACCGGCATCCAAAATTCTCTGTTAGACAATCTTCCCTCTTTTCATCTGTTCTATAATAATACAATTTAATAAATGAAACATTTGTCTGTTGTTTTCACCAATCCAACAAACAACGAGGGCACTTTGGCAGATTTCCAAGCTCCAGCTACACCTATTCCAACTGGAAGCCAACAAGACTGTACCTTGCTCTCTTGTATTTTAAATTCCCAATAATGCATTTTTAGAATTACATGGGAGAACTAAACCATTTGTTTAGTTATGTTTATATAAAAATCCTTGTATGATAACTTGTAACAGCTGGACGTGGCCGGAAATATGAAAGCAAAGGTTATCTGGCCTCAACTTTTGACATCTCCAGTATTAGTCAAGGCATCTTTTTTAAAATCTCAGTGGGATAAGGAAATGTCATCAAAACTGCAGTAGTAAATCTCCTACAAAGCTATACCGACCTTATTTTTAATTATATATTTGCAAAGCCATTCTTCTTCGAATAAGACTCCTACATCTCTTTCCCTGCTTTTGCTTAAAATACAAGCTTGCCTACTTCTTGCTTTAAAGCAGCTTATACCATTTTCTAATTACTCATCTTGCATTCAAAGATGTTAATAAATCCTCCATTTCTGGACTCCCCTGAAGACTCTGGTATTTTTTTTAATCAATGCCCTCCTTACTTGAATGTACTGAAACAACACAAGCCCTCTCCTCTCTGTGTTATCTACCATTTTTCGAAAAGAGTGCTATCCTATCTCTTTGCATAACTCATTTATTTGCAATAGGTGACACTTAATGCCAGTTTGAAATGCCAGTCAACATTGTTCTGATACAATTCATTACAGAATACAGATGTTTCCCATGATGATCCTGGATGAATGGTTCTTTTAACTTTGCAGTAAACATCAATAGTGCTCCCCACGTATAACATATCACTGATGAGGCTCCCCTGGTTTTAGAGCCTGGTGTCATAAGTATGCTGATGCCACCCAGCTCTGTCCTTAAACACTCTCAGAACAAAGAGAGTTATTTCTGGTTGCTTGAGTAAAGTATGCCTGGAAGCTGTGGGAAAGTGGATAGGGGGAAATGGCCTGAAACTGAATCAAGACAAGATGGAGGATATGCTGCTATGGAAAACAAGACAGTCTGGAAAGGTTATGCCTGCCTGTGACTGATTAAAACCTCTGTGGCTCTTCCCTATCAGGCTGTGTTTATGGGTCCATTCCTGCTTCTTGAGAAACAAGATAGCACTGTTACTTATGTGAAATGCTTTATTTCACATCTAACTAAAAAGCTGAGTTTTCTCCCTTTTGCACAAGCCCACTACTGCCTTTAAGGTCTATATTTCTGTAATGGTTGACATTACAACGTCATAATATTCCATAACACAGGTGACATGAAGTCTACATGAAGGTAGATCAGAAAATTCAACTGGTGCAGAATAATGCTAAAGACACCTTGCTAAAGACACCAGGAGGCACCTGTAAATTCAATAAATTCTTCACCAGTTACATTTGATGCCAATTTGCTTCAAGGCCTAATTGTAACCTATGAAACCATGCCCGGTCTGAGGCCCTCATATCTTGTCTTGTTGTTATGAGCTCAAAGGCCAACTGGGTATCACATTTAGTCAGCAATGGCTAGGAGTCAAGACTTCACAACAGCAGCCCCCCAATTGTGCAAATTCTTCCTTAAAGAGAAGAACAGTTGTCACTTTAAAGATCTAATGGGAAGTGCTGCAAAATCTCTCCTCCCATCAAGCTTTTGATCAAGATGTGCATTTTACATCCTTCTTTAAAGTACTTTCTTTACTAAACAGATGTAATTACCTGTCCATGTGTAAAAACTCACTATGTAGTATTAGACAAACACAAACCAATTTCTCTTCAACAATCAGAGAAACAAAGGACAGATTTTTAAACAAAACACGGAGTCTTTTGATCTGTCCTATGAACACTATCAGTGGATTCCTTACAATAATATTGGAGAAACACCCCCATCTGAGTTTGACCAGAATACCACTGGGGACATAAAAGAACAATTAACAGGCCAATGCCCTTTTTTCCTTACCATGATTCCATTGTGGATGAAGCCTCGCCTGTAGCGGGCTGGTTTGAGGTGAGGATACTCTTCTGTACTTGTGACTTTGATCCCCCACACCTGTTTCCAGGCCTCATACAACTGCACGTGGACTGGATACACCCCTGAATGATGAGGTGCCACTGCATATCCCATGTCTGTAGGGATGCCATGTTCCTAAGAGGAAAGAAAATATTTATTTATTTACTTATTTACTTATTTACTTATTTACTTATTTACTTATTTACTTGTTTGTTTGTTTGTTTGTTTGTTTGTTTGTTTGTTTGTTTGTTTGTTTAACTTATATGCTGCCCACTCTACCCAAAGGTCTCTGGGCGGCTTACAACATTGCTATAGTCAGGGTTAAACAGTGGAGTTATAACGAGAAGTAGCAGTAATACAGTAGTAGCTGCCGTTGTTGTTGCTGTTCTGTTGTTATTTTAGAATTGCACAGCTGGAAAGGACCTTACGGATCATAGAGTCCAAGCCTAGTCAAGGAGGCCCAAGTGGGGAACTGAACTCCCAGTCGCTGGCTCTGCAGCCAGAGACCTAAACCACTGAGCTACCCAGCAGTTCCAATGACAACTGGATGCATCTCTTTACATGATGGTACTGCTGGTTTTGTGCCTCTGCACTCCAAATCACTGGTAGCAGTCTATGCAAACCGGTGGAGCTCCTAGCTTCATGATCTGTGTCAGTTTTCCATGGCAACAAGGGGAAAAAGGAAAGCAGCAACAGGTAACAACAGGATGTCCTCCCAGTTTCATCCATCACTGGCTGCCCCACAAACCAAAAAGGGCATCAGCTACCAGCACTCGAAGTAAACTACAGTGGTGCCTCGCAAGACAAATGCGTCACAGGACAAAAAACTCGCAAGAGTTTTTGGCAATGGGGTTGATGACTCGCAAGACGAATGTTCCTATGGCCTTGCTTCACAAGAGGAATGTTTTCCATTGTTTGTTCCTGCCTCATGTTTGCTGATTCTTAAATGTTTTCTATGATGTTTAAAAAGTTAAAGTTTTTTGATTGACATTTTTGAACTCATCTGCACAATATGTACGGCTTTAAAGAGCACTTAATAAACCCTTTGTTTGGTGGCGCTGTGGGCTAAACCGCAGAAGCCTGTGCTGCAGAGTCAGAAGACCAAGCAGTCCTAAGATCGAATCCATGCGACGGAGTGAGCTCCCGTCGCTTGTCCCAGCTCCCGCCAACCTAGCGGTTCGAAAGCATGCAAATGCGAGTAGATAAATAGGGACCACCTCGGTGGAAGGTAACAGTGTTCTGTGTGTAAGTCACACTAGTCATGTGACCACGGAAGACTGGACAAAAACTGTCAAGGGAAACCTTTACCTTAAACCAAATTTGACTCTGTTCTGACTTTTTTTGCCCATAGGAACGCACTAATTAGATTTCAATGCATTCCTATGGGAAAACGCATTTCGCAAGATGAATTTTTTGCAAGACAACATTAACCACGGAATAAATTAAATTCATCTTGTGAGGCACCACTGTACTTTCCCTTCTCTATGAAGAAGAGAAAAAAAGCAGTGAGTGAGGCTAAGTGGGCTCTTCCTATTCTTTTCAGTTAAAAGAGTGGTCTAGCCGCCTAGAGTGGTCTTAATTGACTAGATAGGCGGGATATATATATATAATAAAGAAATATATATATATATATATATATATATATATATATATATATATATATATATATATATATATATATATATATATATATATATATATATATATATATATATATATATATATATATATATATATATAAAGAAAGAAAGAAAGAAAGAAAGAAAGAAAGAAAGAAAGAAAGAAAGAAAGAAAGAAAGAAATTTCATGTTCAAATTTTCTGAGTGCTAATCTTTTACAGCAGTGGTCCCCAACCTTTTCTGAGTCACAGACTGGTTGGGGGGCTCCGGTAGCGGGGGGCACCCCACATGCTCATGGGCGGGTGGAGCAAGCTCATACGCTTGCACGGAGAAGCGGAGTGCACTCGTGCACATGTGTGGAGTGTGCTCATGCGCATGCACAAAGGGGTGGGGCATGCTCGGGATGGGTAAGGCACCCATGCGTGCAGGTGGCAGGCCGTGCATGCGGGTGAGGTGCCTGGGGGGAGTGTGTGCGGGGGGAGATCTGTCCCCGCGGCCCAGTCCTGCCATGGCCATGGACCGGCACCAGGCCACAGACCAGGGTTTAGGGACCCCTGTTTTACAGAACTCCTCTGCGCATATATATATCATATATATGCTATGCTATGCTATGCTACGCTATGCTATGCTATGCTATGCTATGCTATGCTATGCTATGCTATGATATGATATGATATGATATGATATGATATGGTGGGGATCTAGTTTCCTGGCAGCATCTATCTGATAGGAAGGTCCAATAAGAACTCTCCTGAAACTCTCCTGAAAGATGCTGAGAACTATCTGACCAGGGCACTGGAATTAAAAGGCTGACTGTATTAGAAATGCACTGTATGTGAACAAGAAAGGACCTGGTTCAGAACAACACTGCAGGACAGTGTTAGATTAAGGAACTTTCAAGAACTGCTCAAATAAGACTTTAGTGCATGAACAGAAATTTGAGGAAAAACAAGAACAACTAGAAATAAAACCTCCTGTCATCCTTGAAAGGTAGTAGTATGGAGCTGAGCAGTCACATGTGGATGCACTAATATGACAAAAGAGGATACTTATATGCTTGACCTGTCAATAGAAATGAACAGTCTAAGCTTCTGAAAACACACAAGGCTGGAAAAAGTAATCTTTGTGTGCCACAGCATTCAATATTAAAAGGTCAGGGTAGAGTTTTAGGTATACAAGAGAAACTTGTATGAACAAACAGTGAAGACTATTCAATAGGACCAAAGAGTAAGTATTTTATTGTTGGTAGGGGTCACAAAAACAATTAGCTCTTTTCAAGAATAGATGGAAAAGGGTGGAGATTCAGACTTAAGAGCTGAGCTCCAAAAGCAACACCAGAGTTCAACGGTGAGGGGTTAAGGACATAGTTGTGGATCCACCCACATATTCCTCATGGAAGCCTAATTTGTTATAGTGTTGGGAAAGATGTAAGGACTCAGTTTGACAAGATGACAGGATAAGAAACTAATTCTTTAATATCTACAGGAGACTAGGATATTAAAATATTCTCTCTCTCTCTCTTTCTCTCTCCCCCATACACCAATACATCCTGCTCTTTGTGTAAATGGCAGTTGGAAAAGTATTACATAAAGATTACTCAAACTGTTGCAGCAGTCACAGAAAGATTTCAGGAGGACACAGTTTCTTGCTATGATGACTGAATTTACTGTAACAGAGTTCTGGTGATCTTTGGTATTCTTTTTCCCATTTTGTAATGACAAGCTTGTTGCCCTTCATTTTGGAAAGCAAATAAAGAATAATCAATGTATTCTCGACGGCTTTCATGGCCAGGATCTGATGGTTGTTGTAGGTTTTTTGGACTGTTTGGCCGTATTCCGGAAGTTTTTCTTCCTAACATTTCACCAGTCTGTGGCCGGCATCTTCAGGCAACAGGAGTTAGAACTCTGAATGTGTTCTGGTTCTAATTCCTGTCTGCTGAAGATGCCGGCCACAGAGACTGGTGAAATGTTAGGAAGAAAAACCTTCAGAACATGGCCAAATAGCCCGAAAAACCTACAACAACCAAACAATCATCACTTTCTTCCCCTATGATACACAGCCTTTCCTTTACCCCATCCTGCCACCAAGATAGCATCATACTCACAATAGCAAATTTCTTGTTCATAGCCATCTGGTCAGCCAGCACAGACTGGTTATGGAAGAGGTGAGGCTGCATGTGACTCCACATGTGAGGGAACCACCAAAACTCCTTGACATACGATAGTAGCAAGTCATCTCCCTCGTCTTCCGCATCAGTACCTGCCAGGTCCAAACCAATTATCATCGTTCATAAAAGCTGAAGTTACGAAAAAAGACTACTCCTCATAGGTTCACACCACCCAAACTGTTTGCCAGATGGAACACTGAACAGTGTTCAACTTCCCGTGGCACCAGGGACCAAACCAAGAAGGCTCAGTCTTTCAAGGGCAGAAACAAATGGTGTATGTATGTGTGAACAAAATACTTCTTTGATAACTTGTATCCAAACCATCCCAAGGCTGGCCAAAGACAATCTAGTCTTTGAGGGAAAAGCCAATATGTTTTAGCAAACTGGCAGCTAAATTGTTCTTCTACAATGCTAGCTCCATTCCTCACCACAATTGAGGGCATTAGGCTAGTGTAGGGGGCACAGGGCAGGCAGTGTGACACATGCAACCCTGTCCTTCAAGATTGCCCTTCAAGATTGGCCAAGAGGCTCAAGATGAATGGTTGTTGGGGCAACCCCCCCAGTATCTGCCACCTGAAGCGGTTGCCTCATTCTGTCTGGAAGGATGGCTGTGGCCTTGCTATCACTACCATCACAACTTAGTATTCTGTTGACTCCTGCATATTTTCAAGTTATATCAAATAAATCAAGCACTCAACAGAAAATGAAAGACACTAAGGCCCAAGGAAGGTAACACAAACTACTCATATTATACTTCTTGGTTCTTACCTGTGTGGAAGAACTTTCCTGAATAACCCAGATTGAAAGTGAAATTTGGGATATGGGTCCGTAGTTCATTCTGGGTATCGAACAGAGCCTATAAGGTGGGAAGAAAAGAACATTTTAAATGGTAGCATGTCCACAATAAAAGCTTGGCAGCCCATCACCTGTGAAGTAGTTCCTTGAACTTCATTACTCTTGTGGTTCAGAGCACACTTTAGGAAATACATAGTCCATATTAAATGGATGTTGACTATCACTTGCTGATGAGATCCCTTTGTCAAATTCTTGCAACTCTATTCTAGCATACCAGGCCTTTTGTGTTGCCAGAAAGGAGCCACATTTGCAGAACATCCTAATCTAGGCTTATGTTTTGGGAGAGACAATGAAAACGAATAATTCAAAATATATCTGTTTGGGGCTGTGGACCTGGACAAGTTTTAATTGCTCTGGAAAGAAGATGAGCTTTGAACTACATAGGAATGAGTTGTTGGACATAAATGGTGAAAAAAGGTCATAATCTTAATTTTAATCTACACTTTAAGGTTTACCCTTTGATTTTGAGAATGCCAGAGAAAACAGTTAACCATATGCTCAAAGTTCATTCTGTTTCTCTCAGACAAATTAACAGATTAAATCTTGGATACCTTCTTAAACAAGCAAACCACACAATATGCAGCAAATCTCACACTGGCTTACTTGGGCACCTGCGTGTCTCTGTTCTGCTTCTCACAGAATAATTGTAAAGCGGAAAAAAGCAAAGGTTTATTACTCTGCTCTCTTACCAAAGGTGGAAATGGTTACTGAACACTCTAGATAGCCAGTTCAGTTTACTAGATGCGCAGTGATGAAAAATTCAAGAAGCGGCTGCTCTTCAAACAAAGTCTTGGCTCTCCCAGGATAGCAGTTGCTTAGGTTGTGGATGTGGCTGATGAATATTTGAAACTGTGCTCCCTGCACACTTAACTAACTGGTATTTAGCTATCAAAGGGTAATTTGGTGAAATTGCTTTTTTTGCCTCATGTGAACCATCCAAACTATCTTCAGGGACATACTTGTATCAGCAGACGTGAGGTATGAGTCCCAAGAATGTGTCCATTAGCACAGCAGTCTTTTAGTTAACCGTACTCTCTACAGTTGGAGAGGTGGTAAGATATAACTTAGAAAATGCAAATCGCAGTAAGTGCAGCTTCCTTGTGTACCTGCTAGCCGCTGCAGTGCACAAATGCAAAAACACACAAGCAAAGATCCAGGCTTTAGGAAAAAGGCACTAATGCTTCCTTGCACTGATAGCGGTGTGTACGTGTGTCTGTTTCATCTCTGAGAAAGGAGGAAAAGTCATGATTTGACTGATAAGAAGAGCCACTGCTGCAACTCCTCCTCTTTGGAAACTGGCACTTACAGTGATCAGAAGGAGCAGCAAAATGGGCAGCTGCTGTGTAGAGTAGGGATCCATGACTATCTTTGCTGGCATGGGGAGGAGCTCTGTCCTTCCAGTTCAGGGATTATTAGCATGACATCTAAAGAGGATCTGAAGGATATGCCTAGTTTGGGTTGTGTTGCTTAATACTTATGGAATTCAAAGGACAGCGTTATTCAGCTTTGTGTCCACAGCTTGGAATGGCCATGTTGATATAGGGAGTTGTTTGAAACAACAAGTTTTTTGAGCCCAACTGATGGTTTTGGAAGTCATCACCCAAAATCTATAGTTGTGCCCCAATGGCCATGGTATTAGAGGGATTCTGGGAGTCATCGTCCCCAAAAGGATAACATTTCCAAACTCTAGTTGGGCCAGAGTCAGACTTCTGTGGACAGTTCTGCCTTTTGGAAAAGGGGATCACATAATATAGGCAGAATGAACAAGAGATGGTGGCTGCATTGTCATACGGCTGGCCCAAAGCTGCTTCTCAAAACAAGCCTTTCGACTCAGATGGAATACGGTGCTTCTGAACAATCTGAATTTTGTAGATTTCGAAATTAGAACCTAGGTAGTCAACTTTGTTGCAGGGTGGATTTGATTTAAATCAAATCACTTTAAATTAAAAAAATCCTTCATTCCAATTATTTAAATTTTAAAAATGATTTTTAAAAAAATGATTTAAATTAATTTAATTTAAAAAAAAAAAAACATTGATATTTATACACCCTGGCTTGTTGACTACCTATGCACCTATCCACACATTTGTTCTAAAGCCAAACTCAGACACCCTTATCTCTATAGTAGGTAGTAGTCCCAAGGGCTGGGGACATCAGAACCCTTTGACTACAGCTCTCACAATCCCTTGGCAATGCCCTTGCTGGCTGATACTCCTGGCAGTCAACATCCAAATATCTAAAGAGCCAAAGATTCCCCACCTCTGCTTCAGCACACAGAAATGGATCTACAAATCAGCAGGCCCTACATCTTTCACAAACCAAGCATGCAATACTGGATACAGGCAGAATTACCTTGACATCGTCCACCTTCATCCGTGTTCCTTCCTTGCCAACAAAGATATCATCAATGTCTACCAAAATGTAGCGATCAAGGGGCAGAGAAAGTCTTTTGCCAGTGAGGAAAGAAACAGCATCCACAAAGACCAGCTTGTGCAGCCAAAAGTTGAGGTTGTTGCCAAAAAGGACCCTCTGGATGCCATCATGGAGACCCAAGTCCTGTACCACAGTAGTATGGAGAGCTGCATCAATGCTCATATGTGGGATGGATTCTGCAGATTTGGTTTTGGCCAGAAGGACCGGTTCATAGGTGGAATGGTTTGACTGAAAGACGGTCCAATCCTCTCCAGGAAGCAGTCCCTTTTCTACCTCACTGGGCCGTGTAATGTACAGAAGTGGTGATTTGGGATTGATGCTGCAGTCCTTCAGAGCAAGGTTGGAGTGGAGAAAAAGTGGGAAGCCCTTCAGCTGAGCACTCAGCAAGCTGTTTTCATTGGCCTGTAAAGAGAGATCACATGAGCTATGTGACAGCTTCAGACAAATTTGGCAAGTAGCAAGGATAAGGGGGAAAGAAGGACAAAGCCTGCCACTCCCCATATGAGCTTTCCTGGCCTTTAGGGTCTTCAGAGGAGCTCTTCTTTTCCAAGTGTGTTTCAAGGGGACATGAGAGAGCTTTCTCTGTGGCTGTTCCCAGGAGTGATCTTCTTTGGAGATTAGGTTGGCTCCCTCCCTTTTGTCATTCCGCCATAAGTTGAACACCCACAAAGCAAAGCAAAGCAAAGCATGCTGCTTATATACTAACCTATAGTGCTTAAAGTTCTCTGGGTGGTTTACAAATTAATTATTTGTAAGGGCTACACATTTTTAACCAAGCCCAGAAGGATAGAAGGCTGAGTCAGCCTCAAGCCAGCTACCTGAGGCCCAGATCAAACTCAGGCCACGAGGCTCCTCTTCAGGCAGGTTTTTAGTAACTTTCAGTAACTATGATTGAGTCACTCGATGCTGGAGTTTTTTTGTTTCTTGATTTCCTATGTTTGTTTTTAAGTTTTAAAAATTAATAGATTTTAAATTTTTCCATGTTTAATTGCTTTTTAATCTGCAATATATTGTGCTTTTAACTTTAGTTGCTTTAACATTGTGAGCTGTCCTGAGTCTCCTCTCTGAGACCTATAAATGACAATTACTTACTTACTTACTTACTTACTTACTTACTTACTGAATGAATGAATGAATGAATGAATGAATGAATGAATGAATGAATGAATGAATGAATGAATGAATGAATGAATGAATGAATGAATGAATGAATCGAGACAGAAGGAGACTAAACAGAATTGCTTTTTTCAGTGACAGTAGAAAGCTATTCAATCAATTGATAAATAGAAAGCCAACAACTGAGTAGATCCTGTTTATTAAATGGTTCTGCTTACAAAGGAACTAGCAGCTGGATTCAGTCGATAATACTCTTGTGTTCAAAAAATACCTCTGTAGTTAAGCACCCACAGAAGAATAAGGTTTGCTTACAAGTCTAGGTCACTGAAACAAGGATAATCTCAGGAGTACAAGTCATGACGCAGAGTATCTAGAGCTAAAAGTAAGCCAGTATTTGACTGGTTGCTCTCTCATCTCAAACTGAAGACCTTGACTTTGAACTAGGAGATGCGTACTGTTACTATTTCTCTGTTTGGAGGTCCCCAGTCAGCTTATATCATGTGCACAGTTCTCCAGTTGAGTTCTTTTCAAAGGCCAAAGGTCTAGTCTGTTCTGACACATGAGAAGGATATGGAAGCCACTTCATCAGAGTCCACTGTGAGCCATACACAAAACTTTCTGCGGATAACCTTGGCACATTTAATTCTGACCTCTATTTGACCACCTATAAAGAACACTTTTTCAATTTGTACTGCTGAACCTGAGAGTCTCAAATATTATAAGGAGCACAAAAGAAAAGATACCAATTCTATGTTGGGATGGGCAGCTTAACGACCTTCCAACAGTCATTTTGGAATGCAGCTCCAATCAGCTGCAGCCATCACAGCCAAAGATAAGAAATGATAGCGTTCCAGTCCAGTCTCTCCAGTTAGATGAGAGATTAAATGAAGTCGCTTAAGAGACTTGAGTTACTGAGACTTGAAATCAGATCCAGACTTTCTTCCGTTCCTTCCATATGCTTTCTTCTCACTTCCAATCTCCACCCGCAAAAAGAGCTAAGCCAAATAGAACTTGGGAGGTGGCATACACAGCTGCAAAAACACCCTGTGTCTCATGGGCTCATAAGTGGGTGTCAAATGGTGTTTGCTTAAATCAGATGGATACAGATGGCTCTTAAGGGAAATACTACAGAACCGGGAGCATGGGAGTGCAAGAATTTTGACAAGAGAAAAGAAACCATTATTCACATCGAGGGGAATTGTTCTATTAAAGTCTTCACATTCATGTGTCCAGCCAGGATGAATTCTATGACCTAGCAGCACCCCTCAGTGAGACTCCCTTTCAAAAACCATCACACAGAATTGTTCAGATCAGCAGCTTTTGTGGTCAGGTTCATTTACACAGGTACCAGACTCTTCTCATCATAAACTCTGAATCCTGGTTTCTAAAAGTGATTCTTACACACCTTCTGCCTCCCCCATTTACCTAAATGCAAGACGCCACACATTAAAAAAAAATTTTTTTAGACACACAACAGTATGCATGATGTGCCAATGAAGTTTCCAACAGGAGAGATCAATGAACAGAGAAACTTTGCAAAAACAGAATGGTATCCAACTGTATATCTGGAAGGGAATTAACGCACAGTGCAAACACCCAATCACTGTTTCTTCTTAAGATTTAACTACAGAAATAGACTGAAATCCAGACTGATAGGGAGCAAGAAAGATATTTTCCACCGACATTTTGGAATCTTAATCTATTTATTACACCATAAGCTTTATAAGGCACGAACCAAAAAAGCAACAGAAATCAGGATGGAAGATTTGTGCTGAAGTGTCCATCAAAAAGCTAAAGGGTAGCTCTAGGTTCCAGGACAAAAAAACTCAATTTCCTTTCTACCCTAGGCTTTTTAACCTTTTCTTTTCTTTGCTTCTTCTTTCAAACACAGAAATGCAACAGACCTGTGGTGACTGCCACAACCTGGGTGAAGCAGGAAATTTAAAAAAAACAAATACGCTGAATCTTTCCTGTTTGCTTCTTCTGAAGCTCAATCCCCAAGACCCACCAAGGGAAAGCAAGAATCTATGACAGGTTAACCTTGTCAAGTCTTAGTGCTCAAGCAGTGACCATGATATCTACCAATCTCCTCTTATACTCCTTCTTCCCCCCCATTCCCCCACAGAGCCATTATTGCTCTCTCTGTCCTGTCATCAGCACAGCTACAACAGCCTATGTCCAGCTCAAAGGATGTGGATTTGTAAATCCACTGTTGGCATCACTTGAAAAGCACAGCGCTCTTACTTATCGGGCTTGATGCTGGCAAGACATCAAGCCATTCAGTAGCAAGTAGCAACTATGAGAGGGTGTCCAAGAAAGGCTGACATTTTGCAGGCTGCAGCTCTTCCTTGCGCTCCTGACTCTTCGAACATTCAGTTGGCTAAGCGCACCTTCCTACCGTACCTTTTTCATTGTAACATGACCACTTTCCTCCCAAACAACAAAATGAATCAAAGCAGACAGAAGACATTCAAGGAGTAGAATGAATCTTGGGGAAACAAGGTCAGCTGAACTTTTACAGCGCGGTTGCAGGATTAAGTGCAGAAGGAAAAAGGGGAAGCCTAGAGTGAGAAAAGTTGCATTTTTGTAGTAGAATTCCCAGAATACCCATAATAAGCATGGCCAGATTCTGAGAGCTACAGTCCAGATAGGTAACTTTTTTTTAAGTTCTGAGGGAGGCTTATAGCAAAACTTTCTTTAACCACTCCATTAAAATCTTGCTCAGAGAAATGTTCCTAGATTCTCCGGCTCTGAGAGTGAAGGAAAGAAAGAGGGCCACGGATGACAGATCACATCCCCAAATTATACCGGACTGGCCATGTCACCATTTTGTGACCCAGAACAAAGTGAAGCCATACCCAGATCTTACAGCAGCTTTCTCCCCCTACAAGTGGGTAGATAATGAAGTGCTGCAGAGAAGACAAGCACACAGCTGCACAAACTCTGCCCTCCTGAAGTAAGCTCCACCACCCTTCTATCTCCTCTCACAGACGCCACCTCCAGATCAAAAATAATACCTTGAAAAAGCCAATGATTCCTACGCCGTACTCTACGCAGTACTTGTCCAAGAGCTCGCGGTTCCAGGCATCCAAGTTCACATACTTCAGGATGTTCTCATAGATGATCAGTGCAAAGCGACCCCGGTCCTTGTCCGTCAACGTGGGCATGTCCCCTTTCCCTGGAGCAATTTCAGTCAGATATTTGAAACGACTGGATTCCAAGATGGCCACAATCTCTTGGCCCAGCTGAGAGTAAAGGCTTTCCACAAACACAAGAACCAGAGGGTCTGTGCGAGAAGAATCCACCACTTTGACAGGCTTCAGTGGAAGGATACGTGATGGGGCAACCTTCGGTTCATCACAGTCAGGGCTGGGGATGTCCCCAGAAGGCTCCAGTCCCCTCTTCCACCCATATAAATAATAGGCTGAGACAAAAACACTGAGCAGGCAGAAGGCAAACAGCAAGAAAAGCACCACCTGAGGAGACACCTGCCGGAAACCCCTCCGGAGCCTGACCAAAGTCATCCTTGCTTTGGAAGAGAGTGTTCAAGTTGCTTCCCCCACCCCACCCCCTCCCTCCCTCCCACCCTCCAGATCCTGACTCAGGAAAAGCTCAGGAGTGTATCACCAAGAGGCAGCACAAAGGTGGGAGAGCCTCCACGAGAGTCCATCACCCATCCTGGCCCTTTTTTCATGTCACCATGGCAAATCCATTCAGAGTTCCTTTCCAAGGTAAAAACACCAACAGCTTTCCATCCTCACTGGCTCATCAGGGTTGACCTTCAGCTACTGTGGGCTTCCAAGTCATCTCTCAGCGCATATGGAGGCATGGCGATCCCTTGGGTCTCTAATCCAAAGCACAGTTCTGGAAGGCAAAATAAACAATTTGTTAGGGAAGTGTGCTGGTCCACAGGATCATTAAGCAGGAACTACCCTCCCCAATACATCACTCAATTGCACCAAGGGACTTTTATCTATAGGTTCTTGAGCAGGACATGTCTTGAACAGACATGTAAGTACTACAGCATTTGAAGTAGTAGGAAAAAATAACTTTGCACATGCTCCAAAGCCCCTCACTCTTTTATTACAGCTTTATATGTATCAATGCAATGGGCCTGTTTTGCCTTGGAGCACAGCAGGGCCTGGACAACATCTAGCTATTACTGGGGGGGGGGGGCGGGGAGAGCCAAGCGGGCAGGTGGGCAGCGTCTTTAGCTGAATGGCTTACTGGGCTCCTTTAACTTTCAGAACAAAGACTGTTTTCCGAACTTTACAAAACTCACTAAAGTGGCAAAAGAAAATCAGGGCAAGACAGGAGAAGGAGCCAAAGAGATGGGGGCAGGGTCTCACATATGAGAATAAATGTAATAGCCTTCCCGACCCCTTAGCCTAGGTGAGTCTAGAGTAGCTTCAACCCAAAATTCAGTTTCCCTGTGAGGGAAACGAAAGAGTGAGATTTGCAGCTGCCCTGTCCATCCCGCGCTCCCCCCCAAACCCAGTCCTCATCACAGACTGAATCTTGTTCATACCATTCAAGGGGCCAGCTGCCGCACAGTCCAGAGGCCCTAAGGACCAATGGCCATGGGCAGAGACTATAGTTTGCTTTCCCAGCCTAGTTGTTCACCCCCTCCTATAGAAACACACACACACATACACAAACACGCACAGAGAGGCAGAGAAAGAGGGGGGCGCTCTGAAGCAGTCTCTACGCTCTCTGCACCTGCTTCAGCTTAGTGTCAATCACTTGCCAATACACCACAAGAAGTCTTTAATACTTAATAGTTTGACAGCGCAGAGCACTGTAAAAAATACTGCTGCTTTTTTGTATGCTTAGGAAAGGCCAGAGGGGGGGGCCTGTTCCCCAGCTTTAACCCGCAAAACAAAAACATGAAACAATTCTGATTTTGCTCCCATCAAGAGCCACTGAAACAGCCTTTCTGAGGCCTAAAGCTCAGGGAAGGAAATCCTCCAAATGGAAAGAGTTACCACAGGTCTTAGGCTGCTGCCTATCACCCATAAGCCAACGCCTACTGGGTGCAGCAGCCTCAGTGAAGGAACCAGACACAAAGCAACCTGTCAGTCTGCGTTCTCTTTCAAAAGTGGGGGTGGGGTGGGGAAACAAGCTGGGCCACCAACTTTCAACAACTTACAGTGCAGGGAAAGAAAGCATTACATTCTGTTGCTTAGCAGGTCATGCAAAAGAATCCCTCAAACAGCCACTATGGGTCTGTCATGACTTAACCCCAAGCATTTCATACACCCTGGACATGTGCCATGTTACCCCTCTCTTAAGCCCATGCTTATATCTCTTCTGACATGCATGCAAAAGTGCTCATAGGATTACCATGGGCTGCACACAGTGTGCTCACAAGATATGACCATCTTCATTATTCTTCCTCCCAGAAAAATAATCTTTTTTTTGCATTCTTGCTTCTAGAGATGAAAGAACAGGAAAGAGTATGCGGTATGTAACTCAAGCTTACAATTGTTTTTTGGTTCAGAGGGATGATTACATGCTAGATCCAGTCCTGTATGAAAATCTAACTGCTGATTTCAAAAGATGCACGGAAATGCCTATAGTACCACGGCATTTAATGTGTCCTTGCAAAGGGTCTGCATCAGGGGAGGGACCATGTTGTTGTTCCATTGTTAAGTCGTGTCCGACTCTTCGTGACCCCATGGACCAGAGAACGCCAGGCCCTGCTGTCTTCCACTGCTTCCTGGAGTTGAGTCAAATTCATGTTGGTAGCTTCGATGACACTGTCCAACCATCTTGTTTTATGTCGTCCCCTTCTCCTCTTGCCTTCACACATTCCCAGCATCAGAGTCTTTTCCAGGGAGTTTTCTCTTCTCATGAGATAGTCAAAATAGTGGAGCCTCAGCTTCAGGATCTGTCCTTCCAGTGAGCACTCAGGGTTGATTTCCTTCAAAATGGATAGGTTTGTTCTCCTTGCAGTCCAGGGGACTCTCAAGAGCCTCCCTACAGCACCGCAATTCAAAAGCATCAATTCTTCAGCGGCCAGCCTTCTTTATGGTCCAGCTCTCACTTCCATACATCACTACTGGAAAAACCATAGCTTTGACTATGCGGACCTTTGTCGGCAAGGTGATATCTCTGCTTTTTAAGATGCTATCTAGGTTTCTCATTGCTTTCCTCCCAGGAAGAAGGCGTCTTTTAATTTCGTGGCTGCTGTCACCATCTGCAGTGATCATGGAGCCCAGGAAAGTAAAATCTGTCACTGCCTCCATATTTTCCCCTTCTATTTGCCAGGAGGTGGATGGGGCCAGTGGCCACGATCTTCATTATTTTGATGTTGAGTTTCAGACCATTTTTTGCACTTTCCTCTTTCATCCTCATTAAGAGGTTCTTTAATTTCGCCTCACTTTCTGCCATCGGAGTGGTATCATCTGCATAGCTGAGGTTGTTGCTATTTCTTCCAGCTATTTTCATTCAGGCTTGGGATTCCTCCAGTCCAGCCTTTCACATGATGTATTCGGCATATAAGTTAAATAAGCCTGGCAACAATATACAGCTTTGTCATACTCCTTTCCCAATTTTTAACCAATCAGTTGTTCCATATCCAGTTCTAACTGTTGCTTCCTGTCCCACATATAGATTTCTCAGGAGATAAATAAGGTGGTCAGGCACTCCCGTTTCTTTAAGAACTTGCCATAGTTTGCAGTGGTCCACACAGTCAAAGTCTTTTGTGTAGTCAATGAAGCAGAAGTAGGTGTTTTTCTGGAACTCAATGGCTTTTTCCATTTTGAGCATAACCTTGCTAGCGTGTGAAATGAGTCTAATTGTACGGTACTTGGAGCATTCCTTGGCACTGCCCTTCTTTGGGATTGGGATGTAGACTGATATTCTCCAATCCTCTGGCCACTGATGAGTTTTCCAAACTTGCTGGCATATTGAGTGTAGCACCGTAACAGTGTCATCTTTTAAGATTTTAAATAGTTCAGTTGGAATGCCATTACCTCCACTGGCCTTGTTGTTAGCCAGGCTTTCTAAGGCCCACTTGACTTTACTCTCCAGGATGACTGGCTTAAGGTCAGCAGCCACACTATCTGGGTCGTCCCGGAAATCCAGATCTTTCTGGTATAATTCCTCTGTGTATTCTTGCCACCTCTTCTTGATGTGTTCTGCTTCTGTAAGATCCCTGCCATTTTTGTCCTTCATAATGTCCATCTTTGCACAAAATGTTCCTTTATTTTATTTTTTTATTTTTTATTTATTTTATTTAATTTATATCCCGCCTATCTGGTCGTATCTTTAGTATCTCCAATTTTCTTGAACAGATCTCTGGTTTTTCCCTTTCTATTATTTTCCTCTATTTGTTTGTATTGTTCATTTAAGAAGGCCCTCTTGTTATTCTTTGAAAGTCTGCATTCAATTTTCTGTAACTTTCCCTATCTCCTTTGCATTTTCTTTCCCTTCTCTTCTCTGCTATTTGTAAGGCCTCATTGGACAGCCACTTTGCTTTCTTGCATTTCCTTTTCTTTGGGATGGTTTTTGTTGCTGCCTCCTCTACAATGTTACGAGCCTCTATCCAAAGTTCTTCAGGCACTCTGTCCACCAAATCTAGTGCCTTAAATCTGTTCTTCACTTCCACTGTGTATTCACAAGGGATTTGGTTTAGATTATACCTGACTAGCCCAGTGGTTTTTCCTACTTTCTTCAGTTTGAGCTTGAATTTTGCTATAAGAAGCTGATGATCAGAGCCACAATCCGCTCCAGGTCTTGATTTTGCTGACTGTATAGAGATTCTCCATCTTTGGCTGCAGAGAACATAGTCAATCTGATTTCGGTATTGCCCACCTGGTGATTTCCATGTATAGGGTCGCCCCTTGTGTTGTTGGAAAAGAGTGTTTGTGATGACCAGCTTGTTCTTTTGACAAAACTCTATTAGCCTTTGCCCTGCTTCATTTTGAACTCCAAGGCCAAACTTACCTGCTGTTTCTTTTATCTCTTGACTCTCTACTTTAGCATTCCAATCCCCTATAATGAGAAGAACATCTTTCTTTGGTGTCAGTTCTAAAAGGAGTTGTAAATCTTCATAGAACTGGTCAATTGGTTGGAAGTGCATAAATCAGCATTGGTTGGAGGTGCATAAATCTGGATTACTGTGATCTTGATTGGCAATCTTCTTATGAAAGCTGCTATGCCCTGATGCTGCAGTGCTACCTCTGAAAGCTTAATGTTTCTGTTTGTGCACTGTACCCACAGCAGTATTTTAGAGTGTCAATGATGGAGTGAAAATTGTAGATTTTAGCAGAACTCCCAAATGTATGCAGGACTGTCTTTTAAAGAGAGTGGCTTCAATGGCAACTCATTCTCCCCTGTGGGTGGAGCAGGTTTCTTTGAATTCCAGCTGTTTGGGAGACCATGATGAGTCCAAGGTATTTTACTGTTCACTTACACCACAGTTTGCTTTAAAACAAAACTAAAGCCACAGGAATTTTTCTTCCTAAAATTGATGTCTATGTCTTCCTAATTTTTAAAAAGCAGAAAAATTCCTAACAGAGGGGGAAAAAAACTCTCGAGTCAAAGGAGAACGTTATGATTGAAAGTGGACTCCCCAGAGTAAAGAAGGGATAACATCCCCTTGTAATCACTATAGCATAACCCCACTGACCACCCAGCCCCATATGTATCTCATCACTATTGGTGTAAAAGAGCTGAAATCAAATATAGGCTTTGATAGGGTCAACATATGCTGACAATAGATCTGCAGTACAATTTATGGACAGCTACATAAACCAATTGTTCCACATTTGGGATGACAAATAGGTTTGTTCTATTCGATGGGCTTAGACTAGGTGAAAAGAAGTATGGGAGGGTCCCCATCTTTACGATTAAAAAAGCAGAGCTCACCTATTCAATTTACTTGGAATAGAAGTAATGGTACAAGAAAGGTCCTTTAAGTGCCAGGGTTGTTCCTTTCTGGTCACCATTTCTTTACTTTTAGCATACAGCTTCTACCATAACATTTTGCTTTAAACTGAAGACTTTTCTTTTTCTTTCTTTGGAATTTTATATTAATGAACATTTTTTTAAGAAGAACCAAGAACCAAGCTCACAGGTCCTCCAATATGATTGCCCCATATTGCCCCAACTAAGAAGAAATACTTAGTTCTATCAACCAGCAAAGAAAGCTTTCTGCTTAAGTCTATCAAAACAACTTAGTATATCCAGAGTGTCAAGCAACACAGGAAAACAGTGGATAGATATGTCTTCTGAAAATAGTGACAGCCTGTATTTCATATGAAGGTACAGCATCAATGCCATTGGGTAAAAGTGAAAAGATCACCAGTTCTTTCATAGAGGCAAGTTCAAAAGGAAGATATCTCCATGCCTTTGTGAAATAGGTGTGGGGGAGCGCAGTAGCAACAATCTGTTACCAACCCCAAACATAATTTGTGGATTTCTGAAGAGTTACTCCAAATATTGAAATGTGTCACCAGCAAAGCAAACGAAGCAGAGCAGAACAGAATTGTTTATGTGGAACGCAAGACAAAAGGTGATGCTCAAAGGAAAGCCGATGAGGAATGTATGGCATCAAAAGCTAGGAGGAAATTCTGACTAATGATCATGAGTGTAAGTGTTTCTGGCCATCCACCAACACCATGGAAATGTGACCGAGAACTGTAAACAGCAATGAAGTGGCAGGAAGAGCAAAGGCCGTTTGTTTGTTTGTTTGGAAGACAGCTGGGCTGGAATTCAGTGGACTCCGGATAAGTACATCAGATAGCAGCCCTGGATGTTCCACTCAAAGTCTTCCAACACGTTGCATCCTGCTTACCAGTCCAGTCTTCTACTTGACACAAGTCAGCTGTAGTCAGGCACATACAGGAGCACTAACTACTATCTGATTCGCGTTACATGAATGCAAACACACAATTCGTCCACCACAGTTGTGTTTCATATCCCCTGCAAAAACATTCTTATCGATGGCAATTCTCCACTTCAGAATGTCCTTTTGCTTTCAAAGGTGGCTCTGTTGTGCGCAGAGGGTTGCCCAGTGACAGCTGGAAGGACAAACATCTAGGTCACCAGCAGTACCCTTTGGACTGAAGCAGAGCTGCCAGCCAATGGCTTGCTGCTTTTGACTTTGCCACCTTAGCAGGTGGAGCAAAGATATTAAAAGACTACAACATGAATCATTAGCAATTGCAGTCAAGGCTTTCTAAAGGCCACAACAGAGGCCCTTCCCAGCTGCAAATAAGCCTTTGGGTGCCCTGCTAAATCACAGCAGAGCCTGACCCCTTTGCTCCCTCCCTTTCAGCACTTCAACACATTTGCAAGTCATGAGGAGAGACAGTTTGCTACTTTCTCAACCTTTTATGCAGTAGAAGAATCAACTGCAAGCAATCCCTTAAGGCGCTGTACCATGCGATGTTGCAAGCAGGATGATACCAATTATTTTTAAAAACTTAATTATACTAAGGTGGAAAAATAGGTGGATTAAAGGAAGCCACCTGAAAAGTTAAAAACCTAGATTATATTTGGCTAGATTATATTAAACCCAGATTACATTATGTTTGCTCCACCACAACCAATGAAATAGTGCAGTGGAGTACATACCATAGACCTACCATAGTCTTTTGAGACTGAAGGATGCCTAACTAATTTCAAGAGCGGCCCAGATTCACCTCTCTCACACTATCAGGGATGCAGAAACAAATATGTATCCCACAGGATCTCACACAAAATCCCTTGAAAATACTCCCATGCGTGAGTAGATTTTATTTAAATAAAGGATTTTGGGTCCTCAGAATCTGAACTAACATTACAGTGGTGCCTCGCTAGATGATGATAATCCGTTCCACTGAAATCGCTCTTTAGCGAAATCATTGACTAGCGAAAAGCATTTCCCCATTGGAATGCACTGAAACCTGTTTAATGTGTTCCAACTGGGAACAATCATCGTGTCTAGCGAAGATCAACTATAGGAAAGCCACTTTGCGAACCGCCGATCAGCTGTTTAAATAGCTGTCTTGCGAAGCTTAGGTCCCGAAAACACCTGTTTGCGAGCGCAGAAGGAGCTGTCAAAATCATCGTCCAGCGAAAATCGGTTTGCGAAGCAGGGACCAAACATTGTCCAGAGAAATTCCCCCATAGGAATCACTGTTTTGCGAATCGCTATAGAGATCGCAAAAAGCCAATGTCTAGCGATAAAAACTGTCATGCAGGGTAACTGTCTAGTGAGGCACTACTGTACAAAGAATCCTACTGCCCAAGCACTCAGGGTAACCTTGGTAGGTCAACAATTCTGTGACATCAGAGCAGCTAACCATCCCAAAAGGCCATGACTTTCCAGCCACTACAGATTCTCTCCAATACTGTATTGAATCTTACCGGTCATTCCTGGACAAGGGGGGGGGAGAGAAGGGAGAGCACAGAGGACAAAAGGAAGGAAAACACTGTGAGGGTTACAAATGTAGGACCAAACGAGATTTTGTGATGCATTCTCATAAGCTCTTTGCTTATTTTAAATCCTTAATACTGTTAGACAACTAAACAACTTTAGAATTGAGCATAAATACATTTCATTTTGCTGTAAACTGCACCTACTTGAAGCACATTTGGCAAAAACAGCACGTAAATACACTAATTGATCCTGGTGGTTTTGTAAACGAGGATCCCTCTTCCCATGAACCTTGCAGCCTCCACTAAGGCAACAGAAGGCCAGTTTCAAGTCCTGTTTATGCTTACCAAAGTCTTTTTGTTATGCACAACTTAACTGCACACTGTCTCACACAACAAACTTGTTTATGGTAGTGACAGCTCCCTGTTGGGTATTTTTCAGCCTGAGGCACAGCATTTTCACTTTAGCATCCACAAAGAAAGAAAGAAAGAAAGAAAGAAAGAAAGAAAGAAAGAAAGAAAGAAAGAAAGAAAGAAAGAAAGAAAGAAAGAAAGAAAGAAAGAAAGAAAGAAAGAAAGAAAGAAAGAAAGAAAGAAAGAAAGAAAGAAAGAAAGAAAGAGTACTGTTACCAGAGTCCCTGAATGCAGTCTTCAATTTCACCCAAATCTCTGTAATAAAGCAATTCAGATTCTTCCTCACAAGTAAGAGTGTCTCGGTTTCTAACATCCGTACCTCACAATCAACTAACATGACCATGACTAGATGTCATCACATTTAAAACATTAACAATTACTCTCATTTGTGAAGCAACAAAACCAACAAGAGCTAGGTAGAAAAATACATTTTTCCCTGTACAGTTAGGACTCAACAGTTTATACACAGAGTGGCTGTTCTTCTCAGAGTTCTTAAATGTACACTGGATGGCTTGGTGGTTATCTATTTGGTATGTTTTGTTGCTCAGTTATTATGCATTTTTATTATTTATACACTAAAGAAGATCCTATTCTAGATATATTTGCATTTTCTATGTTTCTATCCCGAGAAAAGTAATTGTAAGTCAAAACTGACTTGACAAAAATAAATCAATTATTGCAGTGTATGATAATACTTCTTGAAGCCATTTTCTGAGATTCTGGTGTGATGATTATTGGCTTCAGGTGTGCTCTCAAATACAGATACCCTGTTTCCCTGAAAATAAGCCCAAGTATGATTTTTCAGGATGCTCATAATATAAGCCCTACCCCAAAAATGAGCCCTAGTCTGCTACAGGTGTGATCATCCAGGACCAAGCACAGCAGATGGAATGCTGGGTGCAGCACTACTCTGAGCTATATTCCCTGTAGTAACCGAAGAGGCATTAAATAACATTGAGTGCCTGCCTGTCTTGGAAGAGCTGGACAGCGAACCAACCTTAGCAGAAATAAAAGTGGCCTTGGATTCCCTCGCCTCTGGCAAGGCACCTGGAAAGGATAACGTCCCTGCTGAAGTGCTATAAAGAGATCATCACCACTGAGCTGTATGAAATCTTTTATTTTACTGGAGAGAAGATGCAGTACCACAGGACATGAAGGATGCAAACATTGTCATATTGTACAAGAATAAAGGAGAAAGGGGCGAATGCAATAACTACCATGGCATCTCTCTTCTCAGCGTTGTAGGGAAACTACTTTCCTGTGTTATGTTGAAGAGGCTCCAAGTGCTTGCAGACAGAGTCTATCCAGAATCACAGTGTGGATTTTGAGCTAATAGATCGACCACTGACATAGTATTTTCCCTCAGACAGTTGCAGGAGAAATGCAAGGAACAATGACAGCCACTCTTTGTGGCCTTCATATATCTTATAAAGGCCTTTGGTTTGGTTAGCAGGGACAGCCTTTTTAAAATACTTCCAGAGATTGGATGTCCACCTTGACTCCTTAACATCATCAGGTCCTTTCACGAGGAAAGAAAGGCACTGTAGTTTTTGATGATCAGATCCCTTTGACATCCGAAGCGGAGTGAAACAGGACTGTGTCCTCGCACCAACCCTTTTTCGGATCTTTTTTACTGTCATGCTGAAGCACGCTTTTGGAACTGCAACAGGAGGTTTCTATCTCTGGACTAGATCAGATGGAAAGCTCTTTAATCTCTCTAGATTGAGAGCGAGGACCAAAGTCCAACTGAAATGCATGCGGGAGTTCCTCTTTACCGATGATGCAGCTGTTGCCCTTTCTGCTGAAGAGCTCCAACAACGTATGAATCGTTTTAGGAAGGCCTGCCAAGATTCTGGATTAACAATCAACCTGAAGGCGTGGACTCACCTCCCTCTACAGTGGTGCCTTGACTTACAAACGTCCCAACCTACGAACATTTTGAGTTACGAATAGCTCCGTTCACAAAATTTTGCTTTGACTTGTAAACAAAGCTTTGACTTACGAACAAAAAAAACCCATGGGGAAGACGGGAAATTTGAACCTTCAGCGAAGAGGCTGCTTGTCTGCTACCTCGCTCACCCCAGTGGTTAGAGAGTGTGGATATGGAGAGAGCCTTCAGACTGCCTACTGCCTGATACTGCGTGATACTGTACTGCCTGATACTGCTTGGTACTGTACTGTACGGACTGTATTTTTTTTCCTTTTTTATTTTTATTTTTTGGATTTTTGACTTTCTTTTTTAAAACTGAGAGACTGTTCTGGGTGAGTACAATGTATTTACTGTACAGGGGTTTTGCAGCTTGGGATGGGCTAGGTGGCTAGGTGGGGGGTTATGTTTCTGTGCTGGCGTTGGTTTTAAAATCAGAAAACTGTTTGCAAAGGTCTGTCTGGATGTTGGCCTCTAAAATGCATTTTAGTCTTTGGGTTGCTTGATTTAAAATGTGTTGTAAAATATGTGGGTTTGAAATGTGTGGGTTTAGCATGTGTGGGTTTAAAATGTGTTTTAGACTCCAAACTCTCTCTCCCCCCCCACTGTCTTCTCTCTCTCTCTCTTCTCTTTTTGTTCTTAAAAGCACAAACCTTTGTCTGAGGGATCTGTGTGCCCTAGTGATTACCTTCTTTCTTTCTTTCCTATTTTCCCCATTGTTCCCTCCCCCTCTCCCTCCTTTCCTTTTAGGTTAAAAGAAGAAAAATTCTCTCCCTAGTGGTAGAGGACGGTTTAACCAGTTTTGCATTAGTTTCTATGGGAACTAATACTTCAACTTACAAACTGTGCCTTGACAGAAGAACAAAAAACAGCCAGAACGGATGAATTGGGTTTCAGTGCATTCCTATGGGAAATGCTGATTTGACTTACGAACGTTTTGACTTACGAACATCTTCTGGGAGGGATTAAGTTCGTAAATCAAGGCACCACTGTATTACCATCTGTACAAAAGAATTTGAGGTTGTTCATGATTTCGTGTACCTTGGCTAAACGATCTCTCACACCCTCTCTCTAGATGTCAAGCTGGATAAACACACTGGCAAAGGAGTCACCATGTTCTCTAGACTCACAAAGAGAGTATGGCTTAATAAGAAGCTGACAGCATATACCAAGATCCAGATCTATAGTGTCCTGTACACTCCTGTACTGCAGTGAGTCCTGGACCCTTTGTGCACGGTAGGAGAGGAAGCGGAACACCTTCCATATGCGTTGTCTCACCTGGCAGCACAAAGTTCCAAATCTAGCAGTCCTGGAACAAGCTGGAATTTTTAGCATGTATACATTGCTGAAACAGCAATGTCTACGTTGGCTTGGGCATGTTGTGAGAATGGCTGATTGTCAGATTACAAAAGATCTCCTGTATGGAGAATTAGTGCAGGGAAAGTGCCCCAGAGGGAGACCACAGCTGCGACACAAGGATATCTGCAAGCAGGATCTGAAGGCCTTAGGAATAGACCTCAACAGATGGGAAACTTTGACATCTGAGCGTTCAGCCTGGAGGCAGGCAGTGCAGCATGGCCTCTCCCAATTTGTTCAGCAGGCCGAGGCAAAGAGGCAGTCCCGAAACCAGCAAAATCAGGGAGCCGGACAGGGGACAGATTGTATTTGTCTTCACTGTGGAAGGGATTGTCACTCTTGAATTGGCCTTCTCAGCCACACTAGACGCTGTTCCAAGACCTTTAAGAGTATTCAGAACACACTGCCATAATCGCTCGAGACTGAAGGATGGCTAATGGTGTCATGTTTTATTTTGCAATTTTAGATAAGTCTTTAGATACATTAAAGTATCTGTAACATATCTAAAGTATGTTAATTTGTGAGATTAACTGGCACAAATGTAGTCATCAGCTTAGATCACTATCAAAGTCTATTAATCACAAAGCACAGAACTGTAAAGATGGAAGAGACCTCAAGGATCATCTAGTCCAGGGGTGTCCAAACTTTTACCTTCCCTGGGCCACATCAGAAGATGAAAATTTGGTTTGGGACGCATATAAATTTGGTTTGGGCCGCGGGGGGGGGCAGCCCTAGCCTTCCTCCACAGAGGCTGCCAGCTTCGACTCCGGCGGCTTTATGGGGCCGGGAGGGGGTCCACCTATTGAAGGGGACGGTGAAATGCAGTCACGCAGCCCCCTTCTCCCCTCCCCTCCCGCTCCTTCCTTCCCTCTCCCCCCCCACCGTTGTGACGTGCCCCAGCCACATTCCAGCCGCAAGTGCCGGCAGTGTAACTTGAAACTTTGGAATTTCTTTAAAAATAAAAAATTGCACTGGGCCGCATTACGAGCAGACCTGGGCCGCATGAGGCCCGCGGGCTGCAGGTTGGACAAGCCTGATCTAGTCAAACTCCCTACTTATGCAGGAATATCATCATGGCTGTATACAACCAAGACTTAGGCAAAGTTCTTTTAAAGAAATATTCGAGAATCCCTTTAGCTAACACAGCCAGTGGTGGATTCTGGGAGTTGTAGGCCAAACAATTGACTTTTCTGAGGACTGATGTATCCTCCAGAGGCAATAAAGCATGGGGGGGGGTTTGTTATTCCCATGCCCAGTTTGTAGGTTTCAAGAGGTCTCTGGCTGCCCACTGCAACGGACTCTTTGGTTTGTTGCAGCGTGACTACTCTGTGCTTTCTAATTTAATTAGAAAAGGAAGTAACAGGTCCTGGCAGACAACAGACACAACAGTAATATGCAAATGGCCATGTACACACAAAGGCCAATGAGGAATGCAAAATGCACTGATGAGTTCCCAAGGCCTGAGCGACACACAATCACATGCCCATTCCACCATCAACTGTAACATGTTGCTACAGCCTGGATAACCTCTAGTGATATTGCAAGCACCTAGTGATATTGCAAACTCCAAATAAATATAGCAAATAATTAGGAACAGGATTAGGAAGGACACTGAAGGGAAGAGAAGTAAGGTACATTTCCTCCTGTCTCCCTGCTCCCAACTTGAGTTAAAATCTCACAGTGCCTTTGAGTTATCCACATTGTGGCGATGGGGCAGCAAAGCTTTTTCTGCGGCGTAGCTGCACCCTTACCCTTTACATTTTGAGCACAGATAGGCAGCATGAATATAAGCATAGTGAGGGTGTGTGCTTGGAAAAGGCTATACATTAGTCATAATGAATGTTTTCATTCTAATGAATTTGGATATTAGCATTTATGAGGCATGTAACAAAACTTCTGAATGCGTTTCGTCTGACTATGCTAAGTTTAGCAGAACCGTTATCTACAGAGCTCTACACAATATATATTCAAATACATGCAGACATGCATTCACATTTCATCATGGACTGAATGTTTGAATTTGTGAAAGAACTAAAACATTAAACCAGGCTGACAGCTTGAAGTTCTGTTGTGCTCTCGCAGTCAAACAAAATTCACTAGTGTTTAAAATGTGGTGATTGGCAACCCAGAAAGAGGCAGCGGAATCTAAACTAATCTGTTTGGTTTTGAAGGCTGGTTCAACATTTCAATTCAGGTCTTCCCTCCACCACCACCACCCATATGCCATGAGTGAATCTCAGTAAGCCCCACAGAAAAAGATGAAATTCCACGATGCAGGACATGGCATATTTATCGTTCACCGTGTCTGATCCCCAGATGCACAACATCTCTATGAAGCAGGTAGGGTCATTTCTACTTTCTACTAGATGAATTTAATAAGACTAAAACATTACCATTTAACAAGCTGGCTTTTTCGAACAGCGAAACGGTGTGAGTATGTATACTACTGTTACCATTCAACCCCTGCAAAAACAACAACAAAAAACAAACCTTGTAATTCATTTCATCCTGGAAAAGGACAGGCAAATTAGATGTTCCCAAGTGATGTCCAGAAAAGAATACAGGTGTTGTGGGAAAAGTGCAGAATTGCAGAACTGAAGAATGATTTTGCAAAGGGTTACACTTTGGTTCCAACATCAGGCTGTTTCTGTAACAGACATCTTTGGAGCTTTGCCTATAGTCTCTGGAGAAGGATGTTTTGAACAGATCAAGGATAACCAAGAGAAAGAATTTCAAAGTTCCCTAGAAATAGGGTTTTTTTTTTGTTGTTGTTGTTGTTTTTTGCAGACTCTCCCCAGAACAGCATTATCTTCTTCTAAAACCTACTCGGCACCTTCATTTGTCAATCAAGAACTTTCCCCGAAGGCGAACGCTTTGAGTGGCAGGAACACTGCCATGTTTCAACAAGTTCCTTTACTGGAACTGTAAGAATAAATAGCCCTTTTAATCTCCCAAATTGCCTATTCTACATTAACAATTAAGCTTCCCTTTCCCTCCCCACATTCCTTACACACTCCAGCATTTCTCTCTCTGGGTGAAATTTACATTTATAATATGCTGGGTGGGGATGACAAACTATTTAATCAAGGAACTCACCTTGGAACCACCAGATGGCTTTCTTTTACTCTATTGCTAGCATTCACAATAATTAACATCCCGCCAACCAGCCACCTCCTGCCTTCACTACTCATCCTTCCTGCATGGAAGGAAAGTTGCAAGCTCTCATTAGTGACATCAGAGTTCCCATGGCTACACATCCAGAACTGACAGCCAAGAGATTTAATGCCAATGCAGAGAGAGGCAGGATGGGATATGGTTACAGACAGGAAAAAGAGCATGTGTTTGTCTTTAATCACTATTAAAAGGGGAGCAGGAAGAGATTTTTGTATTGTTGCCCATTCTCTGAAACCTTGCAACTCAAAACTTGTGTTAAAAATTTATTATTATTTTTAATTTGCAAATGGCTGTCCCAGATTCAACTCTAGCCCCAAGCAGCTTCCCGTTTCTCAATTTGAACCAGAGGCTGACAATTTGTGATCTTCCAAATATTCCTGGAATCTTTCCTCACCACCAGTTATGCTAACTAGCACTTGTGATCCAATGGTCTCCAGAAGGCCAAAGGTAACCAATCTCATTATTGACAGGGTCTCCAGTAACAGCACTGAAACATTTTTAAGGTCTCAGGTACAGAAATATTCACATGGAGAAGATCACTAAAGGTAGTAAAGTTGAGCTTGGTTAACTTCCACATCTTCTTCAAAGTGGCCTCCTCCAAGATGCCCTTTCTCAGGTCATATTTAGTAGGCATCCTTTAGTCTCAAGAGACTATGGTAACATGCTCTGATCAGAGGTCTTGGAACAGCGTCTAGTGTGGCTGAGGCGGCCAATTCGAGAGTGACAATCCCTTCCACACTTTTGCATCTATTAGGAACCCTGGGTTGTCATTATGGGCAATACTCTAGCTTCAGTGCACTCTCATGAATATATGCAATAGAAACTGGCACATCATGACCAGTATAAATGTATTATGAGTTCTGTTTCTTGGGGATAGCTGTGTCCATCTGTTTAAGCAAAAACAAGGAGTCTTGTGGCAACTTAAAGACTAATAGGAGGTGTTGTGGGTTGTTGGTTGGTTGGTTGGTTGGAGCATTAATCTTCACCCAGATCTGAAGAAGGAAGTGGAAACTTCCATCAAATAAAGTTACTTGGTGTTTAAGTTGCGACAAGACTCATTGTTTATTTGTTCAACATTTATTTGCTCAACTGCAGAAATCTGCTTTTCACACTTATCAGATACTACTTGTGGCTCTACAAATAAGCCAATGACCAATGAGTCTGAAATTAGGTCTGTTAAAAATATCCAGCATCAAACAGCATTGATGCAAAGGATCTCTTAAAGGGCTCAACAAAATTGGTTATACTATCTTTATTGTCTTTTCTCACAGACGGGTCAAGAAGTGGAGTCAATAAATCCACACATATACTAAAGATTTCTCTACTAAGAAGCCTTTGCATCATCAGTATACTTGGAAGGACCATAGCCTGAATCACTAGAGTTATGTCAAGAAAGCTGCATCCCAAACTCTGGGTCCAGCATAAAGTGCTGAACTGAGAACCAGCAAAAACCTCTAAAGAATAAAAAGGATATCTTTGTTGTAAACATTACTTCACCTGCATAAACTGCACAGTCCCTTGTAACTTGTGCTTACATACTCTACCCCACAGGTGCTGTAGAAACAAAACAAGAGGGCAATTCCTACTCTTCCACACTCTAAAATTAAATCTAAGAACAAATTGTTTCTCCTCTTTGTAATTAGAAGTGAAAAGCTATCTGTTACACAGGAATAAATGAACAGGTCAAATTCTACCATTTATTCCTGCTTGGATCATTAAGATTACAGAAATTTTATTTGCTCTATCCCAAATTATATGGGTTGAACATAGTTTTGAAAGTACAATTTTCCTCTGGTTTCCAATCCTTTAAATAAGATGTTACATTAGTGTGCCAAGTGAGAAAGTCTTAAAAATAGCAATCCAAACAAATCAGCACAATGACGTGCTATCAAATTATACTCTACATACATGCAAAGTTCACTAATTACCACTTTGCAGTAATCTGGCTGGGTCTCCAACAGTCAACACGTCATAATGACTGGAACATCCAAATTCTTTCTTTACAAGTCCAGAGCAACACTGAAGTATTTTTATGATCTCAGATGCAGAAGTGTTCACATGGACAAGATTAACATTAAGGGGAAACTGCCAGACTTTGCAGGGTTGAATTTGAGAACTATTAATAATGGAACAATTAATTCTGCTCCTCTTTTACCTCCCACACAAAAGATACTCCATGAACAGGTCTTTTCCTTTGCCAAAAAGCTGGTAAGAATTAGCTTCAATCGTAACTTTCAGAGTACAGATCCTTGTGCTAAAGCAGACATTCATATTTAGCTTGTGGCTGACTCGTGTCATTCCCTAATGTGCATGCTCTAGTTCAGGAGCGCAGCACTGAACAAATTCAGCTTAGCATGCAAAACACAAATTAATAGCAATCTTTCTCCTTCTGTCGAAAAACCACTTCTACATAATGTTCCATTTCCTCAAGATCAAGCTGATCCCATCCTGCAGAGTCCTATCAAACACACCCTAGAGCATGTGAACTGTACAAGATGTAATGGACTAGAACACCAACACCTGAACAGAAGCCAGCTTGATTATACTCTACATTCCAAACCACAGGGTGGATGCTAACAATCAGACCAGTTATATTTATCAGTGAGTCTGAAAGGTTAAACACAATTCACCTGGCCTAGATCACAGCATGCAATGTCACCAGGAACATACAAGGCATCCCACTAGTTTGGTGTAATAGGTGACTCCAGCAGGTGAGCCATTAGCACAATAACAACCCTACCTGCCCGGGAAGGATGACCCACGCAGACACAAAGAAGTAGGCAGCAGTCAGATTCTTGTTAATATTAATAGAATGTAATAAGACATAAGCTTTTTTTGATTACAAGTTTCAGAATTTTCTAGCCAGCATGGCTAGGGAACTCTGAGCCTTGGATAAGATCACCTAAGTGAATACATTTCAAGTCCATCCCACCTTCACTTGCAACCCCCCCCCCCAATGTATTAGTGGCAATGGTTATGTTTTGAACACTTAAGATCTCAGACCCAACTACTGGCATCTCCGAGCCACTACACTGGTAGGTAATATTCAGCTAGCTGAATAGGTGGATTTTTAGAAAAATGTCCCTCTGTTCTGGGCAGTGGCTGGGTTGGGTTGGGATAATTATGTTAACCTGTTGCAGCAAAACCAACGAAGAGTTGGTTTGGCAGCAACAAAATGGGCTGCAAGCTACAAATGACCTGGGCTGCAAACCACAAACACATATGCCAAATAAAACTTGTTACAACTTAAACTCTTTCCTTGTTGTCCTTCAAGTAGTTTTTAATTCTAAGGGCCATCCCAAAAGAATAAGCATCCTCCATAAAGTTTTTTTTTGGGGGGGGGGTCAAAACAAGCTGTGTGGTCCTTACACAACATGAAAGCAACAGCAGATGATACCTTCATCAGCCCACTAAAAAAATTAAACAAACAAACAAAAAACCTAGCTTAATAAAGCCTGCTTATTCTTCATGACCTTTACTAGACTCCCCTAGGGCTGCACAGCTCTGGTAAAAAGATATGTCCCTTTTTTCAAAGACCATCATTATTAATGGCCAACTAACTGCCTTTGGCTTTTGTGCTCGGGCTTCCCTCACCTATATAACTTACCCAACCTACTAGATCACATCCTCATTTATCCTTTATCTAGAGGATAACCATGTCTTCAAATCCCTTCTGAAAGTGCTTTTTAAAGTAAAAAAAGGAGTAAAGTAAATGCACTTCTGTATTAGCTGGGAAACTGTCCATCCTCAGCGTGTATTTCTGGAGGACACCACGTTCTCCAGTACATAAACTTTCAATATGAAGGTGCTTTTGATATACCTTCAAAGGAGCATCATCAACACACCTTCTGCAGTGGAATTCTCTCAGGAAAGAGCTGCACTGTGGTCCTCCAGGGAGACAATATTGGCTGGAATCCTGTAACCATAACTACATCCAAGGAAGGCTGCTGGGGTCAATATTTGGGGACAAGACACCACCTCCTTCTGTCCCATGGTTGCCAGAGCTCCCTCGTAAGCCGTTACATCATGTGAAAGTTGTGGGAGCCAGGAAGTTTTGTTTTCCTGTCCCTATTGGACAGGGACTGACAAGGTAGGTACCTCTGAAAGTTTCTCTGAGAGAAGCTCCATTGACTAATGGGAAGAACATACACCGTTTCGGTCAGGGGCACACAAACCCTTCTGTTCTCAATGCTTTATTAGGGGTTAACCAGATGCTATACACAGGTCTTGCATGAACACAGAAAAGACTCTACAATATTGTTAGGCAATCTCAGGGCATGGATTTATGCCCCTACCCCATTTGTGTCAGTATAACAATTACAGTAGGACCCCCCCCCATATCTGCTGGGGATTGGTTCCAAGCCGCCGTCCCCCGTGGATACTGAAAATCATAGATGGTAGCAAACACTATCATCTGTCTGTCTGTCTGTCTGTCTGTCTGTCTGTCTGTCTGTCTGTCTATCTATCTATCTATCTATCTATCTATCTATCTATCTATCTATCTATCTATCTATCTATCTATCTATCTATCTATCTATCTAGGTCTCTCGATCCATCCAGTGTCCTGTTCTAGAAATACATGTTAAATTTTTTTCTGAATTTTTTTTCTTTTTATATTTTTAATATTTTCAGACTATGGATAAGTGAAACTGTGAATACCGATCCCATGGATACAGGGTGCTACTGTATAATAATTACATGCCTTCAAGTCAAGTCTGACCTATGCCAATCCTTTCCAGGGATTCCTATGTATTAAGTACTCAGATGCTGCTTACTATTTCCTCCTTCTGGGAGTGCTCAGCTTGCTCAAGGCTACACAGGCTGGCACTTTCTCCTGAGAGGCACAGTGAGGAACCAAACTCCTAACCCCCAGCTTCATAGCCAAGTGCTACAACTTACTGAGCTATCCAGACAGGTATGGGCAGCATGGAGCCAAGAAACAACCATTTTCATCTATTTTATTTTATTTTATTATGGGGGTACCCATAAGGGCGGAGGGGAAGAATGAGGAAGAGACTCTGATGTAAAAATGCTGCTCCAGAAGGCCCGTCAGGGTAGAAACTGGCTAACAGTTGTTTTTGAAAACTTGGGGGCTCTTGGGGACAACAAAAAATGTCCCTGTGGCTGCATGTGTCCTGACAGTTGTAATTTACCCCTCCCTGTCCTAGAACCGGGGAGGGGGGGTGGCGCATACTAGGACTCCAAAGCCTTATAGACCATGCACCTCCAGCTTAAACAGATAAATAATCTAATAAGCAGAGAGGACACAAAAGGAAGGAAGAAGAAAAAACATGAAGAAAAAATTATGTGGTTCAGTTATTACACATGATATTAACCATGGTGAGGTTAGAGTCCCTGCTCCGCCATTCCCATTACCCAGTTTCATATTTCCTCAGACACTTGGTATACGCAGAAAGACAAAAGTCTAGTACCTCATTACCTTGGAACACTACACAGAAAAGGCAAGGTCATTTTTAAGACTGCAGGCACCAACTAGGAAGAGAAAGTTTTAAGGAAGCCAGCAATCCTGCTTTGTACAAGAACAGACTATCAATAATGTGTCCTTGTTCAGTATTAGAGCACCTTCCAGAACGTGTTGGCCGTTCTGCTGTGCCTAGAATGGGTAGAGTTTACTTCATTCAACATCCTGTGGTCTTGGCTGCCTAGCTGTCAATACACAGAAGATGAGTTGCTATTTTGGTTGGAAGATGCATGCTTTACTTAGGCAATAGGTAAGAGATTTACAATAAAAGCCTCACTTCATTAACAAATCCATTAACAAATCCGCATCATTTACAGTTTTATTGTTGAGTCAAAAACAGGTATATAATATGAACAACAGAATTAGATACCAAAATGCTGGACAAATCTGTTTTAAACGTTTATTTTTTAAAAAAGACTATCTTCTAAATAGCTAGCAATCCCAAAACAGTTGCCTTAAGAATCCAGCTTTACATGTCTGAACAAGTAATGCCTCTCAAAAGCACCCAGGTTTTGCAGATAACTGGCAAATAGCTCCTGTCATAACACAGATTAAATGTCTATTTGTGGGCTACTGTAGAAATACCTAATAAGGCTGTTTGCCTTTTGTCTCTTGGTTGGCTCTCATTATCCAGCAGAAAAGTCCAATCATTCCTTTCATATCCTCTTTTTAGATCCATACCTTCATCCAATGCCAAGCTTGTGTTTTGGTGGAACTTGGCATAACTTTACTAAACCCACTTCATTATAACATGAGAGTGCAGGAAATCTCTTGTCTTTATCATTCCAAAGACAACAGAAATAACTCCTGAAAACATCTGAGTCAAGTGTGCTTTGCTCTCAAATGCTGGACCCATGTAAATAGTGTTCATGGCAGGGACTTATCTTCCACACTTGCAGAGGAAATAGGCTCACCTTCTAACAATGTCCCCAGTTCAGCTCCCTGAAGGCAAGCTCTCCTCTGTACTTAACTGCAGCCTCTCCTAATCTGAGATCCCTGACAAACAACATTACAATCAATTCGGCTTTCCAGGGAAACTCTACCATGCTGCCTCTCCACAAACACACACAGGTCAACTCCCACTCACAAAGCATCATGAAACGTTTGTTCCACAGCTATACTCTTTCCAGCTCCTCAGAGGGAGGGAAGAAACATACCTGTGAAAGTTTCCGGTGTCAGGGGGTAGGAAAAACAGTGCCTAATTTTCTATATTCAGGTCAAGAGGACTAAGAACAGCCAGTGGAAAGAACATTCTGCAACATACACAGTAAACTTTCCAAGGATAAAGGGAATTTTTTAAACCATACAAGGTACTCATTGTATGCCCTCTCCACCACTGCTAACCACTGTATATGTGCATTTATAGGCTCGCTGGTCATTGTTTTTTTTTTTTAATCAGTGATTGTTCTTCCTATAGAAAATATTCAAAAGTTTCAAGTATATCTAAACCCAACCTTGTCTAGAAAAAAATGTAAAATTTAATACAGCCATGTCAAAGGCCACGAATTTATCAAAATGGAATTATGAGCATCTATAGCCTCCAGAGCCGGAGTCCCAGAGGCAGTTCGTGTCATTCTGGCAACTCCTGCGATGTTGCTGGAACCAGTTGTATTGGCTCTTGCCTTTCCATTGGACTATTTCAGCGACGTGGAGAGGAGGGATTTGCTATTTGGGTAATAGCCTATCCTCCATATTATTTTACCCAGGCTTCGTGCTCTGGAGAGGCCACTCCAGCTTCACATACAGCGTCAAAATAACACGGGAAGTAGCAGTTAACAGTTATATGTCTTTGCTCGATTGGCATAGAGCATGATGCCAGGGGCTACTTCTGACGGTGAGAGAGGTCACTGCACCTCACTAATAGCTACCGCCTCCTTAAGCTGGGCAGCCCCCAGCCAGTAAGGTGCTACCTCGCCATGGTCTGTTAACCTCACAGGGTGCATGGGGTTTAGGGTGAAAGCCGACAAGCAGATTGATAACCCTGCACCATGCAACAATCGTAAGAAAACTTCTGCCCTAAAGGTGGGCACCTGGAATGTACAGACAATTACCCCTGGCTTCTCTGACTACGGCTTTTCTAATGACCTGCAGTAAATAGATGATGTGCGCAAGACAGCTGTCATCGACATGGAACTGAGTAGACTGCAGATGGACATTGTTGCTCTGCAAGAGACGAGATTGCCAGACTCGGCATCTGTCAAAGAAAAAAACTTCTCATTCTTCTGGCAGGGAAAACCATTGAATGAGACCAGGGAATATGGTGTGGACTTTGCAGTAAGAAATACTCTGCTGAGATCCATTGTTCCACCTACTGTGGGGAGTGAAAGAATCCTGTCTCTGCAGCTCCACTCATCAGCAGGACAGGTCACCCTGGTTGGTGCATATGCACCAACACTGTCATCCACTACAGAAGTGAAAGACAAATTCTACAACAATCTGGCAGCTACTATCAAAAAAGTCCCTGAAAGAGAGGCACTGTTCATTCTTGGAGACTTTAATGCTAGAGTTGGTGCTGATCACAATTCTTGGCCCACTTGTCTAGGCCGTTCTGGCATTGGAAAGATGAACGAAAATGGCCAATGCTTGCTGGAGTTTTGCTGTTATTATGGTCTTTGTGTCAGCAACATGTTCTTTAATACGAAGCTTCAACACAGAGTTTCCTGGAGACATCAAAGATCCGAGCATTGGAATCAGCTTGATTTGATCCTCACTAGACGTTGTAGCCCAGTAGTTCTTAACCTTGGGTTACTCAGGTGTTTTTGGACTGCAGCTCCCAGAAGCCTTCACCACCAGCTGTGGTGGCAGGGGTTTCTGGGAGTTGCAGTTAAAAAACACCTGAGTAACCCAAGGTTAAGAACCACTGTTCTAGCCTTCCTAGTACTGTATTACGATCACACGCAGTTACCAGAGTGCTGATTGTGATACTGATCACTCCCTGGTGTGTAGTAGAGTGAAACTGCGAACAAAGAGATTATATCACATGAAAAAGGAAGGAAGACCACATGTTGACATCAGCAAGACTCGCGATCAAAGAAAAGAGGAGAAATTTGCCCAAGTGCTTGAGGAAACCCTTCCAGGCCCGGCTGATGCAAATGCACCTGAAGGATGGGAACATTTCAAGAATGCTGTGTATAACACTGCTTTGTCCACATTTGGCAAGAAGACCAAAAAGATGGCAGACTAGTTCGAAGCCCATTTGGAGGAGTTGATGCCAGCCATCGAGGATAAGAGGAGAGCTCTAGCAGCATACAAAGTCAGTCCTAGCGATTACACCTTGCAAGCTCTTCGAGCTGCTCGTAGCCAAGTCCAACAGGCTGCCAGGAGATGTTCCAATGATTATGGGCTTCAGCTCTGCTCTCAGATACAGATAGCACCGGACACAGGTAACATAAAGGAATGTATGGCACTATCAAGCAGGCTTTAGGTCCAATACAGAAGAAATCTGCTCCCTTGAAGCCTGTTACAGGCATGATCATCCAGGACTGAGCACAGCAGATGGAACGCTGGATACAGCACTACTCTGAGCTATATTCCAGAGAGAATGTAGTAACCAAAGAAGCATTAAATAACATTGACTGCCTGCCTGTCTTGGAAGGCACCTGGAAAGGATAATATCCCTGTTGAAGTGCTGAAGTGTGTAAAGAGATCATCACCACTGAACTGTATGAAGTCTTTCATCTTTGCTGGAGGGAAGGTAGAGTACCACAGGACATGAAGGATGCAAACATCGTCACATTGTACAAGAACAAAAGAGACAGGGGCGACTGCAATAACTACTGTGACATCTCTCTTCTCAGCATTGTAGGGAAGCTGCTTGCCCGTGTTTGCTGAAGAGGCTCCAGGTGCTTGCAGACAGAGTCTATCCAGAATCACAGTGTGGATTTCGAGCTAATAGGTCCACCACTGACATGGAATTCTCACTCAGACAGTTACAGAAGAAATGCAGGGAACAATGACAGCCACTCTTTGTGGCCTTCTTAATCTCACAAAGGCCTTTGATTTGGTTAGCAGGGATGGCCTTTTTAAAATACTTCCCAAGATTGGATGTCCATCTCGACTCCTTAACATCACCAGGTCCTTTCATGAGGGAAAGAAGGGCACTGTAGTTTTTGATGATCAGATCCCTTTGACATCCGAAGTGGAGTGAAACAGGGCTGTGTCCTCGCACCAAAACTTTTTGGATCTTTTTTGCTGTCATACTGAAGCACACCTTTGGAACTGCAACAGAAGGTGTCTATCTCTGGACTAGATCAGATGGAAAGCTTTTTAATCTCTCTAGACTGAGAGCAAAGACCAAAGTCCAACTGAAATGCATGCGGGGCCTCCTCTTCGCAGATGATGCAGCCATTGTTGCCCACTCTGCTGAAGACCTCCAACAACTCATGAATCGCTTCAGCAACGCCTGCCAAGACTTTGGACTAACAATCAGCCTGAAGAAAGCACAAGTCATGGGCCAGGGCGTGGACTCACCTCCCTCTATTACCATCTCCACACAAGAATTGGAGGTTGTTCATGACTTTGTGTACCTTGGCTCAACGATCTCTGACACTCTCTCCCTAGATGTCAAGCTGGATAAACACATTGGCAAAGCAGCTACCATGTTCTCAAGACTCACAAAGACAGTCTGGCTCAATAAGAAGCTGACAGCATATACCAAGATCCAGATCTATAGAGCCTGTGTCCTGAGCACACTCCTGTACTGCAGTGAGTCATGGGCCCTTTGTGCACAGCAGGAGAGGAAGCTGAATACCTTCTATATACGTTGCCTTTGACGCATTTTTGGTATCACCTGGAAGGACAAAGTTCCAAATGGAGTAGTCCTAGAACGAGCTGGAATTTTTAGCATGTATACATTACTGAAACAGTGACGTCTATGTTGGCTTGGGCATGTTGTGAGAATGGCTGATGGTCAGATTCGCAGGCCGAGGCAAAGAGGCAGTCCCAAAACCAGCAAAATCAGGGAGATGGACAGGGGACTGATTGTCTTCAGTGTGGAAGGGATTGTCATTCTCGAATTGGCCTTCTCAGCCACACTAGACGCTATTCCAAGTCCTCCATACAGAGCACATTACCATAGTCTCTCAAGACTGAAGGATGCCTAATCTAATCTTAATAGCCTCTGCTACACACAGTGAATTAAAAATGAATTTTCCATGTAAAGGTAAAAGCAGGAAGAATGTAACACGTAGTTTTAGGCATCAGATAGCTGCCTAGAGTGGACGAGTCGCCCAGATAGGCGGGGTATAAATCAAATCAAATCAAATCAAATCAAATCAAATCAATCAATAAATCAATAAATCAATCAATAAATAAATAAAATGAAGATAAGTGACAGAGACACATTTATCATATTCATTATTTCTAGACCCAAAAATAAGCCTGTCATTATAGCGACCAGGATACACGTAAATAGTCATCCTTCAGATGGGTCAATGGCAAAGCTAGAGGATGAAAGGAGATAATATCTAACTCATCAAGAGGGAGCCAGGTTGGGAAACCATGAACAGTGCTATCCTGCATCTTACCAGTAGCATCCATAGTGGGATCTGACTTTGCATACCTACGTCTAGGGCCTCTAACTCTTTCAGCTCCAAAATATGTTCAGAACCTACCAATGAAATAGGATGATCCTTTACTTTCCTATGTCAGTTCTTATTTTTTTCACCAACTTCTTGTTTTCACAGACTCTATCTTCTTGGGAAGATAAATGTCATCGTGATTAATGAGAAAATTCAGATACACATTCTTCTGTGGAATCATATTGGAGGTCTGCCTTTTTGGGGACAGCCAATAGGAAAAATGGGGGGAGCAGCAAATTACAACAGAGAACAAGCTGCAAGATCAGTTCGGTTGTCAGCATGAAAAACTGATGGCGATTTGTGTGGTCATTCACAAGTATCTGCTTGTCCTAACCAGGTGAATTGGTGGAATAAATAGAATTGAAGCCAATTAAATATATCTGTTTGTCTATTTGACAGTGGTGCTAACTTCGCTGAAATTCTGTAAGGGAAGAAAGGGCAGAAGAAGTCATCAGCTCCTGCTAAAGCAGAGTCACCTCCAGGCTTCATGCTTGGCATCCAAACAAGGTGAAGGAAGAAGACAGTTTTCTCCTAGGACTCCCTAGTGCTACCATTTTCTGCTGAAACACAACTGAAGTAGTCATTGCCGCGAAGAAGGGAAAAAGAATTGTTGCACTAAAAATAGCCTGATAACACATCTGTCTCCAACAGCCAAATAACCTCTTTGCTCTCAACACATTAGTCACCATCTGTCAAAGGAAGCCACCAGAGGTAACACCATTTTTACCTAGTGCAGCTTGCTTTGCTTTGTCTAATCCCCAAAGGACGGCACCAGACAGGTAGCTTGGATTTCCTTCTGTACATCCAGATAGCTTACACCAAACAGCTGGGCCAAGAAAGGAGGCTCAGCTCCAATAATTGGACACTTGGGATTGCTCTGTCTCACATACATGATGAAGGAGCTCCAAAACAGGCTCGAAAAGGTGATACATACCTGGTAGTTTTTTTTCTTTTTAAGCCAAGAAGAGAACAAGAGTGCTATTGGTCTGGCAGCACAGTCCAGGTTTTCGAGAACAAAGAGCAAAAACAGAAAAGGAAGATGTACCACACCCACACCGTCCTTGCTTATGTTTCTACCTTCGCCAAATCACAAGCCTTTCAAACAAGTCTTCCCCAAAGAGCAATTTAACAAGCAAAACAAGAGTTTTGCTCCATGAATCTTACATAACAAAAGTGCTATCCAGACTTTGACAAGCCGGGTGCACCAGGATGGCACGTTTGTACTGCACTTTCAGGATTTGAGAGTCAACACAAGGTTCACACTACAGCAAGATTCGGGTGGATTGGACTCATATCCCATTTACTCTCAAAACTTTGATGCAAGATAGCTGGAACTGAGACCCAAGGTAATACCTCTACTAAGACTAACTATTGAGTGAACAGTCACATTCATTAAAATTATTGGGGGTTTTTGGCTGGACATTAAAGCACAAAAACCAAAGTGAATGAAGGGTGAAGGTACAAGCACAGGCATGATTCTGAAGCACTGACATTAAAAATTGGCCTAGATTGCATTAGAGTATTTTTCACCAGTGGACAAATACAACGACTTACGATTCCTGGCAAAAACCTTATCTTTCCTTCATTTCTCTGCAAGACAGGCAAAATGCCAGCCTGTACAAAAAACGCAAACACATACATCCAACTTATCATGGTCTAAGGTAATCTTCCCTGGCCTTGCACACACCAAATATTTTGGATTACACGTCCCATCATTCCCAGCAAACATACTTTTTGATAACTTTTTTGGGCAAGGCTTTCCTATGACACTAAAATCCTCCCAATATTTTGCCAACAATTAGGATGAAACGCATTCCATGCTTTTCTGCAAGACTTTTGGTACAAGGACAGGACTCAGGGAACCTGACAAGCTCATCTCCCTTTAAAAAAAAAAAAAAGCACAATTCAAGACCCACTGGCTGTCATCACAGGCCATACTGGCAATACCCAGAGAAGTCTCAGAAACCATAAGGTGCAGCTTTTTTAGTGATACCCATGATAACAGCAATGTTTTTTTAAAAAAACGAATACATACTAATTTCTGTTAACTTGACAAGGTGCAGAATTAACTGTTTCCCCTTCTTCCGTAGTTCCAAGCCCCACCACCTTTGGTGGATGCCCAATTAGAGGTAGCATCCTGGCTTCTCTGCCTTGCCTCCTCTGGGTGCTGCCTCCAACTGGGCACCCACCAGAGGAGATGGAGCTTGGAACCATGTTGCAGCCACAGAAAACTTTTGGGCCAATGGCCAAACCAATGGTTCATGCCCATCTCTAATATCTTCTATCAGTCTGTCCGTCTACTTGTAAAAGCCATTTTATCCTAAGCCTTCAGAAGTACACAAATGTCTTCTCTACCACTGCTGTCAAATTTAAGTGCTGGCGGACTTCCGCTTTGTGCTACATCTTCCTGACTATAAATCTGCAGGCAGGTACCATCTTGTTTTTATTGCTCATTTGCACGTCTCCCTCTGAACAGTGAAATATAAATATTTTAGAGTTGCAAGATGCTGTTGACACATCTGGCATCACTGAAACCTCTTGACTAGAGATGGACATGAACCAGAAAAACAGCAGTTCGTGATGGTTCGTGGATAACCACAAATCACCAGAAACCACCTGGAAAACAAACTGGTTCGCGGTGGTTCAGGCCCATATCAGCCTACCTGCCCCTGCCATTGCCTTGGTCTCTCACGGTGGTCCAGAGAAGCCAGCCAGAGGAGTCGGGTTGCTGCCTCTGCGCAGGTACCCACTGGCCAGCTGATCTGGCAGGGGAGCGCCAGCACTGGCCTTCCCAGTCTGATCAGCTGGCTGACGGGGCATGCACAGAAACTACAACCCAACTCCTCTGGGAGGCCAAGGCAATGGCAGAGGTGGCAATGGCAGGTAGGCTGAGGCAACAGTGGCAGCAGGAAGGGGACGGGTGAGCAAGGAAGGGATTGTGTTTTCCTGAAGCAAACAAAACAGTAATTCAGAAAAAAAAATCATCATTTCAGTTTTCTTCAGGAAAATGTGATCCTTGAATTGCTCAAAAAACAAACCATGAACCAGCCCAGTTTGTGGGGTTTTTGTTTTGGTTCATTGTTTATTTCATACCCATCTCTACTTTGAACTGATGTGCTACAAATGTAAACACCAACAATAAGCAGCTTTGAGACTGGCCAAAATTCCACTGGGGAAGCCCTTGTTGAGAAGCACGAAAGCAACTGCGTAAGCGATTTCCCTCCTTATTGATTGATTGATTGATTGATTGATTGATTGATTGATTGATTGATTGATTGATTGATTGATTGATTGATTGATTGATTGCACGTATAGGCCGCTCATCTAGTCACAGTCTACTCTGGGCAGCTCACAACAGCGGGCTGTCCCTTGTGTGCCCACTGCATTGGTTGCAAAACTGGACACACAACCAGTAGCACAAAGGACAGAGTCTCCCTCCCCCTTTATAAAAGTAACTCCATCACTGTCCTTTGAACAAAAATGTGGAAGAAAGAGCAGTGGTGCATACCACCTTTAGCATACGGGGAAAAAGAGGAAGGCCTTGTAATGTTAAGTTACAATTTAGAAACTCCTTGTTTCAAAAAAGAATTAATTATCTCTAACTCTTTACTTCCAAGCTCTGAGAACAGAGAACAAGCTCCTTATCTCCCCTGTCCCCTCTAAAACAAAACCACAATTAAAACCTCAGGGGAAACAAAAATAAAGTACAGTACATGAAATTTCTACTTTTCAAAGGCAGGTTGAAAAAGACAGTAATTGATGTGGGGAACTAAATGAAAGAAAAAAGGGAAAAAAGGCAAGAGGCTGTTGAAGCTGCAACCAGAAACACATTTTAAGAACCTGAAAAATATGAGTGTATGAAGATGAAAACCTGTTACAAAGTGCAAACGCTATACAGATGTGTGGAGGAAGTACAACAGCAGCTCCTGTTAGCAGATGCTCCTAGAATCCAGGAGCTCCTTTGACCCCTGGTAAAATGGGAAAAATGTAGAATAGAGAGAATTCATATAGTGTAACTTACATTTCACCAACAGTCTCAAAGTACTGCACACATGTTGAAGTGTTATTATGAGAGTATAATCCAGCAGACCAGAGATATCATGTAAATTAACTAGGTACAGTAATTATAGCACTTACATACAGGGCAGTTTCATTTCCAGATGTCAATACAAAATAACTAGACCTTTCTAACAACCTCACATGGTAGATGACATGAAGGAAGATTGGATAACACAGTATTGAGCAAAAAGAAGAAAATCCTTTAAAGAGCTTGAATTTAATCAAATTGTTAAAACTAAAGAGAGGAAAAGAGGGGGGTGGGCAAGAACAATGTTCAATGTAGAAGAAGTGAACTATGAGACATGAACGTTCACACTGAAACGTATCAGCTAGTCTTTAAAACTACAGTACTGTAATATTTTATCCTTGTTTCTCTCTCTCTCTTTTTTTTCTTTTACCCCCTTTAATTTTGCCAACAGGCTGAGGCAGATTAATGTGGCTACTTATCTGGAAACTGAGCTTAACCAGTTTGTTAGGTCTTATTAAAGAACAAAGCCAAAAGCAAAATGCCTGTGTATGTATACTGCATTAGGATTTCTAGGTTCTTTCTTCTTCACCAAACGTCCTTTCTGAACCCATAAGGCACTGGTGCATGACTCACAAACTGCTGAAGACAACATTGCCCAGCAAGTCCAAGGGCTGCTATTCCACATGCTATTCAAGCTTGTCTTTGTGTAAATCGCCACACTGGATCATAGCCAAGATGTCCAACCACACACTAAGCCAGCTGCTGGTTAATTATTCTGATTCCAGTCATGACTCCAATGAAATCAGTATGGCATCTGTGTAAAATATATTTTAGAGTGGGGTTTGCAAGCTTTTTAAATTGGCCTCAGGAAATAAACTGCCCATTTCCTGAAAATCAATTGCTACCAAGCTCCTAAATATTCCCAAAGCACTTGGGGTGGAGGGGCGGGGGGGGCAGGATTTGTCATTCAGTTGCAAGAAGCTCTCAGCTCTTCTGATGACCCAACTACTTGTTACATTAACAGTATGGCTGACAGCCATGTCCAGGTTTTAAAAGTATATATAATCTGAAGTGCTCTTAGAATGGGTGATTTCCATGGGGACGCACAGCACACTTCAGGGGAGTGGGGCATTAAATCTTTCCTTCCACAGCAACAACCCACCAGCTGGAAAATAACATTCCCACTGATGCCACCGGGAACTTATGCCCTAAAGTCTAAATGCACACAAAGGGAGGCAGATTTTTATTCTTTCCCCTCAAAAGAATTCCATTTTAAAACAAAAGAAGGCCCTTGTTTGGGTGTAAACCATGCTGTTCGGTAGGTTCTCACAGACTGGTTTCCAGCTTACTGTTGGAACACCAGCTTAGTCCCTTCAGATGTACTATGTAGGTGATATAACTCTCATTTTAAAAAATGCAAAAGCTGAGCATCATGTTCCAAGCCACTGGGAGTAAAAACAAAAGCTGGGGCAGGGATGGGAGGAGGCGGGGAAGAGGGTACAAGCCATAGTGGTGCATCGCTTGAGCATAAAAACAGCTTTGGCTCTCGCATGGTACAGTTTGTGCACATTCTGAATGAGCACTCTACAATACCTCTACTGACACTGATCCAGGCAGGACAATAACATCCTTTCAGACAAAATAAGAAACAGAGACCCCACAACCCATCCCTGTTCCCCCCCTCTCCCCCCCCCACTTTTCCTGATCGTTAACAGCTAGGCCAGAAGCCTGTTAAGTCGTTCTTAATAAATAATTCACGTCTTTCCCTCCCCCAGCTGCCGACTGCATTTCACATCCTGGTTGTAGCTGAAATCCAGCAGCCCAGCATCAATAGAAAGCCAAATTACACAGCCTCAAGACAACCAGGGAAGCCAAAGGAAAAAAAAGAAAAAGAAAGACTGCATATCCCTCTCTCCCATAGATAACAAAATCCTGGGGATTTCTGGGTAGTGTGAAGATAAAATGCTATTAGAGATTTCGGAATATATCCTTCCTTCCCATGGACCACAGGTAGCATCGCTGATGTTATATTAAACCGGCACAGACACATAAAAAGGGGTTGCCCTTAGAATTCCTGAGCTATTTTCCTTTCTCAGAGACATAAAAAGGCCAGGTACACTATCCGAAGCTACTCCCTGATGTACGAAGCACAGCTGTATGCAACAGGAAAAGGGGGAGTTTAAGAGACTGCTTTAATTACTTGGAGAATCAAACATCATAAAACTAGACTACTGAACTGATACAACAAAATGGCACCCTGAGAGGAAGCCAGGTGGCATGAAAGCTTTATGGAAAATGCTACATTTGCTGGTGGTGATGTTCACTAGGAATCCTTCCCTTTAATCAGTTTGAAATATAAGGGTTGCCCTCCTTTACTATTAAAATATACTTATTTGATCAATAATTATTGCTGATCTTAGCCAGGAGGGCTTGGTGGGAAGACGCAGCTTCGTCTTATAGATTTCACCTCTTTCGATAGCTAGGTATGAAGCTGTTAAACTGCTCCCATTACTTTTTCAAGTTGTTCTTCAGAAACACACTTCTGTTAAAAAGACAGAAGAAACTCAAGGGCATATACTGTTTAAATGTGTATATTTCATCTTAGGGACTGATTCTGATGGAAAGGTAAGAAAGGTACTCCATTATATGGTGCAATTGCACTAAATCCTATCAATGTCATCATGTTTTGAGAAATATGTCAAAATAATGACCAAGCATAGGTAATTCTCAGCTGTGCCTATGAAATATTGTATTCTATGCACTACTTGTAAATGCTATAAGAGGTGGATATATTTGCAGTCTTCCTGATCATATGCATAGCTGTGCCTTTTTCTAAAGACAGCAGCCAGGGTCCTCAAACTTTCCATTTGTGAAAACACAGGGCTGCTCTTTAAAGCAGCGTAGGCGAACAAACAATGTCATCTTTACCAGCGCCTTCACTCTTCTCCTTGTAACAATAAGAAAGGCTTCCGGCAGGCTGCCACAGGAGTTTCAAAGGCAGATAAGGAACATCTTAGCAATAGATTATACAGCCCGCTTAAGTGCTTAGCAAACAGTAGTTACAGGGTTCAGGGGATAAAGCAAACAATATCTAGCCAGGAAAAGGGGCAGGGTAGAAATGTATGTATTTTAACAAAGACATCCTAGTGACTTGACAGTTCCCAATTTCTCTCCCCACTCCCCTAACATCCCAATTCCACTGGTATAAAAGCAAATACAATAACACAGCACCTGTTTGTTTAGAAAAACACTGGCTTTCCAAGCCATTTTACTTGAGAAACCTAGGAATTCTCTGTCATTACTGTCTATCTGAGGATTAAGATTTGCACAGTACATTTAGAACCTAGCAAGACAGTTAGACAAGCATTGAGCAAGTACTTAAATATTAAGGCTAATCTTACTTTGTGCTGGCAACACCCGCTCCCAAACTCTCTGCACTCTTGGCTTTAGCTTCTGAGCTCCAAAGTTCAGTATAGGTTGTTTACTTCTGATTGACTTTGGAATAATTTATAATATGTTATCTTCTACAGCACTCTAGTAGAAAATTCTGGAGAAGTGAGCTTTTTAGATCCCACAGCAATGTAAGGTTAGTCTTCTCTCCCCTCTGCTCAGTGTTTTAAATTGCATCCCAGTTACAAGATTATTTCAGACAAGCCACTCCTTTCGGTCCCAGCTGCCACAAAGGCATAATACTGTATGGACTTTCTTTAAAAGGTTATAGTTACGGTAACATATGTGAAGTGTTTCAAATGCAGAACTGATGTCACATGCCGACAAAATCTCTAAATTGCAAAAAAAAAAAAGAAAGAAAAAAAGATTACTGAGCAATCTATCTACATATATAGCTCATAGTTATAAACACCAGCTAAAGAAACAGAATGTGGAATTTTCATGTTATTTGCTGAGAACGTATTTCCAGATTTCCAGTGTCATCCACCAGGGACTTCTAGCTAGCAATGTCTCAAGCACTTTAAATCTGCAACTGACCTTTGTCTCCTCACTGTAATGCCAGATCTCATTTGTTAAAAATCACATCCAGGAAGTATTTATTATTACTGTAATAAGATTATTCATGCAACTTGATATTGCTGCTGCATCAAATCTTATCAAAAGGCCACAGTCTGCACAACTGTAGAAAAGCATTTCTGCACCAGATGGCTGCTTTGGCTTGCTTTGTACTATGCATTTTTAGCTTAATTATTTCCATAACAGTTCTAGCTTCAAACCTTCTAAACAACTTTTGTTTTTACTGAAGATGGGGGGGGGGGGGACTTTCCCTGAAACTGACTGCAAAAATACTTGTCAAGTGTTTTTTTTTTCCTTATCAAATAAAAGGTGCAGTAATTATTTTACCATGTCAATAAACAATGAGTGAAATTTCAAACTAGCCATTTTGATAATATTGTGAACTATGCTTATTTTATTGTACTGATAGCCCACCTTTCCTTAAGGAACTCAAGGCTGGATACACAGTTCTTCTTTCACCAGTTCACACTCACAACTCTGTGAGACAGAGCACATTAGAGACAGTGACTGACAGCCCCAAGGCCACCCAAGGAACTTCAAAGCCAAACAGGGATTTCAGACTTGACCTACCAGAAGCAGTCCAGTTCCTTTTTTACCTTTACACATTTCTTCCTCCTCTCACAAGACACATTTACCTAATATCCAACAGTACTGTACTAGTATCTTCCCCAATCTCATGACAAAAAGGATTCAAATTATTGAAATAAAAATGAACATGCTGTAGAACACCTGTAAATATGCAGGTCAGTCCATTCTGCCTAATCAGGCTAAAGAAGTTTAGATTTGTAGCACTCCACCCCAAATCAACCAAAAATGTATACTGGAGGAGCCTATGTTATGCCGCATATTGCCTACGCTTTGTCTCCATGTTCTTACTGCAAGTCATCCCTCTCATCTTCTGATATCTCACATAAAGGAAACAGAAATCAGGGCAAGGGTGCCAAACGGCAAAGTCAGCCTCTGGTTTAGATTCCAAGGGAGGGCCCTACAAAGCTATTCCTACAAAGTAGGCTGAGAATTACCTCAGAATCTTTAACCTTTTGATTCTGCAGACTCTTCCCTGCACTGCTGCTGGGAAAGCCCTCCTCCCTTCATCTGTCTGTGGCCCCGAGACAAATTCCTTTTGCTAGCTGCAGCAACATGTTCGACTTCAGCTTCTTTCCACTCACCTGGCAATCCAAATGACTGCATAACCTGATGTGGTCTGAACAAGAAGAACAGGCCTGCACCACGCTTAACACCTCACAGGCCACCTGTTGCCTTTTCCCAGTCTGGCTGCAGCCCTCTCCCTCATCCCAGCCCATTATCTGCAGTAACTGTGGGAATATCTAATGTTCACCGAAACCCATCAGAAGGAAGGATGGAAGCAACGTTATCACAACATCCCATCTCCACTGCTTCATTTCCTGGATTAGGGATGCACAGTGGCCTTGCTCTAGTTCCCTCCCTCCCTCCCTCCCTCCCTCCCTCTCTCGCACACACTGGTGCCTCATTCAGTCAGGCGCCCCTCATGGTCCATTTGATGTGTTGTGTTAATTGCTGGGAAACTCAAAGCCTGGTGCACTGTTGCCACCAAAGTCACAGAGGAGTAACACAGAGGGAGGGGATTAAAAACAGAGCAAAAATAGAAAATGAAAGAAACACTGGGTGGAAGGAGAGATCAGTAGTAACAAAGTCCGAAGTACTGCAGAATGTATGGGGAAAATGAAGTATCGGGGTACAAGGGTATGTGAGAGATGGCAATGTAAGGAGCATGATGCGGAAATGAAAAGATGGAGATTAATACTAAAAAAAATTAATATTCATTGCAGGAGGCAACAGAAATTGAGGGTGAGGGTAAAAGAAACAAATTTAGAGAGATCTCTGATAGGATGGAGATCTAAGATAGACCACAGAGTGTAAAGAGCTGACAAAGAATGAGTTCAAATGGGAAAAATAACTGAATTATAACTGAAAAACAAGTGCTTTTCTGCAGCTAGCCCAGAAAAGCAAAGGAACAGATACATACAAGAAGCCCTGAAGTGTGGTTTGAATCACACACCCCTAGAACAAAGCAGCAGGTTCCCTGACACAGAACCACAGCTCAGCAGAAGCACTTAAACAAAGAACACAAGCACACAGGAGCCAATATGAGCACACACAGTTACTATGGAAGAACAGGGCACATAAGAAAGACTACACACACAAACAAAAATCTCCCACAAACAGCATTATGAACAGCTGGTTCATAAAACAAGCAAAAAAAAACCCTTCTCTCTCATACACAGGAACATAGACAACCTTCTTTCATTCCAGAGAAAGGGCTCAGCCATATTCTTCTTTAGAATGTAAACAGGAGGATTAAATCATTTCTGTACTTCCTACAACACACCCTTTGAACTGCTCTGTGACTAGAATTGCATAATGCTACCCATTTGAAATGCTCCTTGATTCTTTTTTCTCTGTGCCCTGTTTCTGTGCCCTGTTTCTATCTAAATCAACTGAAGCTTTGGCTATTTTCGCTTTCCTTCAAAACATCAATAGCAACTTGTTGGCTTTGCCTCCCTCGAACAATTTATTGGCCAATTCAGAAGCATGGACTCAGAAGGCGTGATCAGACAAGGATATGGTACCAGCTTCCTTCACTATTTTGGAGAAAAGTACTCTTTCAAACTCAGTTGTGCAATTCACAACTGATTCACCACACATATATTTTTGTGGGAGGGCCTCTATATCAGAGTATAAAAAGAGCACTGTGAATCAACCTCAAGTCCTATTGTTAGTCACACATCAGTCTGAAGAGGAATTGAAAGACATGCTACATCAAATACAATTACTTTTCATTTTCTAAATAAATTTTGATTTTAAGTACTGGCAAGCAGTGATGAAGAAACAGTGCCTCCACAGTAATACAGTACATTTTAAAAAATCAGGTCACATCTATTGTTAGATGGTCTATATAACACAGAGACCCTGGCCCACAACCAACCCAGCACGGGCCCCCTGGGCACTCACCACTGCTAGATTTGCCAAGGTACTTGTAAAATAATCATTTTATTTAATTTTATTAGATTTCTACTCCGCCCATCTAGACCATAGGTCTACTCTAAAAACAGACACTACTTTTCTTTTTAAAATACACAACTTGTTTGAAAGGTTAAAAACCACTTTTAAAGCAGGGAATTCTCCCTTTTTACCAATACCAAGGCAAATCCAACAATAGTAAAATTAGTAAATTTTACTAAGTACTTATTTTATTTTATTAAAAATATTTTTACCCTGCCTTTCTCCTTAAAAAGGACCCAAGACAGCTTGCATCATTAAAAGACAATATTCAAAGCTAAGAACAGTGAGAATAACACAACTAAAAAGGATCAAACAATTACCACACTAAAAACAGTAAACAAAAGCAACACACACAAAAAAAGAAGAAGATGCAAAGCAGTAAGGCTCAACAATCCGCTCAAGAACCCCACTCAGGCAGGCAGTCACTGAGGGAAAGCTTGCCCAAAGAGAAAGGTCTTGCCTGCTTGCAGAAGGACAGTAAAGATGGGGTTAGCCTGGCCTCCTGTGGGAGGGAGTTCCAAAGTCTGGGAGTGGTGACAGAGAAGGCCCTCTCCTGTGTCCTCAACAAGAACATTTACTGTACAAATTTTACTGGGGCAGGTTACAGGGATCATGTACATGATCCCTGTAACCTGCCCCAGTTAGCATTCTGTGTTTTTAGACCCGCAGGAGTTTCCAAACACTTTCCAAAGGCAGCCTCATGTAGAGCATTCTCTTACAGTAATCCAGCTAGGATGTAACTAACACATGTGTTACTGCAACCAGATCAGATCTCACCAGAAACAGGTGCAGCCAGCGCACTAGTTTTAATTGTGGAAATGCACTCTTTGCCACTGCCAAAACCTGGGTGTCCAGGCTCAGAGATTAATCTACAAGAACACTCAAGCTGTACACCTGTGTTTTCAGATGGAGTGTAACTCCATCCAGCGTAGGCTGCATCCCTATTCTTTTGACTGACTAGGAGCACCTCTATTCTGTCTGGATTAAGTCTCAGTTTATTCACCCTCATCCAGTCCATTACTGACACCAGAGATTGATCTAGAGCCGAACCAGCTTCCTGTATACATATTGTCTTAACCGACCAGATAGGCGGGATATAAATAAAAATAAAAATTGTATAATACACAAATATCCCACAACCTGTACCATATAATAACCTGAACTTTCTTTAGCTGATAAAAGAAAAACAAATTCCCATCTGGAAGAGGACAATGCCTCAATATTCCATAGATAATAAACAAATACTTTTTTCAATACAGAGGTTCATTTATCAAAATTTTGCATATATCTTTGACATCCTTGAACATGATCAGTAAGAGAAGCAGCAGAGAGGCTATTAAAACAAAACAGAATTCCACTCGCACTAGTTGACTGGCAGACACCATGACATGAGACAGAAGACACAAGGGATTCACTAACCACTTTTTCTGTATTTCATTTTCCTTGACAGTTTTTCATTAAAAGGGACTTTTAAAAGTGGGCAAGAGAGCCACACTGAAGTCACAGTTAAACACATCAAAGAATAACCGAGATTTTGTCCCCTGCATCTTTCTGTACAGTCTTACACATTTGAATAATATCAGATTGACACAGGAACACGGCTACTAATTTATCACTATCTCTTAATCACTATCTCTTAAGCAATGGGACATTGTTCACTTTTCTGAAAGAAGCTATGGGGGAGGGGAAGCTAATTTGATCTCCTCAAACCCAATGTCTACAAAACAATGTTCCAAATCAGGACAGGAGAACAAAATTAAAGTGCACCACTGAACTTCTTTTTAAGGAGATAACAAGAATTTAAAGAAATTGTTCTCACTTCCTCATCATTTTAGTTCCTGAGAGGAACAAGAGACAACTGATCAGGAGTTTAATGAAAAATCTGCCTTCCACTGCTCCATCTGAATTTCTGCTATTATGACCACAATTTTAAGTGCTATCAGGCCCAAACCATATCTCAATAAGAACTGCAGATCTTTCTAGCACACCACATATTTCACTTTGTCTATTCTTGCAATCCATTCCTCCCATTGCTTCCCAAAATCAGGATAGATTTACATAGGTGAATTAGTATTGGCAAGGTGAATTAAGTCTTCTGATTGATTTTATCATGAATATAAATGGAGCCACTATGTTGCAGAAACATGAGAAAATCAAGGTTCAAATCCCTACTTATCCATAAGGTCCACTGAGTTTATATGGGCATCCTAATGACTTCTTGGAGATAGGTGGAACTGGGGATTAGACACCAAAACTAGGTAATTCCACTCGATAAAACTAGTGGAAAAGTAGGTTATAGTATTAAAAAAATGAACAAATGTCAGCATAGGAAACTACCACACCTATTCCAAGCATTTCAGTGCCTCAAAAGACCATGTGTGAACCATGTGATACTATATATTTACATTTTGGAATACAGTACTCTGAGAGTTCCAAATAGGAATAGGCTAATCAATTGGGATGAGAAATTTAAGAATGACCAGGAAAATATGTAAACAGTAATATGAATGCTATATAGTGGCAATGAAAGTGTGCTTGATTGCAACTCTTTAGCAACCCAAGAGCATTTTCTATACACAATAGGAATACAACTGCAGACTTGGGGAAACTCCGAAGTTGAAAAATCTTCTGGAAGGGAAGAAAGTCACAAACAGCTACATGAGAACTAAGAATGCTTAGTGGGTGCAGAAAGGAGGTTGGCAGGAGTGAAAAACAACAAGAGCAAAACAGGACTGGAGTACAGTATTCAAGAAAAGTGTGCAGTTAGCTGCAACTCTAAATAAACACATTATCTCACAATATTTTTCGTCAGGTGTCTTTTGTTTGTTTGTTTGTTTTTTGGACTTCCCTGGGAGTTCCAAACAGAAAAAAGTCAGCAGGGAGCACAAAAAGTAAAGGACACCACAAAGAAGGACCTATATGTGTGACCTAGAAATAAAACCCTAATTTATAATGCAAGTGTCTTCAAAAAGGAATGCTTGATTAATAAACTCTCTTCCATCTTTCAAACAGATGGTGAAAGCTTATCCAGGGTCATTTTTTAAAAAATTGTCAGTAACTTATGATGTTTTGATGCAGTTTTAGTACTCCTCTTGGTGTTTTAGTATGACTGTTTTGATGTTTATTTTTTTAAATTTTATTTATACATTATCTACTGCCATCTCTTTATAATAAAGCATTGTGTTTTATTAAACCGTGTTTTTCTTTTTATTGCAAATGCCTTTGGTTAGTGTTTCATTATTTAGATCTCATATTTTTCATAAAATTAAACTAAAACCAGCAATAGTTGGCATTGCTTCCAGTATGCTGGTGGTGATGTTTGGTAATCAAGTTCTTTCTCGTCCAGTCTTGCACCCTTCCCCATGAGGTTTCAACAATGAAAAGGACAACAAAGAAGCTGTGGATACCTAAAACCAGCAGCAGGAAATGACTCTGTGGCACATTATTTGTTGTTGCTATCATTATCCTCATCCATGGGGCAAATCAGGTGTAGAGAAGAGAGAACTAAATCAGCTGGGGGGGGGCAAATGGTGGGAGGAAGGGAGAGTGATTGGATTCCTGAGCCTCTGGCAGCCAACAGTGCTCCAACCAAGCACAGCCTCTTCCAGATCTTGGAAATGTTACTATTGTAACATGGGCATGTTGACTAAGCGATTCTGGAAATTACAGATTCAAAAAGTTAAATTTCCAAATTCTGGTACACCTGGCTGCAGCACTTCTTTTAGGGGGTAATAAATAGTCCATTGCAACATTTCCTTCAGATCTTATTTTTCCCATTTAATTTACAGTACTTCCCCATCACCTTTCAACAGGAAGCTCTCCCAAGGCAAGTTATAAGACACAATTAAAGCCAGAAAGCTGTTTTTTTAATGTACATAAAACAATCCATTAAAAAAAGTGCAGTTTAAATCCCAAACAACAGACGCTGTAATATTCTGGTTGCTGATCATTTGTTTCCAAGCCTGTTATGTGCTGCTGCTGTTGTTCCTCATCCCCATCCACACCCCCTCCTCCGTAGAATGAATCACCACTTCCCTCTTTACTTCCCCCGACTGGTTCTAGCCAATCTTTCTGACCTGCTGCCCAATCCAGAAATTAACAGAAATCTGAAAACAAAGGGGAGCAGGCGGATGAACCATCCACTCCTCTCAAAAAAGGACACAAATGAAGAGGGGGTTCCCCTATCCCATTTCAGCTCTTTTAGAGAGGGAAAAGGGGTGGGAAGGCCTTTCTTTCCACTCCCAGATATTTCCCTGATGCTACCTACTATCATTTCTTTGAGTGTAGATCAAAATTATAAATCCTCAATTCCACGAGCCTGCATTCTGAGAGCTGTCATTTTTTAAAAAAATAACTTTTCCAGCTTCTGCCATTTCTTCTCTCCCAGGATGCCTCCAATTAAGATTGTATTTTGAAACTACCCTGCCTCTCTCATGGAATTTTATGGGAGCTTCAGCTGAAGTTCTCTCCAATTTTAGCTGTTCAATACCTTCTTCTTACCACTGCTTCCTCCTTTTGTCTTACCATAAAAACAAACTGTTAATGCAGAAAATACAGAATGCATGCACAGCGTCTTTTGATGGTGCTTAGCATTGGGAGCCCTACCTTGAAGCACTTTCAGTTATTATGTTCAGAAGGTGAAGGAAGATGCAGAGAGGCTAATAGAAGAAAGGACATTTTATCTGGATGCAGCAGATTTTTAAACAGCTTCAGATTCCTTGAGGCTACAAATAAAGAGAACAGGTTTGACAAGAAAAATATACATACCTTTAGGCTGCAATCTTATGCATATGAGCCCCTTTAAACACTGTGTAATTATTCACAAGATCAGGCCTCCATTCTCTCTATAAGACTTCAAAGAAGTGAAAATACACAAAAGGGCTGCCATCCAAGGACCTACACAGAGAAGGCTTGTAAAATATATGGAATAAATATAGAGAGAAGCTATGTCCTTCGACTTCACCATTAAAATTAGTGACTGAAATAGAACATTTTCCTACAAATTTAAAGGGTTTAGTAGATTTGTTTAAGGATAAAAATGTTGCAAGATTGAAGGACTGGATGAGTAAAATGAGATCGAAGGATTAGATTATGGTTAAACTTCAAACAAACTATCATGGTACAGTATAATTATATTCAGTTAGAAAGAATGACAAATGAATGGTTGAAAACTTATGGTAAATGTAGAGAATGTACTAAATATGAACAATTTTTATCATCACATGAAGATATGGAGAAAGATTTTTGATGAAGGGAGCAGTAAGTAAAATATATAATATTGGAACGAGAAGAAAAAGAGATAGGAACAGAAGGTTTGAAACTAATTTGGGAAAATGATTTAAAGACAGAAATTAAAACAGTGGATTGGAAAAAAAAATGGAGGATGAGAGTGTTAAGGTTAATGTTGGGAAGAATAAAGGATTTTTTTTAAAAAAATGTTTAAGGTGGTATATGACTCCTGTGAAGCTGAATATAATAAATTCGGATTACTCTAAAGCTTGTTGGCATGTGATGAAGAAATAGGTACGTATCGTCATATGTGGTGGGATGTAATTCAGAAATTTGGAAACTGATTTTTAAGGAAATATGTGATATAGTTGGAAAACATATTGAATTTAACTCTAAAATTGTTTTGTTGTCAATTTTTGAAAAGACAGATTTTGATTATTGTTCCAAGGAATTGATTTCCAATTGTATGGAAAGCGCTAGAATATTAATATCTAGGTTTTGGAAAGATAAAATAATATTAAATTGGAAGATTGATATGGTGAAGTATGGGATATTGCGTTAAATGATAAATTGACTACTGAACTCAAGATGAAAAGAGGGGAAATAAATTCAATTATTTTTAATGCTATATGGGGTAGATTCGTTGAATTTGTATTAGGGAAAGGAAAGAAGAAAGCTCCTAAACAACAATCTATACAATTTTGGAAAGGAAGCTTGTAATAAAAGAATTGTTATAAGGGGTCCCGTGGGTATGGGGTGCATGGTAGAATTTAGTGTAAAGTAAGCACTATTTTTTGTATTTTTGTATTTGTTTTTGTTCTGAAAATAATAAAAACAAACAAACAGAGAAGGCTTGCAGGTACACAACTATGCAACACAGCTTTGGAGATTCTTTTCCAGGGAAAGGTTCCTGTGCTGCCAGAAAAACCATCTCCAATACTCAGAGCAGCTTTTAACACAGCATAAGGAGGTGTTAATTGAAAGAAAATCAAGGATGAGGGCCGCTGCCCAGGCAAATGTTACCTCTACAGCTCCCTCTGGATATCTGACCAGTTGGCTGCATCCAGGAGGGGAAAAAAACTGTCTCTGAAATCATGCAGGTTTACAAGAAACTCTATTCAGATGAATTAGGGGAGGAAATGTGTTATAAGAAAGTCAAGGACAAATAATCCCTCCCCTGCACTTCCCTGCAAATTATTTGTTGCCTAGCTCAATTAAAAGAAAGAGGAAGAGGAAGCACTAACTTCATTATTTCTAAATCTGACATGTTCAAGCATTTTAAAACTAGTATGACAAATTTCACACGCTAGCAAGGTTATGCTCAAAATCCTACAAAGTAGGCTTCAGCAGTATGTGGACTGAGAACTCCCAGAAGTACAAGCTGGATTTTGAAGGGGGAGAGGAACTAGAGACCAAATTGCTAACATGCGCTGGTTTATGGAGAAAGCCAGAGAGTTCCAGAAAAACTTCATTGACTACGCAAAAGCCTTTGACTGTGTGGATCACAACAAACTATGGCAAGTTCTTAAAGAAATGGGAGTGCCTGACCACCTAATCTACCTCCTGAGAAATCTACATGTGGAACAGGAAGCAACAGTTAGAACTGGATATGGAACAACTGATTGGTTCAAAATTGGAAAAGGAGTACGACAAGGCTGTATATTGTCCCCCTGCTTATTTAACTTATATGCAGAATACATCATGCGAAAGGCAGGACTGGAGGAATCCCAAACCAGAATTAACATTGGCAAAAGAAATATCAACAACCTCAGATATACAAATGATACGACTCTGATGGCAGAAAGTGAGGAGGAATTAAAGAATCTCTTAATGAGGGTGAAAGAGGAGAGTGCCAAAAATGGTCTGAAGCTCAACATTAAAAAAAAAAAAACCTAAGATCATGGCCACTGGCCCCATCACCTCCTGGAAGATATGGAGGCAGTGACAGATTTTACTTTCTTGGGCTGCATGATCACTGCAGATGGTCACAGCAGCCACGAAATTAAAAGACGCCTGCTTCTTGGGAGGAAAGCAATGAGAAACCTAGACAGCATTTTAAAAAGCAGAGACATCACCTTGCCAACAAAAGTCTGCATAGTCAAAGCTATGGTTTTTCCAGTAGTGATGTATGGAAGTGAGAGCTGGACCATAAAGAAGGCTGGCCGCTGAAGAATGGATGCTTTTGAATTGTGGTGCTGGAGGAGACTATTGAGAGTCTCCTGGACTGCAAAGAGAACAAACCTATCCATTTTGAAGGAAATCAAGCCTGAGTGCTCACTGGAAGGACAGATCCTGAAGTTGAGGCCCCAATACTTTGGCCATCTCATGAGAAGAGAAGACTCCCTGGAAAGGACCCTGATGTTGGGAAAGTTTGAAGGCAAGAGGAGAAAGGGATGACAGAGGACGAGATGGTTGGACAGTGTCATCGAAGCAACCAACGTGAATTTGACCAAACTCCGGGAGGCAGTGGAAGACAGGAGGGCCTGGCATGCTCTGGTCCATGAGGTCATGAAGAGGTCATGACGAGTTAACGACTAAACAACAACAAATATGACAAAGGGAGCAATTGTATGGAGGGGGTAGATGGACATTGTACACTACAGCACTATTTATTTCTTTATTACATTTATATCCCTCTCCCCATCTAGTGGGCTGCGACTATTCTGGGCGGCTGACAACAAATAAGCACGTACCTACTAACAGAAGAGAACACCCAATTCATAAAAACAGCAAGAAAAAGACCGCCAAAGGCAATGGCAAATCATGCATGTCGCTGCTAAAAACAGAGTGTTCCAAGGGTATGCTAGGGAGAGACCTTACATCTACCAGGTCATTCTCCATTGTGTCACCTACATGTTCTCTGCTGGACCCACTGTCCTGCTGTTGCTTGGCCAGGAATGAGGAATGAAGGAGCATACCTGACGAGGGGCAACTACATACAGCAGGATCTTTTACTTAGATGTCTACTGCAAAATGTTTTCTCCTGGAGGAAGGACTTGATGCATGTTGCTTTAAATGCATGTTGCTTTAAAGTTTACATAGCGCAGCTAAGCCAAGTTTGAAAGGTTTTTCTAGCTACCAAAGGGAAAACAATTTAATGGCAATATTATTGCCCCTGTCCAGAGTTACAACGGAAACACAGCACCATCCTTATACCAAAAGGAAGTATCAGCAAGCTTGGGAAGCAGAAATATAACGTTAGTAGTATTGAGAAATTAGAAAGGGGAAACTTATGGGAATAGAAAGTCCCCCCAAAAGCCCACTGAAAGCTATGCCTACTCAGTAGCCAGAGAACACTGATGTCTTTCAAAAGGAAGTTAAGGCCAGGAACTGGCTGGCTGACAATACCTAATGAAAAGCAGAATGCCTTAAAAAAGTTACTTTTTGACTACAAATCCCAGAACCTTGCTTTTCAAAGTTCTGAAATAGGAGATGCAGTTGTAATAACCCAAGAAGCCTCCAAATGCCACTGGTTGGCTAATTAAATGGGTTAAAGAGAATGAACTGCAAAAAGAAAGTAAGGGATAGGGAAGACAAGAGAAAAAGTGGCCTTTTCTCCCTCCTGCTCAATTTCTTTTTGCTCCATTTTTTCTCCCTTTCTTTCCTTTCCCCGAGAATTTAGGAGACAACAGAAGGGACACGTAGGTCTAGAAAAGGCAGGGCAACCACCTTGTTACCAATAGAAGCCCATTTCCTTACATGAGTGCAAGCTCACCTTAGAGAAGTGAACAGAGGACGTCAAGATTTTTGTATAGCAGAAAATGGGGTGTACATGACCACCCCGGACAATGAGAAGAGCTGCAGATTTTTCCATTTCAGGGTTTACTTGGCATGAGGCAATAACCAACACAGCTATCAATGTCAATCTCAAAGCAAATGCCATGCACTGCTTTCATAAGGCAAGGTGGAGGAGCTATGGCTGGCAGAGAGTAGCTGGTACAGCTTTCTCGTGGATTTCACGCTGGTCCTGGAGACCAGGGATTTACAACAACACTGCAAGGCTGTCCAAAAAGAGCAGACCCAGTCACCACTGCAGTTTTGGCGTGGGGCAGAAGTGAAAACTGTGACTTACAAAAATCATGACATGAAAAGTATGACTTTACCAGCATTCCCATCCAAACCACCACCCAGGCCTATTCTAGTACACAATGCATGCAAAAGACTCATTCACCACACACAGTTCCATACTGGACTACTGGACATTTAAACATTTTAATAAATAAAAGTTGCACATGAAGTGAAATATTTATTATAACAGGAGTTCCTGCATTTGATGCTTTTTAAAAAATTCATGTGACATACAAGTATTTTATTTTACAGCTCCCACCAACATGGTCAATAGTCAGAGATAACAAGACTTATAGGCCAAAACAAAGAGGCAGGCAATAAATATTTAGAGAAATAGTCCAGAATCCTATCACCAGTTTCCACCTGTGTAAGGAAAAGTCTTTAACTGTTTATTCACCAAGGCTTTCACAGCCGGGATCTAATGGTTGTTGTGGGTTTTTCGGGCTCTTTCGTCTTGTTCTGAAAGTTGTTCTTCCTGACGTTTTGCCAGTCTATGGCCGGCATCTTCAGAGGATAGGAGTAGCACAAGTACAATAGACCAGAAATGCTGTGCTACTCCTGTCCTCTGAAGATGCCGGCCACAAAGACTGGTGAAACGTTAGAATACAGCCAAAGAGCCTGAAAAACCCACAACAACCATCTTTAACTGTTGTTCATCAACAAGATGCTGCGTACATTCCTGGATATTTGTCAAGGAATGCAACTGGCACATTGTAAGTGGCAATCTGCCACTAAGACGTGTGTGATTTCCCTTGTGTTGTGTGTTTAGTCGTTTAGTCGTGTCCGACTCTTCGTGACCCCATGGACCAGAGCACGCCAGGCCCTCCTGTCTTCTACTGCCTCCCGGAGTTGTGTCAGGTTCATGTTGGTTGCTTCGCAGACACTGTCCAGCCATCTCATCCTCGGTCGTCCCCTTCTCCTCTTGCCATCACACTTTCCCAACATCAGGGTCTTTTCCAGGGAGTCTTTTCTTCTCATTAGATGGCCAAAGTACTGGAGCCTCAGCTTCAGGATCTGTCCTTCCAGTGAGCACTCAGGGTTGATTTCCTTTAGAACTGATAGGTTTGTTCTCCTTGCAGTCCAGGGGATTCTCAAGAGCCTCCTCCAGCACCACAATTCAAAGGCATCAATTCTTCGGCGGTCTGCTTTCTTTATGGTCCAGCTCTCACTTCCATACATCACGACAGGAAAAACCATAGCTTTGACTATTCGGACTTTTGTTGGCAAGGTGATGTCTCTGCTTTTCAAGATGCTGTCCAGATTTGTCATCGCTTTCCTCCCAAGAAGAAGGCGCCTTTTAATTTCAGGGCTGCTGTCTCCATCTGCAGTGATCATGGAGCCCAGGAAGATAAAATTTGACACTGCCTCCATATCTTCCCCTTCTATTTCCCAGGAGGTGATGGGACCAGTGGCCATGATCTTAGTTTTTTTGATGTTGAGTTTCAGACCGTTTTTTGCACTCTCCTCTTTCACTCTCATTACAAGGTTCTTTAATTCCTCCTCACTTTCTGCCATCAGAGTCGTATCATTTGTATATCTTCAGTGATTTCCCTTACACAGGTGAAAACACTCAACGTGATTCTGGCCACTGATGTCCTCTAGATATACCACATCCTTCTTTGACAGAAAATAAAGGCAGCACCGGCACTGAGATTCCTTATTAACTTAATCTTCTTGTTTCCATGGCCTTGCTTAATAAGCTTTATCAGCCAGAAGAAAGCTAGAATTGATTGCAGTGGGTACAGTTCCATATAAGGCTGTGCAAAGGCAGGGGGTGTGAGGTGCTTGGACATAAGGGGGAAGAATCAGAGCTTTCGACATAGGATTAGTCTGAGCAAATTCATCGTATTTCCAAAAGAGATGAAACCGATTTAGAAAAACTGCTATCAGAAAGCTCCAATATGATTCAACCAACAGAAACGGCTGCTTTCTCTACATACCTTGGCCCAGACAATTAAAAAATGTCAGTCAAGACAAGGCTTTCTCCTTGCTGACAATGAAAGCCTAAGACAACCAAGTGTATTAGTCATTCAGCCTAAAATTGCCTAAGGAAGCAACTGCCTGATAGAAACTGCACCACAAGCAAAGCAAGCAAAAATTCAGGTACCCAAACTATATGTCCTGTATTACTCATGATTTTTAAAATTAATATTGTTAACATGTTTAATAGGAAGGACTGAACAGCAACTGAATGTGCAGACCATATCAATTTCAGTTTCAAACCCTCTTCTTCATCAGCCACGGAGACATACAAAAGATGAGGTCTGTGGGTGCTGCCACCTTGCTCCAAGGCCAATCCCTAATGTTTAAGAGTAAAAGGACAGACGTCTGACGTGTACATGAAGATTATTTTACCACCTCCTTGTATTAAATGAGCATCTGCATGAGGATATTTTTCATCAGGCTACATCCCCCTAATTCTTGAATTGGAATTCAAAATATTTCATGCCATTTAATTATAGAGGGAATCCACCTGTGAATCTCAGTAAGACCTGGGAGGGAGGGAGAGAGAGAGAAATCAAATAATGAAGGGAACAATGAGGTCCTCACAGCTGAAATATTTATGGCACAGTCTGCTTTGATGAGGATGAGACATGTGCATGTACAAAACAGGGGTTAAAGGTTACAGCACTAGGATGTTCAAAGAAAGGCATCTGAAGCACAGAATGGGATAATCTGCAAAGATTCCAAGCTGCTACAACTCCCCAGAGAGCAAAGCGTAAGATGAAATCTATCCATCCACCCACAGCTTGGCTGGGCTGGTGTTGATCAATTTGCCAGGTTTCAAAGAATCTCTGCTGCCCTATATACTTTTTTTTCCAGTGATCTCCATTTGCCCAAAGAGAAAAACAAGTGCCAACTTTGCTCTGCAACTGACATCAAGTCACACACACACATCCCAAAGCTAGTCAGACAGCAGTCATGTGCTAGATGCATCATTGGTATTGATTCATACCCTGCAGACCCTGTTGTGACCGTCTGTGGCCTTTACGGCAGAACAATACAATACACAAGAACTGCTGTGCCCTCGTCTTATAAGCACTTCATGCCTTTATGCAGGGGGCAACTCACAGATGCTTCCCAACTGCTCTGAACTTTGGACTAGCTTGATCTGCTCCCACTGCTCAGATAAGGCAACAAGAGAAAGCCAAGAGAGGCCTGGAAAGATTTCAGGGGGCAGGGGAGGAAGAAAGCTGTAATTACCTCCACGGCTCTTCAACCCTCTCCCCTTCTTTTCTTCACATGGCTGCCTCACATTGGCACCAGCCTCATTACACTCTCAGGAACAGTCTCTTAACTCCTTTGGGATCAGAGTGCACATGAAAAGATCTTGACAGGCAAGGCAATTTCTCCTGTGACCAGCCCCCTACTTTGACTTTGTTGATAAGCAGAGCTGGCAGAGGGCTTGCATCTTACGGCATCCTTTTCTCAGAATACGCACCCCCAGCTCCTATAAAAATTTATTCCACAAAGCACCTATGATATCAGACATCTGCCCAGAATCCATAGTTTGGGATATCGCTAGGGAGTAACATTTTTCCTATATGAAGATTCAGGCTACATCAGAATGTGACTTTAAATGAAGCATCGATCATGACAGCATTTCATTGATATCCATTAAAATAACGTCCCTGTCTTGCCATCTGGTCCTAATACTGTACCTCTAGCAGCTTTCCTGTTATTAAGACGCTTGTGCGTTAATACTGGGAAGTAACAAAAGGAAAATTGATAAGAACATAACATACTGTGAATTAGAAATCAGTAGGTATATTACTATATTAAGAATTTAAAAGGTTTCCAAATATGCTAATTCTGTTTATAGACAGCAAAGTGCAGCAGATATGTTTTGAAAAAGCAGTCAAGAATGCAACACCTGCCACAGACCACAGCTTGCTTGAGGTGTGCAGCAGCTATAATACACAGTTATACCTGTTACTCCAGGCCATTGCAAACTGACATGGAAAAAAATCCCATTGACCTAAATGGAACATTACTCACAAGCAATCACAGACAGCAGTAGGCTGCACAAAGCCAAAGGGGCCTTGAAAAAAAAGAAAACAAAATGACAAAAAGTCAAAATGGAAGCTCTGTAAGCCGAAAATTGTTGGCATTATATATGAAAAACCTACTATGTAACTGAGTTATAATGTAAAACATAAAGTAGAAGGATTCTGTCTATTAGTAACAAAGTTCAACAAGAGACACATAAAAATAAGAGAGACTGGACTTCCAAAGCAAACATCTCTATTTTAAAGCGAATATATTTTCTGAACAACCAGGCATTCCAAGTAGTCACTATAAGAATTAAAGCATCTTGGTATGAAGCCCAGTAGAGTCTTCACACCACCTAAAAACACAATCAGAAATCTCTGATCCTCAGCCCACATCCTTTTTGTACTGCAGATAAATACTTGTTGGCAGGCACAGGAAAGATTCCTGCCAGTTTGTCTTCTACACATGCAAGGATTCCAAGCAACTTCACCTGCTTATAATCCTAGCTGAAGGCGCAGAACAATTGTACAAAGCTATCCATATGGGCGGCTCCATGGATTATCATATGAGCTGCAAAATGGCAACCAGTGTGATTTGGCAGCAGGAAATCCACAGTAACAGTTGGCTTTATTCTGCCATTTATAATGCTTAATATACGAGTTAACACAAGCCTTTAGTGCTGTTTCTATTGGGACTAACTACTACTGTGGTATAGGTAAAGGTAAAGGTAAAGGTTCCCCTTGACAATTTTTGTCCAGTCGTGTTCGACTCTAGGGGACAGTGCTCATCCCCGTTTCCAAGCCATAGAGCCAGCATTTTGTCCGAAGACAATCTTCCGTGGTCACATGGCCAGTGCGACTCAGACACGGAACGCTTTTACCTTCCCACCGAGGTGGTCCCTATTGATCTACTTGCATTTGCATGCTTTCGAACCGCTAGGTTGGCGGGAGCTGGGACAAGCGACGGGAGCTCCCTCCGTCGCGTGGATTCGATCTTACGACTGCTTGGTCTTCTGACCCTGCAGCACAGGCTTCTGCGGTTTAGCCCGCAGCGCCACCACGTCCCTGTGGGATAGTGGATAGTGAAAGACTGTAACTAAAATGATCTGGGTTCAAATCCCTACACAGCCATGGAAACTGACTGGTTGGTGGCAATGGTAAATTTTAAATATTTTACATACCTTGAAAACCCAATTAGGGTCACTATAAGTCACTATAATCACAGTAAAAACAAAGGCCATGCATGCTACAGGTAGCTAGGCAACCATCTATTTCACATTATGGAACAACCACACTGACTTGGCCTGATCCAAAAACGCCCAAGGTTGCTGAGATGGGAAGATGAGCAATTTTTTAAAGAAGCAAGGGAGAGAAAAAGAGAAGAAGATTGGGAAATGTATCTCATTCAGATAAGCAGCATAAAACCAACTAGTTACAGGACTTGCATTCAACATGTACTACAGAATAATTGATGTTAGCTGTCCCCAAATGCTCTTGATGTTGCCCGTTATCAGTTGAAAATTATCTGATATTCTTGCTAATTGTACTGTGGTGCTTCCGAACAAAGAGAAAGAAGAAGAAAGAGGTACAGTATTTGCATAACACAGAAAAGGAGTAGCATCTTGCCAAAAAAAAAAAAAAAAAGGTCAATGAATTCCAGGGACATTGCCAGAGAAGAGAACATATTGCTAAAAATGAAACACCGAAGTTCTGTATAATTCCACTTTCAAGGAAGACTACAACTTACTGAAGATGTCAGTCCACACTCTACAGTGGCATGTAGGCAGCTACAATAGGGAGCCACTCATGCACAGCATCTTATACTGTTTGCTCCACCAACTGAAGGAGTGGGGATTTATTCAATCCATCCACCACTGTGTGTTCTGAAAAAAAAGACAGGCTTGCACCAAAGATGCTATTACTTGAGGGTGCAACTAGATTCTTTTTTTAAAAAAAAGTCATAGTGTGCACGGGAAAATGGGGTTGATCTTTTCTTCCTTTTTAACAGCTACCTAATCTTGCACAAACAGTACAAGCCTTTCTGACTGGACGAGCTGAAACCTTATGAGCAAATATATGCTTATATGTCAAACCCCTATGGCAGGAGACTGAGTCAGAAAGAAATGGTAGCAATTCTAACAGAGCAAGTAGAAACAGATTGTACAAATATCATAGAATGCAGTGAAGAATTATAGTCATTACTCTGGTCTGATAGTCAGGATACCTGTGTATTTACCCATTACGCCAAGTGCTGCCCTACTACAGGGCTATAGTCAGCACCAAGAGGGCCTATTGTCATATTACACACATTACATTACTGAATTCTCAAAGCTTTGATTATCTAGTGGGGTATTCGGTTTATTTTGACCCACAAAACAATCTGCAGCATTTCAGTCCACATAGGACACCAAATTCCTAATAAGCTGCCCAGCTGCACAGTTAAAGTTGCCACTGAGTTACAATGGCTCATTTTCAAGCCCAATCTACTTTTCTAACTACTCCAATGACAGCTAATGCCCCTTTCTAGTATCACAAACTTATTTGTACTATCACTGTGACCAGTGCTGTAAACTGGGATATTTACTCCATTAAGCACACCAGCAAGAGAGTGGCCCTGGAGGGGAAAAGAGGAGATTGCAAAGAATGGAGGGCAGTGCCCCACAATAATAATAATAATAATAATAATAATAATAATAATAATAATAATAATAATAATAATAATAATAATAATAATAATAATAATAATAATAATAATAATAATAATAATAATAATAGTAGTAGTAGTAGTAGTAGTAGTAGTAGTAGTAGTAGTAGTAGTAGTAGTAGTTGTTGTTGTTGTTGTTGTTGTTGTTGTTGTTGTTGTTGTTTTAAAAAAATGGAAGTGTGAGGGAGAAGTGTCCAGACCATGGTGGTCAGAAGGCACGATGCAGAAAAGCAAGCTAGAGAGACATGATGAGACAGAAAAGATGGGTGCCAACAGAGGTTAGAGCATCATACTCAGCAAAGAAGCAAAATAAAGGAAACATAGGGAAGAAGTAAAAAAAAAAAAACAGAGGAGGCATGGAGGGAATACTCAGCAAACAAGCAAGCAAGAGGGGATGTGAGGGAGAAGACAGTGGAGGTTTCACATATAAGGCAAATCTCTATGGAGATTAATGAGAAAACCGTGTTTGATTTACAATGGCTAGCTTGACATCCATCATCAAGGAGCCAATTAAGTTGTAAGTGCAAGGGCCTGTTGCAGAGTTCTAGATTTAGACATCACACATTAAGTAGAACTTGTGCTAAGAAAAAGTAGTTACATTCACCATTCGAAGGGCTAGTTTTCTTTAACAAAAGCTAACTTCATCCAAAATAAATTGAGACACAGAGATTTTGGTTTAAGAGCAGCAAGCTGCTCAGCAATGCACTGTACCATAAAACACTTCATGCCAGGTTACATGAACAGTGTGCTTCCAGATCAGAACATTGATGAAATGATATGCACATGGGTGCAGCACTCTCCCCTGTTACTTCCTATAAAGTTAAAACATGTACGATCATCCCAAGCTAGATGTCTACCTCCCTGTCAAGCATGAAGTTTCACCCTTAAAATTGATTTCCATTTCTTTGTTCTTTCACTTTTTTTGTGCATAAGTATACTCTGCATCAGTGGTTCCCAGCCTTTTTCAAGTCACAGCCCCTTTTATAACTGTACTAGCCAAGTAGCCTAAGAATGTCCCTGCCACATTTGTCTAAAAAGGCCTTTTCTCATAGGGTAAAATCATGCCTTCTCAGAAAGTAGAGGCTTCTTTCTTCCCCAAAAGGTTTGGTTCCTCATACATATACCTACCTGCTAACTTGAAGATATCCCACTCTGAAAGGTTAAGGAAGGAATTGTTTAACAATTATTACAACAAATCTATGTTGACCTGTGACCCATACCCCAGAAAACACCCTCCAAACTCCTTGGAGGTCATGACCGTCAAGTTGGGAAACACTGCTGTGTATAGATAGATAGATAGATAGATAGATAGATAGATAGATAGATAGATAGATAGATAGATAGATAGATAGATAGATAGATAGATAGACAGATAGATAGACAGATAGATAGATAGATAGATAGATAGATAGATAGATAGATAGACAGACAGATAGATAGATAGATAGATAGATAGATAGATAGATAGATAGATAGATAGATAGATAGATAGATAGATAGATAGATAGATAGATAGATAGATAGATAGATAGATAGATAGATAGATAGATAGACAGACAGACAGACAGACAGACAGACAGACAGACAGACACAGAGAGAGAGAGAGAGAGAGAGAGAGATACTGCTTGGGGGGGGGAAATGAACCTCATCAAACAAAATGCCCATACTTGCCACAAGATGTTGTATGCATGAAGAGAATTAGCACCTTTTGTCTCCTTTTTGTATTGTTGTTTTTCAAAGTGCCCTGTGTATGTACAACTGACATAGATTTGTTTCTTTTATAGGCCTAGCCAAACTCGCTCCAATGACTCAGGGCAGTACATTAAATAAAAACAATCAAGGCAGCACAAAGGAAAAGAGAAGTGAGAAAGCAAAGAAGTAACACCCTCACAGCCCAATGAATCCAAAACTAACCTGTCCCCACTGTTTCCATATGTTCTGGGTGCATCTGATTTCTTAAAAATTTTATAAGCAAATACCTACCCACTTTCACAGTTCACTGGGAAAAAAAGTAAGTACGTAAAAAATGCATTGTAAAAATCAGACCACAGATTACACTATGAATAGAGTTGCCTAGACCTAACATTTCAGGTTCTCCTATAAATAGAGTGAGGGAACAGCCATAGTCTCTTAAAGACAGTCTTTTTTGCAATCATCAGAACATACCACTCGACTGATTTGAAGTATTTCCGCAAAGATATATCTGTTGTTCTCCTGCATTTGCAACACAATGGGACTGCAATTACTAAAACGAAGCTGGGAACACTGTGTCAAGAAGCATCTCTTCAGCTGGGATCTACGGTAGCTCATAGACTGTACTCTGAACTTTCAATAAAGATTGGAGTCTACAAGTTACAGTGGTGCCTTGCAAGACGGGCACCCCGTTTAACGACGAATCCACATTACGACGAGGTTTTTGCGATCGCAAAATGACGTTTTGAATGGGGGAGTTTCGCTGTGCGATGATCGGTTCCCTGTTTCGGGAACCGATTTTCGCTTCCTGACGATCAAAACAGCTGATCGTCTGGGTTTCAAAATGGCCGCCGGGTGCTCAAAATGGCTCCCGCTGTGTTTAGGAGCTGTTTTTCGCTGCACAGGCACCCAAAAATGGCCGCCCCTATGGAGGATCTTCACTGGACCGTGAGTTCTTAGCCAATTGGAACACATTAACCAGGTTTTAGTGCGTTTCAATGGCTTTTTTATTTTCGCTTTACAACCTTTTCGTTCTACAGCGATTTCGCTGGAATGAATTAATGTCGTAATGCGAGGCACCACTGTACTCAGGTTGACTCCATAACTGTAACCAAGTGGAGCAGATCTAGTTTGCTAGCTTTTTTTAATATCTATCCAAGACAGTACAGTATTTCTGAACTAGCTACAAAGTGGGAAAACATGGGAGATCCAGTAAGTTATAAAAAGGAAAAAAAAAACATACTGGGAAAGAAACACAGACTGAGTCACACTATACACACTGTCACAACTAGAGATCCCAAGCAAAGTTAACACATAATGTGTATTACAGGCTGCACATCACAAATGGCACACTAGGAGCCAAAACTGAATACTCAAGCAGCCGCAAGACTACAAGATTCTATGGTCTGAGACACCGGGTTAGATTTGCAGTTGGTGGCTATCCAAAACACAATTGTATCCAATTTGGAGATGTCATTTGAGCCAAGAAATCAGTGTGAGAAGCTGAAGGACAAACAAACAGGGTTGTAGCCAGGAAACTGGACTCGGCCGAGAAAGGACATCAAATACATTTAAAGGACAGGCTAGCTGGAGTTGGAGAACCATGCCAGCACAAACAGCTGTCAAGACACACGGAAGGAAGTCTAGCAGCTGCTGTACGAATGTGGAATAAGTCAGTTGCAAAGCGCCTGGCACCCCACAAAAACAAATCAGAAGTGGCAATACATAACTTAGTTAGACAGACAGATGTTCGATCAGAAAACCCCACTGCTGAGTCCTATGAAACTTAGACATAGGAAGCAGAAGAGATCCATAACAAAAAAATGCATGCACTTCGGCCTTATAATAAGATAATAATAACAACTGGATGCTGTGAAGTCAATTCTGACCGATGGAAACCCTTTCCAGTGTTTTCTAGGTACAGAATTCTCAGAAATGGTTTTCCATTCTATTCTTCTGGGGCTACCCCTGGGGCTCTGCAACTTGCCCAAGACGCTGACTGTAATCCTGGGAGGCACAGTGGGAAACTGAAACTCCTGACCTCTAACTCACTCATGCAGCCAAGCCAGCTTCCTATAGTAAATGCAGAGATTTTTTTAAAAAAAATAATACACAGTCTTACCTACAGAACATACTACACGATACGTATTGTTAAAACATGACCAAGACAGGCTATTTTAATACAAGCTTGTCTTGATTTGTGTTTGGCAAATTAGAATGCTTCTGTTTGGTGACTGGCTGCTGGGAGATAAACATGCTAGTTGTTTCTAGGTCTGGTGTCTCAGATACATCCAGGAAGAAGAAGAAATCACCATTTGTCTTTAACATCTTGTCTGATTCTAGTCCTGGTTCGCAGAAAAGCCCAAAACTGAGTCTCCATGTCCAACGACAGTATTCTCCCACTACCAGATGCTGAATTTAAAAAAAAGAAAAAGAAAAAAATCAGGAGTGGCTACTAGTATCCTTTCCAAAGCATGTGGCTGTCAGAGACAAAATGTAAGACCATACAGTCTAATTCTAACCTAACAAGGCAGTTCTTATGCTCAATATGACTCGTCACAGATCAGTAATGGCTTCAACATACAGTGATCCCAAGAGTATACCATTATATTCACTAAGCATGTCAGTGGACTACAGGGATTCTAGTAAACAAGTAAAAAAGAAAATCTGTACACCACACAAAATCTGGCTGACAGGTTAACTAATAAGTAAAGAGAATGGTGAAGATGTTTACCATTCTTATCCTAGACAAGCCAAGGAAGAAAGGTGCTTCTTCTATACCACTTTAAGCTGGTCATGGTAGGCTTCCTTGTGCCTGTTGAAGTCAATGGATGGAAAGGCTTGCATGGATGTAAACTATTATTACTTCTGAAATCAAGATTGCTAAATTGGCTTAAATCCAAGAACACCAGTTCAACTGGTTTTTTCAGTTTAGAGAAACTTTAAACATTCATCTCTCTACTTGCTGGGAACTGGGAAAGAATAGGAACTCCTGCTTCTTTCCTCTTTCTCCCTCCATTCTTCTAAATTTACTTTACAATCTTTTGACCAAAGGCAAAGAAAAAGAGAAAATTCCAAAGCTAGACTAATGACTAGCTTAGCTAATTGCCATAGCAGGTAGAAGAATAACATCTTGCCATTACAATTGCTTTAGAAGCTTATTTTTATTTAAAACCTGTGCAAAGATAAAGACAATATTTAAAATGAGATTATCCTGCTGATAACATTTATGCCAATAAAGGAGGCCAGATTTTGCCAACAATAATGGAATCGTCCCTGAGAAAACACAGGAAGCAAAAACATTTGTTGGCCAAACTTTCATCAAAACATCTTTAAAATAACAAGGGTACAAAATACAAATATTTTATACTCTTCTGCGAAAAATATAAGATGGTTATTGAGAAGCCAAAGCATGCCTGAATTCTAAGGGAATTCTAACAATTGTACTGTTATTTAGTACACTATGAGTTTCTTCTGCAGAATAAAAGGACACAACATACGTACTTCCTTGGGTTTAATTCTCTTCTTGTACAAGCTTTCCAATGTTCATTCAGAAAACCACAAGCTTATTGCTGCTGCTGCTGAATACTCCCTCTTTTAATTTTTTTTAAAGAGAAGATCAAATAATCTAGAAAACAATGGCTTGTTTTCCAAGCTGTTGAAATACACACGTATATGATTGCTAATTTCCTTGTTTGTGTTCCAGCCTCAGTAAAACTAGTACAGCTCATGGGAAAACGTCTGGAATTATATTCCAGATGATTGTGTCAACAGTCATGTTTTGAACACACACAGATCCACTTTTCATGGTTCATGAAGATTTACCATAACATTTGAATTCTGATGCTAAGATTTTGGGAGGCAAGCGGAAAATAATTCCTGGCAGATGTCCGCACCACAGTATTCCCAGCAGACAATGCAGGACAGAGAAAGGTGACCCAGGTTCACCAGATATACACCCTGTCCAGATAGCATATCAGAACACAGTTGTCATGAAAAGAAGACAACAGCTTGGGTCCTCCCTCCTCTTCCTCTCTCACAGGAACTTCTTTTTTTCAGTCTCTTTCAGTTGCATATGGAAGTCATTTAAAGTTTTTGGGACACCATGCAGTTTCCATCTTTAGTTAAGAAGTCGGCCTTTAAATGATTTCTGAACTAACAACGCTTTATTCAAGCAGTATATCCTTTAACCAGCCACAACAGAAAACAAGATTCCTCAGAACTTCTAATTTTTTGTTTAGGTGTCTTGGTGATGTGAGGCAGATAGCACTGAGGGAAAGTTCTGTTTCATCTGCTTGAGTAGAACCTATCGTGGTGTAAGCAGACGCATACTTGAGCAATCCTCCCTCCTTCACACTCTTCCACATTCTGCTCTGAAAGAGCACCTGACCCTCCAGAGCAGATGTGGGCAGAATGTGGGTAGAAATAAAGGAGGCCTGAAGGAAGGTCATCACCTCATCCTTGTTCTGTCAGAGGAAAGCTTTTTAACTGGATTTCAATCTCAATTTCTAAACAGCAAGCAGGGTTGAAAGAAGGCCAGAAAAATGACAACAGGTTAACTGGTTTCTGTACTTAGTCTACTCTCCCGCTCACACTTGTTCACTACCACAAATATTCTTCAGCACACATTTGCCTTCCTGCCTCATAAGGTCCAGCCTCTACTTATGCTGAACCTCTGCTGACAATCTAGAAGGTATGAGATGAAAGGAAAATTGACTGATAGGGAGGAGAGATAGGGGAAGGAAACTCAACCACTACTCATCAGTTACAAAGTTCTTATGGATTGGCAGGGAGGGAGGAGTAGCCACATAAGCCTATGCTGCAAATATAACAAACTGGCACTTTAAAGAGTAACAAGTTGTACTTGGCATAAGTTTTTGCTAGCCATAGCCCACTTCTTCAGATGCATTGAAACTGGCCTACAGTCCGAAACTGGGCTACAGTTTATTTACCCCGAATAAAATTTGTCCATCTTTAAGGTGCTACAAAAGTCCTCACAGTTCTTATAAGGATTCCTGCCAAACTACTTTAAGCTCTGAAAAATTTATATATATCAACAATGAAACTCCTAGAAGAAGTACATAAATACAGTACATGAATATTCTACTTTTCCTTTAGATCTGGGCTAGGCAAGACACCAGCAGTGCTTGAGGAGCACTGCTCAATAAGACTAACAAACTAAAACTTAGTCTTGATGGAGATGTGGATAAATGGTTTGTCTGCTCAAGGAATGTTCAGCCTTACTTAAAAGGATCTGTACTTTTATCTAAAAATGTGGTTCTCAACTTTTGTTCCTCAATATGTGTCAGACTTCATCACCGTGAACCCTTTAGGTCAGACAGGCTGGGCCTTCAAGAAGCTGAAGTCCCAGACGCCTAGAGGGCCAAAAATTGAGACGCCAACAGCATCAGCCTTCCTAGTCTGGGGGAGCTTCTTGATCCAGTTCTATCAATGTTTTTTTTCCCATGGCACAGAGTGCCGTTTATCAGCAGAGGCTGGTGTACCAACTGCAGCCTCTTACTGTTAGAAATAACTCATCTATGATCAACCATGCACTGATAATAACCATCTGGAAATCTAACAACCTGCATAACAAACAGCTGTAATACCTTATACAAGGGTCTGCTTTTGTAAACTACCTGGATGCTGCATTTGACTAAACATATGACCACTAGGCTACAAACTAGCATCAGACACAGGAATCTTATCATATTGGTGCTTAAAGCAATGATCCATAGAGTCCCTTCCAGCTCTGAAGTTCTAAGATTGTTATTACTAATATTATTTTTAAAATTGCTTTGGCTTCTGCCCTGATTCTATGCTTACTTGCTCTGAGTGGGATTGAGTTTCCATTCCTGCGGTTTTGAAATCCTAATTTTGTCAGCAGCATGCCTAACCAAAGTCATAGAAGTTTGCAACAACAGGTTATCTAAATTTAACGGGTTCAAGTGTACAACAACTTCTGTCACTTCACTGGCACCAGCAACTTGGGACAAATCTGTCAAACCATAATGTAACTCTGGTGTACAGAATGAAGTCCTTAGTGCAGGTATATTCCAAATCTGTCCCAATTGGTGGGCTTCCTTAGTCCCTTAACATGGGTGCTGAGCCCACTCTCCTTCTCAAGGCATAGTTGGGAGAGGGGTCACCTTTGGATGTCCCTCCCTCTTCCAAGGATCTTTCCCTTTTGGGTGTACATATACTATCCATTCCAACATCTCCACCCCTTCCATTTGTACCTCTATCTCTTCATGCTCATGGCTTCTAGATTCTCCCCTACCTCTCTTGACCCTTGGATTTGGATCTGGGTGTTGACGGGTAGCTTTGTCAACAGTGTATTTCTTTCAGAGGGCATCTTCTCATGTGACCACAAGTCCTCTAACTCTAGCCACCCTCATCCGATTGGGCTATCCTCCTCTTTCCGTTTGTCCTGTTCTGCCTCTCTTTCTGCCCCCTCTCACTCTTATTTCTTCCCCCAAGATTCTCCCTTCTCCTCCTCCTCAGCAGTCATGAAGCTCTCTGTGACTGATGGAACTCCTACCGCCACTGCCTTCCCACTGTAGCCGCCCAGAGTGGTAGAATATACCAGATGGGCAGGATATAAATCAAATAAATAAATAAGTAAGTAAGTAAGTAAGTAAGTAAGTAAGTAAGTAAGTAAGTAAGTAAGTAAGTAAGTAAGTAAGTAAGTAAGTAAGTAAGTAAGTAAGTAAGTAAGTAAGTAAGTAAGTAAGTAAGTAAGTAAGTAAGTAAGTAAATAAATAAATAAATAAATAAATAAATAAATAAATAAATAAATAAATAAATAAATAGAAAGAAAGAAAGAAAGAAAGAAAGAAAGAAAGAATGAATGAATGAATGAATGAATGAATGAATGAATGAATGAATGAATGAATGAATGAATGAATGAATGAATGAATGAATGAATCTCCTCAATCTCTCACCTTCAGTATCCTGTATCTTCAACTGGGCCATTGTGGGGGAAAAGGTATACCTGTATACCATATCGAATCCTTCAACTTTAGATAATGGATGGGACAACTCACGTCTGGGTCTCGTACCTCTCTCCCACTCTTCCTCACACTTGTAAAGCCATACATTACTTGGGATAAGAATACTTAAAGCAGTGCCTGCTACCACATCTAGTTGGTATATCAAGTCACCAGTGGAGGATCTCTCAGAAATGAGCCATTCACCACCTGAGGCCATGTATCTGGCAACTGAATAAGGCACAGCATTTTTAGTTGTGGTGTCTCAGAGGAAATCCCTCCCTAAGCAGATGTTGCTCGGAAATACTATATTTTTAACACCATCTAGTCAGTTTTTGGTGGGGAACCATTGTCCCAAGTTTCTTCAAGTTCTTTGTTCTCCTGGGCCTTACCCTTTGTCTTTTCTGTTTTTGTTGACATCACAATTATTTGTTTTGCATAACCACTAACATTTGCTTGCTGTTTGTATTTTATTGAGGATGTTTACCTACTTACTTACTTACTTACTTACTTACTTACTTACTTACTTACTTACTTACTTACTTACTTACTTACTTACTTACTTACTTACTTACTTACTTACTTACTTACTTACTTACTTACTTACTTACTTACTTACTTACTTACTTACTTACTTACTTACTTACTTACTTACTTACTTACTTACTTACTTACTTACTTACTTACTTACTTACTTACTTACTTCACCCCACTAATGATCCAATGAGGATCTCAAGGCGGTTCACAATGTAAAAACAAAGAAAATTTAAAACACAAAATATTATCCATAAACATAATTAAACTGTAATAATAATTTAAAATACATTAAATGGTTTAAAACATTTAAAACTTTAAAACCAAACCTGTTTAGGGGCTCAGTTATTTAAAACCTGTCTAAAGAGGTAGGCCTTCAACTGTCAGCAGAAGGCTAAGAGGGAGGAGGCTAACTTGAGCTCCCAAGGGAAAGCATGAACCTTGGAACGGCCACAGAGAAGGATGTCTCTCATTTCCACATCACACATACCTGCAATGGCAATGGGACCAAGAGGAAGGCCTCCCCTGATGATCTTAATGATCAGGAAGGCTTATATGAGGAGATATTTCATTTATTTATCTGATTTATATACTGCCCACCTGGCAGCCAAGGCCACTCTGGGCACTTGTGATCCTTCAGAGAGCCTGGACACAAACTGTTCCAGGAGGATTTTAAAAGGAGGGCCATATAGAGACATACAGGCTCAAATAAGTTAATTCTGAGAAAATAACTGGATTATACCAGTGCAGTATGTTACAAGTCCTTCATTATACCTTTTTTAATGTATTGATTGACTGACTGATTGATGGATTGATTGATTGAATTTATATCTTGCCCATCTGGTGGTGAACCACTAATCTGAGTGGCTCTTCTACAGCGCAGAAGAGCTGTTGTTTTTTATCAACTACATTTTCTAGAATCCTCCGGCCCACAGGATTCTTTTTTTAAAGCCATGCTCCAAAAGAGTAACGTTTTTGATCTGGAAAGAAGGTCTGCATTATGAAGACACTTTCTGAACTTCAGACACTAGCTGACCTGCAAGCAGCCTCAAAAAAATGAACATCAGAAGCAGGCAGTGAGTCTACTCTCCACCCATCTCTGCCCAATATGTAACGGTTTCTGAATAAACACATTGTCAACAATCTAATCACAGGAATCCATGACCAAACTGTTGTATCATAAATATAGGCTGCGGTATCATTTCCACCAAACTGAATGATGATAGTGTTGAATGCATCACTACAACAGCTCCTGGCCAATATCTCACTCTGCATACACATTAAGATATTTCAGTGACCGTAAGATTTACTCTGGCAGCATTAAGTTTTCACACATTTGTATTCAAAGTATCACAGATCCGGGTAAATAATTACTGTAACTTTATATTGTATCTCTAACCTCTTTTAGCTTTCATTTAAGTCACACCTCAAGGCTGTCTCTAAGGCTGTAATACAGTTGCCTGGGAATAACTTTCATTAATAAAAATAAAGGGGTCTCACACTACAAACTTTTGCAGTGCAATGCTGTATGCATCTTGTTGTTGTTTAGTCGTTAAGTCATATCTGACTCTTCGTGACCTCGTGGACCAGAGCACACCAGGCCCTCCTGTCTTCCACTGCCTCTGGGAGTTGGGTCAAAGTCATGTTGGTCGCTTCAATGAAACTGTCCAACCATCTTGTCCTCTGTCATCCTCTTCTCCTCTTGCCCTCACACTTTCCTAACATCAGGGTCTTTTCCAGGGAGTCTTCTCTTCTCATGAGATGGCCAAAGTATTGGAGCCTCAGCTTCAGGATCTGTCCTTCCAGTGAGCACCATGCTATATGTATCTACTGAGATGCAAATCTCATTGAGTTCAATAGAGCCTAGCCACAGAACAATAGCAATAGGTATGCATTCACAAATTATTTGTCCAGGCCTTAACAACATATTAAAAGTTAAAACTTTAAGCCAAGTCTCAAGGTCAACCTTCTCCATAGTATCACTCTGGGTATTGTTGGACAAAATGAAGGAATGGCAGGCTTAAAGGAAGACGCAGGGCCACTGTCAAGATTTAACCTTCTAACCAACAAGCTGAAGAGATCACCAGGAGCATAGCTTTTAATTTTGTTTATAACCTTAACAACACTTAACAAAATGGATCGCAACCAACATTCTGTCTAATTTTCTGCTAGCGCTGGGCAGGGCCTTGCCCGGCACACACAGGGTTATGGCCAGAACTGGAAGCAAGTGGGTGGCAACACTGGCTTGGCTGCATGACACTGATGCTGCACTGCATAGAAATCCCGTTTAGAGGGAATGTTGATAACAACCCAAAAGAGTTCTGTGTAATGCAATGTGTAGAGACAACATCCATGCTATCTATTACTGTGCTCATATCTCCCCCTCCCAACCAACTCTACAACCAAATTGCTTTCTCTCCCTCTGTGCTTGAAGCTGCAATTCATGTTAACTAAACACACACAAATAGCTATATCCCTTTTATTTTAATGTGCTCTGGTGCTGTTGTTTCCAAATTGAAGGTTTCCAGCACATGTACACATATATTTGTTTACATGTAAGGCACTGGAACATATTTGTGGGGTTAACTTAGGCAAGGATGGCATTCAGCCTTCCTCAGTACCTATCCAATAAAGTGATACTTCTTTAAAGTTTTACCAAGATTGAAAATAAGCAGAGTTCTTCTTTTTGAAAGAAACAATTGCACACCCCAAACAACAACAACAATTTGTTTTTGTCTGAACACTATATTTGCATCGTAATTCAAAAGCTATAAAGGGCCTTCCAGCTGGGATTATAAAGTGCTTTGTTTAAGACTCAAGACAGAGGAGCACAGAGACCTGCACTTAAAGAAGGTGTGGAATGTTAAGCCAGTTCATTCCTGCATTTTGCTGATTTCTTTTATTTTTTTGCTTAATTAATGCAATGTTATTGTGTCTGTCCCACTTTAAGGCAGAGACAGTTTAGCCAGACCTTATCCACTACTCTTTTCACCTAGGTAGTACTAAAACTTGCATCTGGGCTTCTTGAAAGGTATATTTGTCCTGGGGCCATTCTTTAAGAGCTCTAACGCCAAACGGGAGAGAATAGAGACCCAGTTAGTACACTGATGCAGTATTCACCAATGTTAAAGGCATCTCATATTTATGCCTGCACCTATTATATTAATGCTAGCTTCTTTTTCCTTCCCATAAATCCTAGGGAAGCACCTTTTGAAGGAGGAAGAGTTGAAAAGCACTAGGGGATTACGGCAACATATATCTCTGAGGAAGGAGAGCACGCTTCATCTTGCTAAACTGTGCAGGCAGAGAAAGAGCAAAAGAAGGTAAGGGAAGGAAGCGCCCCCAGGACTCTGAGGTCTTACTAGGCCACCATTAGCAAAACACAGGGCACCACCCAATATAGCCCCTTCCTGATCCTCACATAGTCATTCAGGCTTCCTACATTATACAAATAACATCTCTTTCTTGGAGAAATGATTTGCCATTAACCCCTTCCTTCAGCCAAGCATCTGTGGGATACCCAGAGTAATCCAAGAGCAGCAGGAAGAGGGGGTTAGTTGGCACAGCTCTTGCTCCCAGGCTCAAATGCCAACACAGAGAGAAGGCAACAGATGCCACCTTTTGAAGAAACCCTTACTTGCACAAATTGTTGTCTGAAATGAAGGCTGAAATGCACAACCACTCTTTCTAATCACCAACTCTCCACAAATCATTCAAAGCAGATTATTTTAGAATTATAAAAAGGCATATGAGAACAATGCAGAAACTAACATTCAAAAATGCTATGCAAGAGTAATGACAATCTTACACATGCATTTCTTACACAAATATTTTAGAGTTTTGTTTTTTAATGTCTATGTGAATCAAATAACTACTTTCTCTGAAAGATTCTTTACTGAAACCCTATTGCTAAATATTAGTTCAAACACTTAAATTCTCAGATTTAACTTTTCTCCTAATTAATTGGTGATTGCACTGGATGTTTAATTCCAATTGTCTGCCTATTCATTAACTACTTTAGGCCCTAAGTCCTCTATATTCTCCATAATGAGTTAACAGTGACCGGTTTTTAATATGAAATGTCCATTGCTCACACACACATTTTATATATTCCCTCATTACATTCTGCAGGAAGCGTTTCTGTCCCATGTAATCAATTCCACTTTTAATTAAGGGGCTCCTGCAATGATGACCTCACCCATATTAGCCTTTTTTGACCAACACATCAATTATTTTTGGCAATCATTTCAGTTAACATCTTGCATTGCAGTGAGCGAAAAAAGCTAACATTGGCACTTCCATGACTTATGCCACTGGTGTTAGTATGTCAGGAGTTTGTATGGAAGACAGCATAATAAGAAACATCCTAGAAAACGCCCATGTTTCCCCTATAGATTGTCATTAGTTACAGGTCATGGTGAAGTATAACTAGTAGTTTACACAAAAAACAAAAAAAGCAATGGCATATACATATACAGTATAGCACTGAATATCAGACAGCAACATAAGCAGTTAAAACAGCTTTTTTTTAAATGGTGATTAGAATCAGCAAAAGAATATCATAACTGCCCTTTTTGTTTTAAAGTGAAAGGAAATTAGTTAAAACCACCACCATCCGGGTAAGGCTTTTTCTTTTAATGTGCCATGTGACCCCCATCCTTGATCCACAGATTTAACCAAGAATTATTGGCCACTTTCCATCACCTGTATGGAGGGGTCACTTTGCCAAGTCTTTCCTAATCTTCAGTATTGGGGTGCTGCCTCTGCTTGCGTAAAAGAAATTGCAGCTTCAGGCATGAGCTTACCACTGAAGAACAAAGCAACAGTGATGAACACAAGACAGTATTAGGAAGAAGACCCCCTTTGATATTCTGTATAAATCATTCCAGGTTAAGCTGCCATCCAAGGGATGCTGAGAGGATCAGTTAATGAGTGTGAAAGCACTTTGAAGATGAAAAGCAATCTAAGCGCCAAGTATTATTTCAAATTGATATTTATGTATGCTGCGTTTTCATATTTTAAGATGTGCCTTGGCAAGCTAAGGGCTCCTTTTATCAGGAATGTCTCCAGAGCAATTGGTGAAAACAGAATTTGCCAGATTAGGAAGGGACAAACAACGTTTATACTCAAAACTTGTTGGGGGAAGGGATCTTCCTCCTGAGGTTGCTGCCCTCACAGGGATGACTGCTTCTAGCAGCGAGGGGACAGCCAAGACACTCAACAACTCCGAGACGTGTTAGTTTATAGGCACCCAAATAACAAAAATACGAAGCAAAAAAAGAATGGGAACGGGGAGGGGGTGGAGAGAAAGCCAACGAAATTCTCCACCCATCAAGGGCCACCCGAGGCTGCTCTCTTCTCCGGGATCCCTCCTCCTCCTCCTCCTCACCCCACCCCATCCCCACCACATGGATCCCCAACAACATACAGGGGGAGACAAAAGTTTTGCAAGGAATTTGCGGGGGGGGGGGGAGGAAAGCGGGAGAAAAGAGAATAAGAAACCTTGCCCAGCAAGAGTCCAGGCGACTGCCTCGGTTACCCCCCTCCCTCTCTTACACGTACGGGAAGACCATGTTCTCCCCGCCACACACACACACACACACACACAAACACACAAACACTATATCGACACCCCGCCCCAGCTAAGGGGGCCACCGGGTGGGAGGGAATCCCTAAACCACGGGGGGGGAAAGAGAGGCTTCTGCTCCCCTCCAGGCCCGTCCCTCCTTCTCCCGGGGTCGCGCTGAAGCGCCATCCGCGACTCC